>NC_061494.1:15361761-15963011 GCF_022539355.2 Hippoglossus stenolepis | reverse complement strand
ATTTGATGCATTATTAAATATAAAACTACATCGGCGTATAGCCCAATTAGAACTGAAACAATTAGCTGACTGACAGAAAATGTGATTTATTTTAATAAATGATTCATTAAATAAAGTTCATGTAAAAATTCCAGATTGATGGTTACAACTTCACAACTTGAGGACTTGCTGCTTCTACTTGACCTTAAATACAAAATTAAAATAAATGAATAATTTGGGGGTTTGACAAATCCTCAGGTGCTATAGACCAAAATAATAATCAAGAGAACAATCAGTACATTAATCAATAATAGAAATTATAATCAGTATTAATCATTTGTCGCAACACTTCACAAAAGTCTCCACCTAAACCAAACACAACAGTAAATTCTGCAAATACTCAAACCAGTGAATAATTGAAAAATAGCAAATAATGATATAATAATCTAAGGATATTATACACAGTATAATGACCCTCAGTTTTATGCAACGATTTATTTAACTTTTCATGTTTTAGCACATTTTTGTGTTAATATTGATGCACTGCTGTCCTCCCCTGCTGAGACATGATGCCTTTGTCTACATGGTTGTGGTGATATTTTGTATTATTTAATGTGTAATTATTTGATCATTTACTATTGTTATTGACTTGTTTTTGCAGACCATTATTAAAGGCGCTGTTGTTGGGATGAATGTCTCTTAAAGATTCACTAAAACCTCCCAGAGGAAATTCACACAGCAAATCCAAAGACATTAAAAACTAATTTAACAAAATAAACTAACATTTCCCCTGTTGTCTGTTGTTATAAAGATCTGTTTTTGTTATATGAGCTTTTTTTTTTTTATTCCAACCTCATTTTGTTTTTATGTGCTTTAATAGTCTACTTCAAGCTCCTGAGGTCTGTTGGGGATTGAACATTTTCAATTTGAGAAAAGTTTAAAATGTCAATTATTAATTTGGTTGAGTGTGAAATTGAATGAGCTCAATCATGAAGCCCCTGACATTCAGCTCTTAGAGAACATGTGTCCTGCCTCAGCTTCTTGCTGCTATTTTCTCCTCTGTTTAAAAAAACCCTCAGTTACATAAAACTTTATCTAAAGGCACATAAAGCATCTCTCCTGTCTCATGATGACAGTTATTCACCAGGAGCTAAAAAGTTGTCAAGTAAAAACTGTTTTTAGAAAAAACAACGGAAAATTATTGTGTTGGGTTTCTCAGTTCCCCTGGGTACTGACAAATATATAAGTAAAAAAATAAAGTTTAACTTGCCACAGTTAGAGATTTCCATTTACATTAAGAGCAAATGTTAAAAACCTGCATTCATTTTTTATTACACATCTCTTCAGGATAAGAAAAATATCTTAAGTCAAAGAAATACAAAATGCTACATAAACATAAAAAAAGGTTCAAATCAAGCATTATAGCTCTATTAACATTTTTTATAACCAAAAACTATTTTTGATGATGCATTGTTGCCACAACACTAGTTGACATGTAACAACAGTTTTGAGAACTAGTTTCATGCTGTTTGATGTTTTGTCTTCTGTGAGAAACGTTCTGAATTTTAAGAAAATGTTTGCATGAGAAATGTTATTGCATGAAATGCATTTATGGTGTTGTTGCTGTGTCTTATTAATTTAGCCTACCAAGAAGTGTCCAATTTTAGCTGACTTCCCCCCCATATAAAGTAATGATATCCATAAACATAACAAAGAAATACACATTATTAGCAGTTCAGTATTTATAGAAGCAGATCAGACTTGTTCTTCTGTGTCGAAGTGAAGAAGCTTAACTGTTTATTTGGGAGATGGTTCATCTTTACGTAGTTTTTTACATGTGACTGTTGACTTGCTTTAATCATCAAAAATCATACTGCATTTACCAGATTAAGGGCTGAAAAATAAATAAACCCAATGACATAATAGGACTTATTTGGCCAAGTCTTTTAACTCAATCTGGTCTGTACATTTTTATTAAAATCAAAAACAGTCATAGAATATATATTCAATCATCACTAACAAGTCAATAACTAAGATTTGTTTTTCTTCCTGGAGCAAAGCTACAAGAAAAAGTCTTGTTTTGGAAACTGTTTTTTTTTTTCACAGAGAAGTGCAATAAATCTTTCAACAAGTTATCACAGGTTAAAATGTGCTCTACTAAACGACTGAGAATAGCTTTGAAAACATCCTCAATCTAAGGCTCCTACCAGAGGAATAATCTCACTGTACTGTAAGTAAGAGCTCTCCCTCCTGACCTTGCAGAAGACTATACTGTTGTGGCCTAAAGCTGAACATATAGGCTCCATATGGTATGGTTTACGCTGGGGGAGTAACGTGCTCGCTCAAACTAGCTTCCATTAAACGCATTCCTTGCAAACAGCCTGATAACGACACGCTAGTAGGTCCCAGCTTTATGTGACTCATCAGTCAGGTGTGTTTACGGCATATTACGCAAGAAGAAGAGGGAGAAGCCTCTCGGGAGACAGACTCTGTATCACGTTCCGAGCTCCAGGAAAAAGTCATAGTCACTCATCCTCACAGGCAGTTATTCACCTCAAATGTGTCGCAGGTGACGGCCTTTTCAAACACGTGCTCACACTTAGCACAGACGCACAGGAAGAGCGGCAGAAGGAGTGTGATCATGCATGTGTGAGGCTGAGGGGCCTGAGGTGAGTTAAAGACGCCAACAGGGTCATTTCATTTCACACCGAACCATCAATTACATCCCACCTCTATATGAGTTTGTTGCTTAAGTGCGGCGGCTGCACAGCCAGCTGGGGATTATAAAAAATGTTTGTTGTCTCACAGCCTGAGAGATGAGAGGGATTCTCCACAGCTTACATAACATGTCTCGTTTCTTTCAATACAGGCCGGGCTTTGTCCAGCACTCTTGATGGTTTTCTATAATATGAAGGGTGCAGGGTGGGTTTGTTTGGCACCAAATCTGAATCAGAATGAGATACAAGGCAAACAATTATATGCAACATGGGTATAATGTGCATAAATGGGTAAATAAAGCCAGATCACCATACCTCCTTTATTGTGGTTAACTCCCCACATCAACACACATCAGCCTTCTAAACTATCGCAGGCCACAGTGCAGTTTAGGTAAACACGTTTAGGAAACCAAAAAGTAAACACTTTTTTCTGAGATAACATCACAGCCGTTTTCGTCGCTGCTTCTCAATGGTACAGTGTCACAGAGCTCAGGCCGTGCTTGACAAGAGACACCTCTTACACCAGAGAATTACTGAGGGAGCAGAAACTAATCCTGATCCGAGCGAGCCCAGACGAATGCAGCCTCCATTTTCTCCAGAAAAATGAGCTGATACAGAAGTGATGTGGAGTGGTTTGGCAGAGTGACAGAGGGATAAGAGCTCATGTAGATATCTGTGGGTCTGTTTCGATCTCTTTTCCTGTTACCATGTTTCCACTCCATTTCTCCTTGAAGCAAAGACTTCATAAACCCTGTTCACTTATTTTGACCACAAAAGATCAGTCAACTGAGACAACAACTACCACAGCTACTTTTTTTTCTCCTTTTCAGCTTAACTTTTGATAACGCCACCTCATATATGTCAACAAAACAAAGGCGGCGGATTGCTGAAATAGATGAAAGACAGATTGTGTGTGTGAAATTAATATTTCATTTCAGTATATTGTTATTTTCAGTTGACATTTTGTTGATATAAGATGCAACTCTGAGACAAAGCGCCGCTGTCACAAGGTGGAGAACCCGGTCATCCATTCATACTATCTAGACAGCTTAATCCTTGAGGGTCACAGAGAGCCAATCCAATTCTGATATACGTCATACATAGAGGTGGGTGCACCCTGCTGACATACAGTGACAAACAACCACACCTACGGGCAATTTAGAGTGACCCACCCTTTGTCAGAGAAAACCCAAGGGGTGAACATGTAAACTCCACAGATGCAAACTGACCTCCTAACCACCTACTAACTTTTACTGTGAGGCAACAGTGCTAACCACTGTGCCAACCCCTGTGCCATCCTCAAGACCCAGTAAGTGGCCAGGAAAGCTTAAAGCATGCAACTGAAGAAAACATGCAAATAGACAAAACACAAGCAGCTAAAGACAGACACAGACACACACACACACACACACAGCGCACTCATATGTACTTCAAATATGAAAGCGAAAACTAAACCAAATAAAGAAGAATGCAACAAGCACAGAAACAAAAAAAGCAGCAGATAGAGAATAAAAGATACAGACTAACTCAAACTCAAAGATGGATTGCTCAACTCCCTGTGCCTGCCAGCTACAGAGCAAGAACAAAGAGAGGACAAAACTGTGACAAAAAGACGAAAAACAACCTCAAAGAGACAAAGCGGTTATGAAGAGACACAAAACCAATATAAAGAGACATAACATGACAACAAAGAGACAACGATGCACAACACAGATGCACAGGAACGTCAAGGAGAACAAACAAAATGAAGTTTGCTTTATTTTGTATTTTTCAGAAGTTGTCAGCGGTAGACCTTGTGAAAGTCTGAGCCCATGAGACTTGTTTCATAATCTGTCCATGCTCACACTAAGCAGGTCATTGTGGGGATTTGATCGTTTTATTTGAGTTTGGCAATAAATACCTGCGATAATATATGAATCATTCTCGGAGTACACTTAAACTAAAATAAGCTCCAAACCAGCTGACAAGTCAACTTCAGCAGCTGCACAAGGTTTTTGTTCCTTTGCAGCACTTGTTTCTGAATGCTGCTTATGGTCCTGTCAAAGTGGGGATGACGTGTTCTTCTTCATGTTCTTGTGACTGATCATTAGCAATGTTATGAACGTGGAACACCTGGACGATGACGTGAATGCAGTCCAACCAGTGACCCCCGACCTTCTGTTCACCTCACAGACTCCTCTCTGTATAACACCAGGGCCAACACCTCATCTCACACTCACTGTCATGTTATCTTTGAATCAGATTACTGTGTTCTCTTTCAATCAGACTTTACTATTAAAGCAGCGCTTGGAGCCAAAACTATTAGTCTCTTAATACATATGACGATCTACAGAATATGTACTGATGATGATTTTATCAATATATTGGTTGTTTGAGTGATAAATGAAGTAAAAACACCAAATACACACTGATTTCAGCTTTTCAAATGTGAAAATATAAGGATTCTCTGGAGGATTTTCTTTTCTACCTTTTAAAGTAGAAAATCTATTATAGACTTAAACGACTGAGATTAAACATTAAATCAACAGGAACATCTGACGAGAAAAAATGTTTTGTAACACATGAGACTAATGACCTGTAAACACAACACTGGCATGCAGTATTATTGCCTTTGCATTGATATGGTGAACCTTTCAGAAACTGGTTGCCTGGTTACACATTCAACAGATGCGGAGCAACATTATCGTATATTATATTTCAAGGTTTAAGTCCAATACTCCCTCTCATTTTAGCTCTGTTTTTGGTCTCCACCTTCTCCTGAGGGAAATGTTTTGCTCTGTAGCTAATAAATGTGCCATGATATTCACCAGGTAGTAGCTAACGTTGTCTGCAGGTAGTGTACAGTGAGTTTAGCAGAGCCATTTAGCTGAAAACTACCTGGTGTGGTTGGTAACAATGTTGATGAGTCGTGAGAGTGAACTAAAATGGTAAAGTCGAGGCCTCTGAGACTAAAACAATTACTTAAGAGCTAAAACAGCAGAGTCTGTGATAATTCTCATGAAGGTTTGACACTGTGAGCGTCCCCTTTCACATGCAATTAACAGGGCCGTATTTATCTATTTTATCACCATATTGCATGCATTGAGATCAGGTCCTACATAATACATATTTAGTTTTCTGAAATTTACTTAAAATTACTGGATCTGCCGGTTTATCCGGAGCCAAATCTTAAGTGGGTCTTTCTTGGGTAATGTCCCAACCCTCCACAAAATTTCATGGAAATCGGTTAAGTAGCTTTTGAGTAATCCTTCAGAGAGACAGACAGAAGGCAATGAAAACATAACCTCCTCGGTGGAGGGAAATAGTCATGTGATCTATTGAATCTTTAAAGATACTGATTACAGTGACTTTAAACACAAGTACTGTCTTATTATATAACGTATCACAAGTCCAGCTACCTCTGAGTGAAAATCGTCATACTCATTTGTTAATGCATTTATTAATAATTAAAATCATTATTTGCAGCTCTGGCATTGTGACAGTGAAATACACCTTATTCTTACCTATCTGATTTTGACAGTACTAAAGCAGGAAGGCAGGAAGGAAGTATCATTATTGCGTTTGCTAAGTCAATTTCCTGAGCTCTGGTTATATCCATCTCCAGTGTGAGCCGCGTGATCAATCTGCAGCTCTGGATGTGAGATCATGTTACATTTTGAGACTACGCGGTTGAGATGTGAAGTCAGCGTATGATATTGCTGCTTAAGTGCTGGACTTGCTGCAGTTTCTTTACGGGACCGGAGGGGCACAGAAAAAGATTGCTCCAGGCTTAAGCATCTCTCCTGTCCTCGTCACATGATGTCTCCCTCTCAGTCTTTCGCCTCCTTTCAGCACTCGTCTCACTTCTCCTGGGACTGCAGGCCCAGGCAGGTGGCCAGCTGGTGGAGTCTCGCTGGGACGGCAGCAGAGACGACGAGCGCGCAGTCGGACGTTGTATCAAAGACATTTTGGGCTCAAGGGGGTACGATTCTCCAGAGACGTAGCAACATACTGTTCTTACCATTGCTCTTATTAATCCCCTCCAAGGTTTCCTTGTGAGCTGCTGGCATGACCAAGTTTGTGTCTGCAGGGATCTCAGCTTTGTGAATGGTTACATAAATCCTCGTATGTGAGCGTGTGCGTGGGTGATTATGACGTGCAAGCATATGTCTGGGTATACCCAAGACACCTCTCTCTAGTTCTTGTATGAGTGTGTGTGAGTGTATTACAGGAAAACAGTGACTAATGTCTGCCCTCTTCTCTTCCGTAAGCTGATCTGTCCCCGAGGCCAACGAGAGGGCACCAGCTTTTCTCTGCCCAGAGACGCTTCAAAACCGCTGTACAGACAGCACATGAACCTTTTATTACAGCGGCCAGACTCAGCAATAATGAACTCAGTGACGCCCGTGATCGGCCACTCGTGTGCCGACAGACCATCTATCTCTGGGCGCTGCGTGGTCAACTTGGCGTCCATTACCTAACCCACAACATCCAAGGGAGATGACCCATGTAGCGCTCAGACAACACAAGCACAAACTGGTAGTGCAGCATAACTCGCTCTGTGTAAACATGGACGTAGCCAAGTGTGGGGGCAACGCAGAAACAGGTTTTGAGCCAGTGATGCTGATATAGTCATGGTGAAAATGTAATGAGTGTGTATGTAGGTGCAGGCACTGATAGCAAGTATTGATTCTGGTAATAACATGAGATCAAACACCCCTGATTAATGATATTCTGCTTATTTTGGTCTGAATGCATGAATGCTCTTTTCTTGAATAAGAATTCTGTAGTGCTTTTCCACTGCGATCACATTTTCTGTTGGATATGGATAAGGTCATAGAAGGTGACACTTAATCTACCGCTGTCATAATGGGCACAGTGTCTGCTGCATACATAATTAATCGATCACTGTTTTCCACATTGATAACAGCACGACCGGGGTCCTCACCTTGTCTTTCAATGCTGGTTGCATTCACTTTGCTGCTCACAATGACTGCCCAACATGCAACACTCTCACACAGAGAGAGAGCAGCAGTAGAAGATGGCAGATCACATGGGCTTCATGATGAGAACAGAACTGCAATCTACAGCGGAGATAACTCTCTCAGAGAAATTATCAAGCCTGGCTAGTTAAGTGGGTTATCACAAGCCACACATGGGAGATGAAGGTTTACGATCAGTTATTATTATGGAATAATATTCTACCCTCTGGATGCATTTGGAGAGCTGCAGATTAAAGACGGAGTTGAAATGTCAAATAATGTGCAATAAAACTCTGCAAATAAAGACGTACATACTTCCCAGCGTTAATCTCTGGCCCAGTAAGAGGTGAATGGAATAAGGAGAAGGCGAGCAGTAGACATACGGGTGGGATATGTTGAACTACACCAGCAAAGAGAAGATGTGTTCTCTCTATTTTTAACCCAGAATCTTAATGAAACACCCCCCTCTTGCCCATGAGCTCGCTTTTTTCTCAATGAATCCATTGAGCTGAAACAGATTTAGGCAGCAGAATGAAAAATGATGCATAGAAATGACTTGACTGGGTCTGGAGATTAATATTACAGCGAGAAAAGTGATGGTCTTGTACTGAACTCTGGGCGGGACGAGGATGAAAGTGATGCGCACTGTAATTAAGGATTAGTCTAATCTGTGAGATAACACACTCCGAACCTGTTGTCTCATTAACTTCAATTCATTTTTGATGCACACAACAGCCTCTTTTTTTTATCTTCTGCTTTAGTTATCATTCCTCACTTCAAACTAGTTTCTGAGCAAAGTCTAGACTATTTTTGTTCTGATAAAATTATCAACTCCACTCTAGTGTTTTAAAAAGTGCAATCTTCCCACAATCATGGACATAAACCAAATTAATCTCCATAGCAATACTGATAAGCACACATAAGTGCCATTTGCCTTATAAGGATATTACTTTCACTTCACTGATGTGTGCCTACTCCATATATAATATAACGTGACCCCATTGCAACACAGACCTGTCCTATGAGGCAAAGGGTGTGGGACAAATTGATTTTTCCCCTCAAGGGTTTGGGTCGGGGAGGTGATCTGGGTGTTTAACATTGCGCTTTTGTCGCTCCAAGAGGGCGCAGGGTTGTGCCGATTGACCGTAAACAAATATTTGACAGCAGCAGCAGCAGGAGCAGGAGCAAGAGCAGGAGCAGGGGCCGCAGCAGTTCCCTCTGTGGTGTTTGCAGTGTGAGAGGCGGTGAACTACAGGAGTTACTCTGGGCTCTCCAGTGCCCAGCTTGACGGCCTGCCTGCGTCCTCGGAGAGGAAGAGCCGCTGTAATTGTTTTCTCAATGAAGGATCATCAGCGGCTCCCCGGAGGCTCGGTGGACTGTAGCGTGGCGCGGCTCCATCAATCGTCCGCCTCCCGTCTGTAAACACCGCTTTGCTCTTTTCTTCTGAAATAAACAAGTGGCCGGTGAAGCAGGGGGATATTCACGGAGCACCATCACCATCATTCCGCGCGTACCAGGCGAGAGAGAGAAGGGGTGGGGGGGTGGGGGGAAGGATCCGTGTGCGTCCTCACAACCTGTGCGAGTACAACACGGGGAGTTGACCGTTTTTCGCGGAGAATCGCGGCAAAGTTTAACGCGGATTTCGACATGAGTGACCTGGAGGACGACTTTGCCAAGATCCTGCTGCTGAAGGAGGAGCGGATACGGGACCTGGAGAGGCGGCTGGCGGACAGGGAGGACGAGATCCAGGAGCTGAAGAGAAAATTGCACAAATGTCAGTCCGTCCTGCCCAGCGCTCAACTTATTGGGCCGAGGACCCGCAGGGCGCAGGGCATCTCCGCGGAGCCGCAGACGCACCAGGACCTGACGAGGCAGTCCTTTCGGAAATATGCCAAGACCGACTGGTAAGAGCGCGCTGCTGCTTTATTTTGACTCAAACACAGGCTTGTGGAGGCTTAATGTCCCATCTTGAAATCTGTCACAATCAAAATGTGTGTCATAAAAGGTGTGAATATTGTGTAGGACGCACAACTCTCGCTTTAACTGAGAATAAACGTGCTGGTGCGGACACTACTTCCAAACACACTTCTTGAGGCACTTTTTGTGTCCCGTCTCTTTTCCCTTCCATTTTCTTTCCTTTCCTCTGCTTTTCTTTAAATGAAAGATGGGGATGTTCGCCATGAATGGACGAGCACTTTCATTCTTGGCGGCCGATGACGCAGCTCAAAGGCGAGCTTCAGAAAAGAGCTCCTAATTGATCAGATCCATCATGGCAGTCCCTGGGGACACAGACAGGAGGAAGTGCGATGCATTATTGGCTTTTAGTAGCTGGACGCTGAGGACCCGAAGTGCATGTCTGAGGATATTTAATACTCCATTAGAAAACGCTTTGTTTGACCATATGCTTCCTTTATCACCTTTAAAGGTGCTCGTTTTAGCTGCACAATTTGGGTGCCTTAAGGATGAGCATCTCATCCTCTCACTTTTAGTCTCAGTTTGTTTGATTCAGCTGTGAGCAAAGAAAAAGTTTGACTCTTTCTCGTCATCATTTCATTTCTTATCATCTGCATTTTTACTATCACAATCCCATCAGATCAAATCACTGTGTTCGCTCAATTAATGTAACAGACAACAAGGTTAATTGTATTAAGGTGGCAAGACTTAGATTTCCAACTTTCTTTTCTATTAGCGCACAGCATACAGACAGACTGTTCCTTACTTATTTATTTAAGGATGCTCAGTGTACTTTCAAACAAACACTGATGTCCACAGAGAAAAAGAGGAAAGCAGAATAAAATATAAATACTAAACAATGAGTTGTGGAGTCGTGCTGACCCTGGGAACAGCTACAGCCTATAGAAGGCAGAAATAATCAAGTGAGCTACTAATCATCATATATCAGCCTTTCTACAGGACCTCTAGATCCACAGAGTTCAGGCTGCATGTGCTCATGCACTCAGGGAAACTGAAGTAAAGATGTCTGCGTTTTTGTAAAGCACAGTTGAGATGACTTAACTGCTTTGAGCTCTTCCGGTGACTGGAGGAGGGCGTCCACCTGCGCCCCGCCATACAGGCTTGGGCCGCCACGGGGTCGGGGACGCTGTGACCTCTCATCATTAGAGTCAGGACGTGGCACCAGCCGGCGGCCCGCCCCGCTCATCGGATTACCGCAGCATGGAGCAGCGGATCCAGTTTCTATTGATCTGCATAGGAAAAGGGCTGAGCTGGATGGTTAGAGAGGTGAAATTTAAAGCGCAGAGGTGCTTTGAAGGACAATGGGAGGGAGCCTTTTTAGATGATGTGAGGATGAGGGGATGGATGCAAAGCTGGACCGGGGAGAGACTGAGATCTCCAGACACAAATTCCTGATGCCCTGCACCCTGACCTTGACCGAAATGGGCCTAAAAGAAAATATGATGCATGCTTTTAAATGACCTCACACGATAAAGGCTGTTCTTCTGTCAATACATTGGTTGTTTGAGTAATAAAGTAAACAAAAACACCAAATACACACTGGTTTCAGCTTTTCAAGTGTGAAAATATGAGGTTTCCCTGGAGGATAAGGATTTTCTTTTCTACCTTTTAAAGTAGAAAATCTATTATACGCTTGATCTCGACTGAGATTTAACACAAAATCAACTGGAACATCTCAGGAGAAATCACATGTTCTTCTTTAGACTTGTTTGATGTTTGAATTTAGAGACAACAAAACAATACAACACATCTTTTGGGGGCGGGGGAGTATAAACCTTACAGCTTCCATTTTAATGACTTAACCAGACAAATGTATCTTTGTTGACAGGTGTTCCCCACGGTTGCTTAATCTCATTTAAAGTCTTGCTGAAAAAGTTTGGCACTGTTTGCTATGATGCTGAATGTTGGCTGATTCCAATGGTTGACACCTTGGAGCACTTTTTTGCACACATGCCTACTCTATATGCAAGTGTTTGCAATCACAGACATAACTGTCGATTACAGTATAACCGACCTATTTCCTGAACACATTACTTCATCCATTAATTCAGGGACCATTGTTAGAGGGATGCCACCTTCTTGTTTAACGCATGAGTTGATCCTACAAACCACCACAAGAGGGCAGCTGTGATCTGTTATTAGGCACACCAGTGTCAGTCTGGCATTGTTTACATGGTGTTTGCCAGGAATCAGATGCTGTGCACCAGCACACTAAATAACAGAAGACACGTATATGTGCTCGTAGCCAGACAGACCTTGTTCACGCTGCTTTTCGTTTTCACTGTCACCCTGTGATTCGCCCACCCTCCCAGAACAGTAATTGCAGTTTCAGCCTCAGAAACATCTCATCCTATCAGATTGTCCTTGGCAGTTTATCCTCCCCTGAATTTGTCCCGAGCACATGAGGCCAAATGCTGTTTCGCTGAGCTCCAGATGACTCATTGGGATAATGTGTACGGACACCAGCGGCATTCGGGAGTCCGCGCTCGTCACAAGATTAGATGAGGAATGTGGAGCTGCATGTGGCGGCTCGTGAGCCTCAGTAGCTTTTAGCATTTCCACCTCTGCTGCTTCTGTTTGACAATATTCAAGATTATCATCTGTTCGCCTTTAGTTATTCCACTTCTAATCAGTCACTAAATGAGCCGTTGCAAGGCAGGGATTTGGATTTAGCGTTTTCCGCCTCAGCATGCTCCAATCAAAGCAGTGGAATCTACATTCAGATAATAAATCACGTTGTGTTATTCGCACCATTGTTGACGATGCATGCAACAGCCTGCTTCCTCGACAGTCCATACAACGCGTTGTTTATTTTGGCATCGAGGTTCATTAAGTTTCCATCGCCTCCAACTTCCATTAAGGCTCCGATGCTCATCTATTTGTAACTCCGCAGCCTCGGGGCGAGCAGCTGAGGTATGATGACATGTTTCTGAGAGCCGCCGCTTTCTCACGCAGTCCATTATTCATGTGAGACGAGCTCTCCGTGGAGTGGCAGGCTGCACTGTGCCACAGATTCCTGTAGGCGCCCTTCTCGCCATGCACTCTCTCCGGGTCGCAGCCTGACGCACTCGGAGAGGACGCTCCTCCACTGTCTCACCGCCGAGGGAGGGAGGGAGACACACAGAGAGAGAGAGAGAGAGAGAGAGAGAGAGAGAGAGAGAGAGAGAGAGAGGAAACTTTGCGTGATTGTGCACGAGGAGCTTTACAAGCTCACCTTGGTAGTCGCGGTAACCACCGAGCACACCTTCTCTCAAATTCCCAACATCCGCTTGCGACGCACAGCGGCGAGGAATCCCCCCTCAGGAGAGCCAGGGGCTGCATCCTCTCGAGCTGTTCATGCCGGATAAAGTTTACGAGCAGCGTGGCAGAGGAGAGGATAAAGACTCGACTGCGCACCTTTCCGGAAAAACTTGTTGGGAAAGTCGCTCGTCGCCGCCAGCGGAGATGGGCACCTTGCGCGACCTCCAATACGCGCTACAGGAGAAGATCGAGGAGCTGCGCCAAAGGGACGCGCTCATCGACGAGCTGGAGCTGGAGCTCGACCAGAAGGATGAGCTGATCCAGAAGCTGCAGACCGAGCTGGACAAATACCGCTCCGTTATCAAACCGGCAACCCAGCAGGTCCATAAGCATAACGATCTCAACGAGCAGCAGCGGACGAAGAGGCAGGCGATTTCGGCCGAACCCACTGCCTTCGACATCCAGGATCTTAGCCATGTCACCCTACCCTTCTACCCCAAAAGCCCACAGTAGGTGTCCAAATGTTGACCGTTTGATAATTCACATTTTGTGTATTATTTTTGCATCAACTGTTGGTTCTCCAGTTCATTCTGGAGTCCGTTCACCATTGGCCACCTTTCCAGATTCCTGTGCGTAATGTTATCGTGTGGCGCAGCAGGTGCGGCACCTGTAGCACATATGGATGGGGTATTGCTCTCTACTCCATACACACACATACACACACGCACACACCCTGCATGTGAGGAAATGCCTTCACACGTGACAGTTATCAATAACACGATCAGCAGCTCAGTGATTAAAGGCAGATTATCAATAAGCCACAGGCTGACAGAGAACTCATCTAATGAAGGGGGATTACATCTCTGTGTAATGTACCAGTGTGTATTTTATACAAGCTGTGATTCTGTGACAGGCTCTCATGGATGTTTGCCTTGTGATTTAACTACTCTCACTCATTCCTCTCTCTGTCTCTCTCTCTCTCTCCCTCCCTTTTCTTTTTCTCTTCATACTCTCAAACAAACACCTTCCTCCTGCTTCTCAAGATGAAGCCGTCACTGAAATAGCTGTAATAATCCAGCTGTCTGTTGGGTTTGAACTTAAAGGTTATGTTATTATCAATCAATACACGTACCCCCCTGGTGGACAGCTCTTCATTGTGCCAGGGCACTGTAAAGTGGACATATTCAATATAATCAGTTTCAAAAAGTAAATCCAGCTGCGAAATGTGAAAAGGCTCAGACAAGTCAATATAGTTAATATACGCAATTACTGCAGCTAAATCCATTACCTTATCAAATCAAACATTGTTCTCTCATGTGGGTGTTTAATGCACAGATGTTGAACGCACTAATTGTAAGTCGCTTTGGATAAAAGTGTCCGCCAAATGACATGTGATGATGATCAGACTTTGCAGATAGATCAGATGTGTCAGATATGAGAGTCATTATTGGGCTGAAACACAAACAAACAAAAGCTCCAAGGATTTCATCAAAAAAGATTCAAAAATAAAGGATGTTATTCATCTGAGCAGGAACAGGCCATTAGTCTTTGTTTTACCTGTCAGCTCTGCGTGTTGGGAGAAAAATTGTGAAAGTGGACTCTTGCTTGTATTTTGCTTTTCTTTGTGTCACTGTCATGAATGAACGCGAGATCCTGGACGCTGGCTTTGGAAAGGCAGACGAGGAAAACACTGATTCATTATGATAACTACCCTCAATGTTAACATCCTTACTTTAAATGTTTCTTGCCATTACAAGGTTTCCCCAAAGAGGCTTTTTGTGAGACCAACTCATTCAGAAAAAGTGAAGGATTGTCCTGCATTTTTAAAAAACAATTTCCTGATCTCTCGACCAAAGAAGAGTTTCAATCATTTGTCAGCTACGATGGGAAAGAGGTGGAGATTTGACAGTGGTTTTGAATGATTGCACGATTTCTGATAGAACTGAAAATCAACTTCTACCTATCGAGAGGTTGCTTTCTGCCGAGCATCTGCCGCACCTGTTCACGCTCTCCGTCTGACAGAGAATGACATTTGTTTTGAGCGTCTCTATTTTAATGAGCTCATGTATGAGACAAAATTATGAAGGACAAGCTGACAGAGTCGAACGCAAATGACTTGAGTGTGTTTGGGCACCGACCTTGTACTTCAGCATTATTATCATCATCATTCAATTTGTTTGGACGTCTTTGCTTGAGAAAAGTTTGTGTTTTTCTCTCGACATGCAGCAATTAACTTCAGAGTCAGAGTTATTTTGTTTTTGTGTGACTCTTCGAACTCTGTTTTTGTTATTGCTCAATTGAGAATAAAGAGGTTTTCTTTTTTTATTAAACATGCAAGTTCCCTCATGGGGTGAAAAAAGCTCCACTGCACTTTTTATTTTCATTGGTTATTAAAGAGTAGCAATAATGTTGGATTCGGCTAAATGTTTATATTTTTCTTTCATTCTCACCCTTTTTATGTTCTTTACAAGGCCCATAGAGCCTTCCTAGCTCAAACTTCATCCATTCCTCTCCCCCTGTCTGCCTCTTTTTTCCTTCTAAAAGAGCATATTTTCTCCTTTTAAGGAAGGCTGAACTTGCTCAGCCCCAAACTTCACCAGTGGACGAAGGCAAATATATCATCCTCACAAAAGGAGAGAGGAAGAGCAGATGTTTTTACAAGGGAAGACATTGCTCAATGCTGCTATCAGAGGCTGAAGTCCGGGGGGTCCCAGTGAGGGTTTAAAAGGACAGAAATCTCCTGGGTGTAAATAAAACAGCAACAGGGTCAATGAAGCACATTTCCCGAGGACGGGGGGGTCAACTTTGGGAAAAGAATGGATTTCCAGTTTGTTACTGTTTGTTGACTTATTTACAAGCAGAGTCTGCAGGCTCAGCATAGAAAAAACTGTTTTGATATAATGACCAGAGCATAAGGATCGTCACAGTCTGAAAACAGCACTTCAAACCTTTATTAATGTTTTCAAGATGAATTCCAAAAGATCCTCTCCTGCTGCTGAAAAGCAGAGGAGGGTCTGAGAAGCACAGTGCACATATGAACATAATCAAACGGTGGGATTTTAAAAATAGGCACAACGCCAGAATTTTCCCTTCAATACACAAGCCCCTTTACACAGCCTGTTCTAAGCGGGAATGTTGTGCCTTTATTCAATCTCGCCGTTCTATATCAAAGGTGCGAACGAAGGATGGGCGGGGGACATTGCCAGCAGCGGAGGTAGTCAGATGTTCAAGCTCTCCTTTTTACTCAGTTGGATCAGCGTCTGTGTAGAAGTGAGAGCTGGAACACCGAGACAGACGTCGATGCGGTTGTGTTACGCACCTCACCTCTGATTTCGGAACGCCAGTATGCTGTCTAAAATCATACACGGGGGAGGCGTTAGTCGAGCTTGTTTGTTTCAGTGCAAAAAACCAAAGGGGGTCTTCTTAACGGCAACAGGATCTCTGTATAAAACGGGTGGGCAGAAACTGTACTGCAATATCCTACGTTCAAATCAATTCAAATCCTGAGAGTCTGGATGCTTGTTACCTGACCGTCTATTCTCATGTTTGCTCAGTAAAATGTCAAACAAGGGAGAAGTTTTCTAATGTAAATTCCACCACAAATGACAGGAGGGTCTGGAAATATGACCCCCGCTACAGGACAGTCTGAGTTGGCTCAAACATGTCCCTTTAAAGCAGGTTTTCTGACCTCTGTGTCATATATCAATGTAAGAATCATCACTGAGAAACCAAGGATGGCAATTTTTTTCTTCTACTTTTTTGTACTTTGTTTAAATAACTGAAGTAACTGGGCCCTTGAGAATGCATCCTCCACCAGGGCTGATTGGCCACTTTATCACCATGTTGCATCAGATACATACGTAGGCAAGATATCAAAGAAAATCAGTTTCGTAGTTAATGCGTAATCCTGCTTACCGACAAACAGCAATGAACACATGACACTTTGTTGGAGATAATAAATCAGTGTTGGCTAAATAAAGTTGGTTGTGAGTTATTCTTCACTTTTATTGACCTTTTTAATGCAAAATACACATTAGGAAAATAACGTTATTGATATCTTTTCACACTATTTATGATCCAAACCAAATGTTCAGCCGAGGGTGTGAAAGTGACACACTTGAAAAGTGTAGATGCTGTCCAGCTAGGCTTGAAATTTGTATTTATGCTCCAGACGTTGATCGCTGCTTTTCAGCTGAGACTGGCAACTCTCTCCGTTTCAGCAGATTTGACATGAGGGAGCTACAAAGTTTTCTTTGACAGATTAAAGTGATAAAGTGTGTCAAGATTTAATGGAGCGGCATTAATGGGACCTTAAAAGATCGAAGTTAGCCCTTGTCGAGATTTAAGACCATAAAACTTAACCTCACATACACATGAACGTACAGAAGAGTTTTATTATTTGTTCTAGAAACATGGATATGTGCTAAGTGCTCAGCACATAAAAAACTGGGCCCTGTCGATATTGTGGCAGACAGTGAAGTTTTGTTTGTGTATTTCTGTGGTTTGCCTAAGACTTTGCTGCAGGCTGGCAGCAGGACAGAGATGCCGGTGTGAAGTGAGAGCACCGCTTCATAAAATGCCTTCAAGGATGTTTGCCCTTTTAGCTAAAGCTCCTCAGGTGATCTGCGTCAACAGTGCACATAGAAATCAGAAAAGGACAACAAGCATAAAAAGGCAACAGGCAGTTCACCAGTGCCTTCCAATCGCGCTGGAAGGGAGTAGTAGCTCTCTGTCATTTTTTAATGAATTAGGTAAAAAAAAGATTCACTGCTCAGTAGGATGGGACTTCTTGTTGGATTAACCCTGATACATATTATTAACCTCATTCATCCAGCTGACACTTAGCAGCCACGCAGCACTCAGCTGAGCAACTCAGATTGTGGTGATGACATGCTTCAATGAATGAGTGATCTTGACTCACTGCAGACTTCTCTCCAATCACACTGTCCCATCACAGAGGATCTGACTGACGCTCGGCTTTGACAGTTTCAAACTGCACGGCGTTCATCTGTCAACACATGCATGGGACACCTTTTATGAACAAATGTCTCTCCTCCATTGGTGGTGCATCATGTCTAATTTGCTCTCCCTGTTTTTAATGATAATTCTTCATAATGTCCACTTTCATTATGTTGTCCAATTTCATTTAATCTGCCTTTCCTTTTCGCCCATCGGCACAGAGCTGCACCTTCATTAGCTTTACAGTTAATTACATTCACTCCCCTCCTCACATAGTCATTGCAGGGGATACTTACCTGTGAAATACACAAATGACTCGGCAGTCTAAAGGCCAATGTGGCTTTCAGAGGTGCATCCCTGAATGGAAACAATCTGTTTTCATTAGGCATGGATTTTACCATTTATTGGCTTGTTCCAGCATGTGAAGGAAATAAAAACGTTTCACCTCGATGTCTTTGAAGTGAGGATAATTTTTTTGAAAAGCTATACTGTGCAGAATGAATGGGACTTTAATTGCCTTAGAAATAAGCAACATCCCTCCTTGCTGAACTTGTCAACATCATTCAGAAGATTTGACTTAAGATTCTTGTCCTCGTCTCTCTCCCTTGTTATATTTACCACCAACATTGCACGACTGTGTTTCTACAGTTAGAATAATGGTCTCATTTTTTCACCTCGTCTCCAGGTCCAAGGATCTGATCAAGGAAGCCATTTTGGACAATGACTTCATGAAGAACCTGGAGCTGTCGCAGATCCAGGAGATCGTGGACTGCATGTACCCTGTGGAGTATGGAAAAGACAGCTGCATCATTAAGGAGGGCGATGTGGGATCCCTGGTCTACGTCATGGAAGGTAAAAGCACACATGCATTGTTGTAAAATGTTTTTCCTCTGGAAGCCCAAATCGATTCAAATAGAGACTGCGGCTAAAAAGACTAAAAAGAAGATAATCAAACCTCTAAAAAAATTTTTACTGGATCTGCAGCACTGTGTCTAGAGACCTTTGAAACCTTGTCATGACAATGATGAAAGAGAAATGAAAGGGCATTATTGATGGAGGCCTGCAGGGCGATGAACTAAAGCTCAAAACTACAACACTTGCTGTATGATTCACTCATGTCCTGTTGCATCCCTTATGTTTCAGAGTGTGAGAGCTCTGGTAACAGTAATAACAGCACAACGTTCACTCTGCTCCGAACGGGATTTCTGAAATGGCCTTTTTGCCACATGATTTGTGAGATGTGATTCTGGAATAAATTGGGCCATTGTCCCTGACAATAGATTTGACATCAGGGAAAATGGCCTCAGTCAATGCCTCCGTAATATAAATGATCATAATATAGAGGGGAAGTCAGTAATTCAGAAACATAAAACACATCAAAAAGTTGAAATATAGAAAATATAACGTATCACAATTGCACAATAATTTTTTATTGATATTGTAAAATTTAGAACTGGTGTATAATCAACACAGGAGGCATTTTTAAATTCAGATACTGTTGTTTAATAGCATCTTTAAATGTTAAGGTTTTTCTCCTGTGAATTACAGATAGATTTCTTACACTATATGCAGTTGAATGCAATGACAAAAACAACAAAACCCAGGCCAAATCAAAGTGCCATCAAGGCCATTAAAATTAGGTAGGTATCAACTAAGAAGATTATTTCTAAAATAATCCATACAAGTGATAAAACAAGGACAGATTCTGCTGCCGAGTTAAAAATGTTGGACGTTTTTCACACCACAGCTTGGCCCTCTGTCACATTCAGCCAGTTACTGAGACAGACAAGTGTGTTTACATTATCAGGAGACAAAGCAGCTCTCCTCCTCTGGATGATCTGTCCTGATGTGTCTTGTGAGAACAGCCTCTCACAAGACACTGCTGTTGACAGACACTTAGGTTCAATGGCCTGGCATGTGTGCTTTCTCTCTTTGACCGCTCCAGGTCTATTTTGGGTTCTGTTTTGTAGCTGTCCAGACATTGTTCCTATGGACTCTTCCTCTTCATCTGTATGAGGTTTCAGAAGAACCTAGGGGAAAAAACAACATCCTCCTCTTTGGCAGCTGTGTCTGAGGATGGTTCTTGTGCAGGTGTCTCACGTCACCAGGTTGTGTGCTGACACTAAGGTCCTTAAAACCTGGGGTTGGAATTCTGTAGAGACTCTTCACCATGTGATGTTGGAGCCGTCCTCCCATTAAACCGGTCTGTGGTAAAACAGTTTTCCACATAACTATACAAATCTGATCATCATCTGAAGGCTCCATAACTCAAGTGGCATAAGTCTGGCAACACCACTGAAGAGGAGACATGCAGCTCTCCCTCAAACAGTTAAGTCACATATCAGCAATGGAAGCCCACGAGATGTTTTAAACATGTCGGTAAATTGTTAATTACACAGATAAAGACACTCACTACCTTCCTGTTTGTATGCTACTCAGGCATCACACACAAACACAAACACAGAGACGGACACACAGAGAGAGAGAGAGAGAGAGAGAGAGAGAGAGAGAGAGAGAGAGAGAGATAAAACAGCAAACCAGAGACATATATTAACCTACTTGCAAGGTTCAAATTCCTGCAGCCTTTAGCAAGTTTGCCAATTTGGCAAGCACCAGTGCGGCCAGCATTTCAATATTCCTGTTTTGCTAAATCGGTGTTGTGGTCAGTGGAACCTTTTTTTCCTGCTGGGTTCACGTCAACATCTCAAGGGTAGATTTCCACATTGCTTCAATGTCTTGGATGAGTGATTCTTGCTTATGTCCAAGGGCAGCTTCTCTTAATTCCTGGGCGTTTGATGGACCGTGTAAGTGCCCGACAACTTTGCGACATTTGGTCAGAACATTCACTAATCCACGGTCGTGAAGGGAAACCGTGATCGTCCTCTGCAGACCGTGGGCTGTGCAGGGCAGGTGCTCATAGGGAAGTAGTCAAGCGACTGCAACTGTTACGAGCGCTGTCAGTGCCAAGGCTGGATAACGTTTCCTCCATTTTCCATTCTTCTACGACGGTAGAAAAGTGTTGTGATGCCCAAGTAGTTGGCATTGCTCACAGAAGCTGATCTTTGTTTGCTCAGGCAAGTTCCTCCACTGAGCCCTTCACACAAAGTGTGTCATCTTTACACAATAGTTCCCCTTGAGGATAGATTTTATGAGCTCTCCTAATGCTATTCGAATGGTTTCTCTCCGTACATTGTCCTCTTCCTGCTAATTGGGTGGCTGTTTTTAGCTTTCCAATTTGCGAAAGCATTAGTTACTTTCTCTCTTTCAGGTTTTGTCATTCACTGATGAGTACCACAGTTGTGTAATGTAGCGAGCCGTAGACAGTTAAGTTAGGGTGTTAAGCTTTGGAGTGAACTTTAAATATGTATATTTTAATCATATTTTATTCATATTTGAATGATTAATTAATTAATTTTGACAGCTCTACAAATAAGGATTAAAAATGGTTACAAATTACAAATGTTAACAGAATAAAGAAACTGAAAAGTGACATTTTTCAAAAATAATATATATGTGATAGACTGTGGCATTTAAAGGTTAATAATTTTACTTGGAAGAATATTGATCCTATTGTTTTATGCTGGCCGCCGACTTTTATTATGAGACTGGAAGGACATTTCCTGAATGCAACATTCAACCAAATATTGTAAAGAAAGCATATACAGTATGTGTATATTGAGACAGCATTTTTGCCTAACTATAAAAACATACTGCACTTGGCTTTCTTCAAGCAGAGGAAGGAAGGACTCCAGAGACAGGCAGCGTCTGTTTGGATGCCAGCATAAATGTTACGGCTGCTTTCTGTCTTCATCTGCTCTTTAGTGAGTCACTGGGTCTGAATTCAAAACCTTTCGTTGCCCATCTAGAACTGTGACTTCAAAGGTTATTCCATGAGGGAGATGACTCCGTATTGATCAGTACACTGGCATAGTTTTGTCAACTATGACTGAAACAAATACTGTTGTCTCAGAGAAATAGACTAGTGTACTTACATAAGGGATGATATAAACAGATGTAAAGACACATTTCTAGATCAATAAGTGTGGTTGCACTGAACTTTTTTAAAACAATGCTCGTTATGTGGCTCCAGTCGTGGCAATATTGATCATCCTGGCATAAAATATTGTAACAAAATATGAAATTAATTTCCCAAAAATATTGTACAGACCGTCGTGGTGCCCAGAGGATGAATCATATGGACTTTATAACCAAATACCTGCTAATTCACATTTGTATTTGTCTCAGAATTAATAAATGTGAGCCTACTAACATGGTAACCATTACATACCTGCTAAACATCAGTATGAGTGAGTATGGTGATATTAAAATCTAACAGAGCATGGCTGTAGACTTGTTCAGTCCCAATAACTACACTGTTGTGTTGCTGTAATGCTACATACTTAGTAATATAACAGTCAGATGGGCCATTACCCTGCAGATGTAAATAGACTTTATTGTAAATAACTCTGAACTTTCGCCTGTAAAATTGAATACCACAATCTGGAATTGGTGCATTTACTGAAGTTAATGATCTGGGTATTTCTTACATCTTCTCCCATGCTGCAGCCATAAAAATATGACATTTCATACAGAAAAACTACAGATATGTTTAATGAATTTCAAACAAGGTTCTTAAGGCACCTTATCCACATTACATATACATAAAATTTACAAAGATAAAAACTTTTCCATTTAATCCCACAAATGAGACTGTGGGTATACACAAAATTTTAAAGTCAAAATAAAAGTATTTTATCTGCTGAGAGGGACTCTGACCCATCTAACAAAGGGCAGTAGTTCAGCATGTAGAACAGGGGATGGTCAGATTCTATCATATTGTTTTGACTTTGTGAAGCCTGTTCATAAATAGACTGCAGGAACGTGTCCTTGCTTGGCCCTATAATCTTCCCTGCAGTGTGCATCAGTCGGACTGGTTTGGACTGAGAGATTACAGAAATCAGGGTTTAATGCCACACATGATAAGGCTCTGTAAAACTGCCCGATAAAAGACTAACATACATTTTTCATCAATGCAATAAACCATAAGTAGCAGTAGAAAGTGCAATCGTTCTAGTAAACTGCTTGAAAAGTCTGTCCCTATGGGTGTTACAACTTAGTGAATTGACAATAAAAACACCAATATATTTGTGTGAAACGACCTGTGAGATACTTTTGCTGTGGATGACCACAAGCCTGGGAAAAACGCCTCTCCTGTGTTTTGTCCTCATACCATTTCACAAACATTTGTATCTCTCAATAGTAGTCAGTAGGTCACGATCCTCACTAAAGCCTATTAAAGTGGTAGTAGCGTCTGAGGATTTGATGACGTGATTATCAGGGTTATAACTTTTCATTAATGTACAACGTAGAAGGACCAGAGAACTGACACAACCCTGGGCAGCTCTTGTGCTTAAGGCTCTAGGTTCGGAGCGGGTATCATTAAAATAGAGAGTCGGAACACTAAAGTCCCTTTTCCACCAACACCCACTTACGTCTGGCTTTTGTCTGCAGTAGACACAGTTTTGTGTCCTCTCAGATCGTTAGTAATGGAAAAGTGACACCCAGGTAAACACGCTAATTTGGCAAGACAGTGAGGTGAGCGAGCACCTCAGCTTGGTGCATTTGTGACGGACAACATGACGCAGCGGGAGGGAAAAAATAAAAGATGAGTCCTCTACTGTCAATGGGAAAGGAGTCAATCAACTTTTTGTTTTTCCAGGTTTACGTGTTAATAAACAATAAATAACAAATGTTGGTGTAAAAGAGGTATAAGATCATTCATCTAGCTGCAGCTGAACTGTATTAAATTCTCAACTAAAATCTAGACGTACATATGAGGTAAGTGCTTATATATAAAATGTAACTTGGCTATTTAGGCATCATCTGTCCATCCGAGTTTTTACTGACGATCAGAACATTCTCAAACCACTTCATATCTACCACAGGCAATGTGACTGGACAGTTCTCCATTTGGCTTGCTATTTTGGGAGCAGGGATAATAAAAGAGCTTTTCCTTATAGAAAATTAAATTGTCGTCACCCATCGCCCTTATCTGTGGACTGCAGAGAGAAGACCGATATGTAAATAGGCTCACATGTAACTGGCATAATGCAAATTAAATGCAAAACACGGCAACAGACAGTAACACAGTGACCTGAGGTGACATTTTGGAATTTGGTGGTGTGCTGGGCGATGTGACAAATTTAGGGATTGTACCTTTTAATTCCCTGACAAGTCACAGAATTTCTAAGCTACATCCTTGATTATTGCACCACCAGGTCCCATCCAGGAGCTGGAGATGGAGAAAAAAAAAAGGGAAAAAGAAACAGGGGCCAGAACATGAACTTCTAGAGCTGACAGTCTAAAAATCCTTGGTCTATATCGAACACTGGTCACCCGTACTTAAAAAAGTGAAAAGATTTTAATCTCTCCCAATGACAAAAGGCTGTGAGGAGATGATTGTACCAGAGGTGACTCGTCATGCTAGGTCACAACTGAGCGAGCGTCACACTGACTTGATGAATAGGTTCCTCTCGACTGCAACAGAAAAAGAGAAATGAAAAGATACAAATCTCTGAGAGAAATAATTGTTGAGGGGCTTTGTGAATTCCTCTCTGACAGTGATAGAGGTAAGAACAGCGGTGTAGTTAGAAATGGGGCTGTAATTCAGCAGTGGTCATATGGCAACTACTATGAAATGTTTGGTTAATTATTTCCAATTTTCAATCCTTGGGGTAGACTTAACATATCTATTTTCAATTGAAAGTCATCCAACTCTTTCTATGCCACCTTCTGTTCCTGTCCCGTTTGTTTCTCTCTGTGTCCCTTCCATGCAGTTTTCACCCAAAGTGCCCCTGGGCATTGACTCGTTTTGCATTAAATTAGGGATTTTAAAACGCATTTGTCCAAGGGGTGATGGCTTTGTGCCAAGATACGTGGAGGCTCATCACAATCTGTCAATCCACGCTGACAGGTTGTCTGACTATCAGGTCGTTTGTATATAATTTTCCTAGCAAATGACACGTTCGCAGCACAGACAGTGGTGTCATTTCTCATTGAGACTCCGCAGGCTAATAATTAACATCATGCCGTGGGGCTGAGGCTGTTTGCCATGTATCATATAGCCACACGTACAATACTAACAATAATAGGAATATTAATAATAATGATGGCACATTGCATCATTGCTTTCACTTCAAAAGTTTTTTTGTTTAAAGATGAGAGCATTATGCATAATTTATTTCCCCCCATTGAGAGACAACACTGATATAACAAAGAATCAGAGCCAGTCTTCTTAATCAGCCTTGGAGTAGTTTTGCTTTTGTTGTCAATGCACCTGATAATTAGAGATCAGACAAAACACAAGCTGTAGACAGAATGGATCCTGGCACTGGCTGGCTCCTATGATGAGGCCACCTGCCTGGACATCCCTGCCGTGTGTTGCGTTTTGGTCCCATCCACTGGGCTGTAACTGCCGTCGGGTCTCTTTAAAATACTAATTGCGGCTGGGACAAAAGCTTTTGCATTTCCATGGAGATGAGATGAGGTTTTTGATTGGCTGTGTCATCCACGAAAACCCGTACAGGTGGTTAATGATGATAATAGCAATCACATCTAATTACTATCAAGTATTTCACTGACAGGAAAACCACCTACAATTTCCTTCCTAGTCATCATTCAACATAATCTAATCAAACTGTGTTTACTAATACAAAAAGATAGCTCTGGTTCTAAATGTCCTTGAGAAACATTTTGCATGAGGAGACGATATTAGGAGTAAGCTTGTAAAAGGTGCAACAGAACCAAATCCTTTGCTCTGAGAAAAGATATTAGATGATTAGTTTGGAAGATGTAAACACACTGAATACTGGGCTTGTGAAGAGCACATAAATGGTTTGGTCTAATTTGCAATAAAACGTTAGCACTGCACCTGTCAGCTGGGCATTTCAAGCCTTTTTAGTTTTTTGTCCCCTAATGCGTTACACAGGTTTTTGTAAGAATGTAAAAGGTTTGCAAAGTTAAAAAGCCCAAATCAGGAGGATGCATGATTCTGAATGTCATTTTTAAATGAGATCTAGCCGTCTGCCCTCACTGTATATTTATATATTCTATTAGTTTTACTAGGTGTACAGGGAGGACATCAAGAGGAGTGAGCAAAGTAATCTGAGAGTAATACTGCAGTATAGCCGTTTTCCGACATGACCTCTGAAATAACTCCACAGTTTCAGTTTTACACATGAACAACGCAGCGGGAGATTCTCTGCTCAGACATGTCATGACAGCAACAAATCCTCCAGAGATAAATACAGACCATTTGTGTGTTTGGCACCAATTTTTCATTCGGATATAATTGTGTTCTCCTTGGATTTTTGTATTTTTGCATCTGTCGCTTGTTAGAAATGTCATTGAAACCCCCACTTGCTCGGTGTAAATCCGTGGGAGGATTTCGTGCTGTGTGCTCACATTGACTCCTTCTGAGTTTCTCTGGACTTTACACTAGGGGGCCAGGTGGAGAAAGTCTGCAGAAACTCCGGTGGTGCTCACTCGGACATTTGCGTTTACACATGCAGCCCCTGCAAAGAAACTCCGGAGGACTTCAGTGCATGTCTGAAAGCAACTTATGAGTCAGCGCCAAATCCCAAGTGCTCACAGCACATTGACAGTTTCTCTGACAGGCTACCATTGATGCACTATAGACCATTTTACTCAGGTGGAGGTGTTAAGGGGATTTGAGAATACACCCAGGATTTCACATTTTCTCAACAGAAATTGGATAGAGTCTCAATTATTCTATTTGGCCGACTGTTAAGCAAAGCGAATAAAATATTCTGACAGATTTCTGCAAGAAGACCTAAAGTTTAAGTGAAGCTTAAATGGCATCTCTTAATGCCTGAATAAGACACAAACAAACAATCTGCTGCTTTGTGGCTTATGCCGAACCATTCCTGTCATGCTCATTTTCTTCACTCATTTTTCTTTTCCCTGCTGCTTTTACCGAGATATTCCCCTGAATAATAATGAATAACAATGTTTACCCACATTGTACCCTAACCCTTTCTCTCTGTAAGGGGAATACTTGATTGTGACTCCTAATGATGTGACACTCAACACTACACTTGGTAGACATGAGTGTGTGTCTAAGCATCGAGCACTGATCTGTGTACACGTATGTCTATTCAAATATAAACAGTGCTGGGTAATGAGAGGAGCTGATGTCTGTCTTCATTTAATTTCATGGCATATTTTATCCTGTGATAATCTCCTTTAGTACTTCACCAACTCTCTGTCACCTCTTGCTCCATCTTTCTGGGTGAGATATTCACTTTTTAGTTTGATTTTCAGATCTTTATTTGGGAACATGACGGGGTATTAGGCCCATTTTGAAGAAAAAAAGAGTAATGTTGCAGTATAACAAGAATAGAGTCAAAGAACAGTCGTGATTTTATGGGAAAAAACCCATCAAGAAGAACCTGTGCCTCTTGGAGTTGCCAATCTCAATGTTACTTGAGAAACTACAAACCACTTTGAATAGCACACAAATGTAACCACTGATTGCCTCACAGTCGACCACTATCAAACATTTGCTCCTCTACAAAAGAGACCATTTCCTTTTAGTCTGTGTAGTTCTTTCTTCAGAATAGACAGTTTCTTGCAGAAAGTCTTGCAGAAAGATATAATTATAGGGTACTAATGTGTCCGCCATAGTAAAACATGTTTAAATTCTTCAATTATCTTAACTGAACAACAGCCAGCAGCTACTTCATGTCACGTTTAAATACCTCAACCTGAAAGCAGACTAGCAGCTGATTGAGCGGCAGGCTGGCCACTTTTTTCTACGGCATCTAAGAGACTAAATTAAAGGAGCATGTATGTCTGAGCTTATGACAGATGTTACAGTTTTAAAGACACATTCTCCCACAGTGTATGTGGGGGAGTCTTCAGAGAGATGCTCTCTGTTCTCAATGGCCAATGAGGCAGAGTAAAGGAAGATGGGCTACTCTCTCATCTTGAGCAGAGATTAGAGCGGTAATCAATAGGGGCACCTGAGTGTGACTCACTGTCATAGGTGTGAAAGGACATGATATGTAAAGCAATTTCGAGGCACCATCTTGCATTACTACTGCTTCTGTTACTACTCCCACTACCTAGTTAAAACTAACTGCTGCAGCCACTGCTGTTAATAAACTATACAGCTAATCTTCGTAATTATTGTGATGTATTTGCATGTTAAAAAGGTTATATGAAAATAGAGAATGCATTGGGTTACAGACATGCGAGTGCACAAGCCCATTGCACTGCATTGTTGCCTGGCAACTTAACTAATGCAGACCTACTATTGTTGCTGTCAAAGTAGCATCTCGGGAAAAGGCTCAGCAAAGTAAAATGTTCAGACTCAGATTTTGATTGGCCCTGGAGAAAACAGTATGTGCCCAACATTCGATAGAACAACTGCAGCTTATTATATCCTGACAGTAGTGTACAGCAGCCAATTGTAGCTTAATAATGAGCCCTAACCCACCGCTGAGGAGCACACTCACCTTGTCTGCTGAAAAGGCATCTGGGAGAACTAAATTTAAAATACTTGGGATGAGAAATTGAATTTACGAACAACTCTGTGTGTTTGTGCACTCAACTATGTAAAATGTAATGTGTCTGTAGGACTGTGACGACAAAAAGAATGTCTCCTATATAGCTGGCCCTCGACACGGCTATCGGCTTAATCATAACTCTAATGAGGGTCTCAGGGGAGGTTTATTAAAGCATCATCGGTGGAAAAGGTGAAGGGTCTATAGCTGACATGACAACTCATCCTAGTTATCTCACATACACAACAGGAACAAGAATCTGTCAGGCTCAGGTGGTAGCCCTATGTCTGTCCACTTACATGGGGTCGCCACCGAACCCACCCCCTCTATAATGAAATAGAAGGAAGTACGGAGATTGACAAAAGTTGTACATTAAACAATTAAATAAAATACTTGTAACGACTTTCTTCTGTGCTGAAATGTCACAAAGAGAATCTATATTAATTTACTCTGAAAATCTATATACCTACGATACAAATAATTATTTTCAATCATTTGACTAACGACTTTGTTTGTGTGACATTCAGGTATTGGAAATTAAATGTTGCGAAAGAGACTGTAGAAAAGGTTTTCACTTCCTGGCATTTGCGATTTGATTTCTAATTTAAACCTGAATTAACCAGATGCAAAGCCTCTCTAGGTCGGCGCTACATGAGGAAGGGATTTTTTGTTTGTTATAAAAAGCAAAATGAAAAAGGGAAAATGTGAGCCCAGATGGAAATAGCAGGAAATCGTCTTCTGTGCACTACAAACAGTTGAGTTGAGCTATTGATTTTTAAGAAGGGGTAAACATTCGCCTGCATTCGCTAACATACAATAGCCGGATGATCTGAAATACCTCTATCAAGAGGAATACATCTTTAGCTAATGTGCCATTTATGTGCAAATGGTGTGTATGCGTGTGTTGCAGCCTAATAATCTCACCTACGCTGAGCAGTGTGTGAAAATACGCTGTCTCTGCTATGTGTCTTATCTCATTTGCCCTGGCTGCCTCCGAGTTGTGCCCTTTGTCACTTTCTCTTGCTTCCATTCCCTCACTTTAACATACAAGTGTGCGCTGGTTCAAGTTATCGATTCAAAAAGCACAAATACGAGACTGGAGCTGTGCATATTTCCCCTGTATCACTCCTCACGTTTTAGCGACTTTGACCCCAATCTTGTCACCACCTTTCTCCGCTTGCCCATCACTTTTTTCACCCTACTGTCCCATTCCCTTTGCAACTCTTCACCAATCTGTCCATCTCACCTCAATTCAATTCACTTTCCCTCTTTATTTTTCCTGCCTATCTTACCTTTCAATGTCTTTTCCTACTCGGCAATTAGTAAGAAGACCTTTGTTTTTTTATCCCGCTGAACCGGAGACTAAGAATTGATCTTCATTTTCACTCCACAGAGGCCGATGAATACACCTCTGAGCAAGAATTAATGAGTAATTTGTGAATGATCCCGGAGCCTTTATCCCCTTTGTTGCTTACCCCGCTTTTGAGAGTTCATCTGGAAAGCAGTGTGTGTGTGCGTGCGTGCGTGCGTGCGAGAGAGAGAGAGAGAGAGAGAGAGAGAGAGAGAGAGAGAGAGAGAGAGAGAGAGAGAGAGAGTTTTTAAAAGGGTTTCATGAGAAAAGGATGATAAATAAGAAATATTTATCATCCTTGAGAAAAACTACAGAAAAAGGCTTCATGTACAGGGAAATTTGTCTGTTGATCTACCACCTTGGTCCAGGCTGAAACACCTCAATAACTATCGGATTGGACCGGAGTGAATTGGATTAGCATGAAATACAGTACAAATATCCATGGTGCCCAGAGGATGAACCCCTATGTTAGGTCTTTCACCTTAGAACCACAGGCAGCTTTTGAATGGATTGTAATGACATTTTATACAGACATTTGTGTCCTCAGAATACATTTTAGAAATTTAAGGGATCTCTTTTCAATTTTGTGCCGTCATTGGGTCAGAAATGTAATTTTGTCCAACATATTCCCTGCAAAACTAATGAAATCCTTATCTGCCTGAGCTTTGCATTGTGTTTAGTGTGAATTATTACATATTAACATGCTAAATTAAGATTGTAAGTCAACATTATACCTGCAAAACATGTCAGCATGTTAGCTGCTAACATGACAGTAGATTCTTCGTAGTATAGTGTATGTGTACTTTCATGCATGTAAATACTTTGTGTGTGTTTGTGTAATTACTTGTCTGGGACACTGGCAAGACATTGAATGCAAATGTTCCTGTTGGCTGCGGTAATACTGTGGCTACTGAAATGAGACCATGCTGTGGAAATGAGACAGACTTGTTCAAGTACATAAGACATTATATTAATCTTGTTCTGATGCTGAAGCTGTCTAATCAAGTCTGTTGTGCATAAAACAACAGCTACAGTATGTACACATGGCGTGGACTCTAACTGCTAATTACGACGCAGTGATTTGGTCTGTGAATATGAAGTGATAATTTTCCCTGCCCCCTGCTCAGGCAGCATAAATCAGCTTGTCAACATAAGAGCCATAATCGGAGTTTGATGATGACGAGGAGAGCAGCAGAGATGGAAAAATAAAGTTTTAATGAAAACAGAGATAGCCGAGTGGCTCAAGACAAGCGGATCCAACTGACGTGTTTCACCTCACATGTCCTTTTACAGCCACTGAATGAAAGAAGCCTTCACCGTGTGGCTGAAAGGTTCTAAAAGAAGACATATGGTACTATGGTAGATTCTTGATGAATCCCTGTCTCCGAGGTAAAATGATGTAAAAGGGATGAAACCATCTGCCCTTCATATCCTGCTAACAACAGAGCACACTGTTTAGTGTCTTTAGGTCTCACAAACCACTTGTAAAAAACTGCAGTGTAATTTTCCACTGTGCCGGTGGCAGGAAGCCCTGCATAATGGTGTCTCAGTGTGAAGTGAAAAAAGATGTGAAGTGCTCTCTTCTCATTCGAGATTATGTTCAGCAGTTCTACCAATGGCATCAGGTGCTATTTCTCGTCTTCCTGCGTTTTTCTCCCCCGCTGTCCCCCTGCTTCTCTTCTCCTCTCTTCATGTCTACCTTCCAACATTTCTCACCCCACTTCTCCCCACACTTTATTTATTTTTCTTTTATTGTTCTTGTAATAAAAATGCCATATGTTTAAGAAGTCTGCCATCAGCTAGTTTGCAATCTGATCTAACCAGCAGTGGTGCATATACAAAACTGTCGGGAAAATGAAAAGGAATGGTGGCAGCAGTGTTTCTAGACAAGAAGGTGAAGTGAGTTCAGCCACAACAGCTGAGAGTTGTGTTATCGTCTGTCAACAGATTTTTGAATAATTCCCATGCAGTTGGAGAAAGTTGTGAGAAGAATTACCTCACATGGCCAAGACGACCAATGGGATTTGTGTTCTGTATCAGGGCTGATTACTTGCACGCTTGAATGTTGAAATATTTCGGTGCAACTTCAATCAGCATTAGTTGATTTCAGCTACTCGGTATGAAGTGCAATCTCCCCCCTTCACCTTCAGCTGGTACGACTCCTGAAGCTGCAGAAGGCTGCAAAGCCTGCTCCACAAGTTTGTTGACGGAGAGATGATAACAGCCAACAAGCCTACTTTTTGGGAATGATGCAGACATGCTGCACTGCGGGCTGGGATAGAGGACTCAAACTGTTTTCATGTTTGAAGAGGCCATACAGAGTAACTTGTGCAATAGCTTAAAATACTTTCAGAAGGCCAGAGATCGCTGCCGCCGCCTGTGTACACATCACTGTTCGCTGCAGCAGAAATGAGAGAAGGTCCACATGAGTGTTTTGGCTCAGTATCAGTTTTAATACCCATCCATACATGCCTGAAATAGTATATCACATGACCAGTCACATACATTGGGGCATGTGTGTGCCGGCGTACAAAATGGGAAGCAGCAATGGCAAAAAAGTTAAATGCAGAAGTTAAGTGCACAACAGCTGTTAGCAAAGACAACCCGGTCAGCAACACTTGTAATTAATTATCCATCTTGTGTTCTACACTGGTAGCTCAGGCTAATGCCTGTCCCTTTCTTCTAGAAGGGGGGGGTCTTGTGATAGGAGCCTGACAAATCAGCAAAGGCAACGTTGTGACCAAAAAGATCCAAAAAGCAAGCGGTTGAGAGCTTACGTCATAGTTTCCAAACAATATCTGTTTCTGACTGTTCAGACTAAAATGCAGTCCTGGAGGAGTGTGGACTGCAGGTGTATACAAAGCAGAGCGGATGTTTTTTAAAACGAAAACATACCTTTTTCTACACTGAAGAAAACAATGCACAAGCTGATACTTGTGGTATTTGAGGTTCCTGTACCACGAGCAGTACACAACTATATCAATTAATACTCTGCTACCTGTGTTGTAAGCTACAACATGCTTCAGCCACATTATGATGGGATTAAGTAAGGGGTGGGATCAGCTGTTTGGTAAAGGTTGTTTGCATGATTGGATGTAGCTGATAGCTGTGACGGCAGAGACGCACCCTGCCGCTGCACATTCAAAACGGAGCTCCAACATTGCCAGGTGGCTGGTGCAGCGGTAACCACCCACTGTCTGAAGATGAATTAAAATTGTATTCCACGACAAACACAGCACATCTTTCAATCAAACTCCACTGCCGACACACACTGTCGTCATCCTGATGTGGGTATTCTTTCAACCCGGCAGTTAATACAAATAGAGATTCCCCTCAACAGCGCCACAGTGCCAGGGTGAACTTGACACAAGTCTCTTACATAATGAGCCACCCAGCCAGATTAAAAGCACAACTGTGTGCGTCAGTCTCTGCCTCTCTTTGTGTTTGTTCTTGCTGCTGGCTTCAGCTCACATCCTTATTTTCTTAAACTCTGGGGTTTATTTTTTCTAACCGGAGAGACGAATAATGTATGACATGTGCTTGAACATGACCATGGAACATGACTGAACATGGTCACAGTTTTGCGATCAGGGGGAATTTTTTAAAATTTAGATTAATTTAATAAGGTCTACAATAATTAGCCTCAAGCACAAGAGTTTTGACTGGTTGCCCTGCAAATTTATTTCCACCAAGTGTGACGTAGAGTCCTGCATTCATCTTGAAATCTATTAGTTTTATTTTTCATTCTGCACACATTGTTGATTCGTGTCTCGTTTTATTATAACTGTGCCGCAATGAATTTTTTTTTTTTTTGCTAGAAGTGTTTGGATTTTTTTACGAGACTCTCATTGTGTTCTTTTCAAAAACAAGGTGACAACACCGCTCAGAGCGGATGTATTATCAAAGGCTACCATTTCAAGCTTTTCTTCTGTCAAACTTCTGAATGAGCTGCAGTTTGAGATATTGTATCTTTCAAACTCCCTCTTCACAAAAAAATAATAATAAAGAGCAGATGGAATTTTCTCAACCCATTTCAGTCCCTGTTGAATTGATCCCACGCTCGACCATAAGAGCTTTCAGTGTCAGTCATGTTTTCACTCATGGCTTTTCCTCCATTAAATCATCCAAATTGTCACACAGAACGTGACCGTTTTTCTCGCAGTCGTATCATTGCTGACCTGAAGTCTGGCTGAACTATCAACTTGAGCTTATAACACCTTTTGCCGTAATGGCTCCATTCTTTGACCAGTGGGAGCAGGATGAAACATTGTTGTGCTTGATCTAGCATCACTGTTCCTCTACTGCTCTAATGGATAAGAACAGCATTTGGTAATCTGACCCCATAGCGGTGGCGAAAGAACAAGCGCCGTCATGATGGGATAGTTGGTTGATCCTCTACGGGACTGAAACTCCCCCACATCCTGTTTCTTGTCTCCACTTTGTGCTGCTCGGGAAAAAAAATATCAATGGGAGAGAGGAGGAAGAATTAAACAGTATCCTCTGCCTCACCCCCTAGAAACTCTATTTATTATTTTTAGACACAGTCTATTGACCGCGCTGTGACTCCTCGCTGAAGTTAACAGATGTCCATGTAATAGAGCATCTCTTGTCTCATGCTGTCTGTGAATGCACAGAAAGACTCGCTGCAAAATTGATTTATCTAAAATCTATTCCGGTTTTTCGCAGCCATCAGTTTTCTTCTGAAAGAAAAGTTGATAATTTTGTCTGATATGCTTATGGATACTTGGACACTTTAAATCACTCCTGTTAGAGGTTTAGCGAGGAGCACCCTCGTGTTGCTTTTAATCTGTGAAGTCATCGGCACCAGCGTGAAATAAAGTCAGCCCATAAGACAGCAGCTTTTTGATTTGGAATGCAGCCAGAACCACATCTGATCTTGAGCCAGAGGGAAGTCTGCTCCGAGGTCTGTCCTGATGCCCCGCTATGTGGAGCGCACTACTGTGTGCATTCAAATGATCAGCCATTAAACACAGCTAAACCCCCTGGGGTGGAAGAACACATGCTGTAATACATTGACACTAATAGCAGTACACATTATAAATATGATATTTTGGGCATTTTTAATTTCTCTGCTCTTCCTCTTATCACATATCTTAATTTGCCTTGAGACAACACGACATGCTACTGTTGTTAAATGTCTCAGTGAGATGTAAATGTGCTGCACTTGGATATCAGATGGACTGCACAATGAGAGAACGTGTATTTGCCTGTGGTCTTGCTATTTGAATGAGGCTCGAACAGCACTCGCATATGAGAGGCGAATTTACAAGTGAAATTGGAGCTATTGTAATAAAGTGAATGAAAAGCAGGCCTTATTAGACACAAAAACGGGAAATGAGCTAGAGCATGTGTTGGTGTGTGTGTGTGGATCCATGGTTTCTCAAAAAATAAAGGAAGTTTGTGGAATTCCAACAATTGTATTTCTTAATTTCCTTGTAATTTCCTCACAGCCTGTAGTCAGTGAGTTGTCCCAAGACAAGCACCTTGTGCTGCTATCACAGGAAATTATTAACACTGTTCATAGTCAAGCGAAGCTTTTTGCTACCTGTTGAGTGGTTGTCTTTGTCCTTGCATGAACCCATCTTCCAGACAGTGCTGTTATTAAATCACAGGCTGCCCTTCATTGCACTTAATGAAGTTTTCTGTCCTGCATCCTTTTAAACAGGATAGAAATGATCCCTTTAGACATGGACATATATTTATTTATATCTATACATCACTGCATTGATGTTCTTCGTTTGCACTCCACCACAGAGATTATTCCTCTATTCTTTCGATGGATCAAAGCCCCAACACCCAAACAATGTTTCTTTTGCTTACAATTTTCACACTGAAAAAAATAATTGCCATAGGGAAACCATCTTCTAAACTATTCATCTATTCTCTCTCTGACATCCAGTTTCATTAGAAGTTATAAGTTATAAGGGCTCAGGAGGTTTGAGAGGTGATGAGTCACATCATCATCTCACCCCTCACAGTTCACTGATTAGCCTCAATCGATTGTAAATGGCTGCTTTCCAACTTTAAACTTGTAGTAAATTGAGCTAAATAATTACAGTCTTTTTAAACTTTGCGTGGTTGTCACTTTGACATTAGAAAAAAGATAGTCAGATCCTGAAATGTTTTACTGTTGTTGCCATTGAAAACGATGCTCAGTGCATCCTGGGAATAAGACCTGAAGTCGACATCTATTTCATGTTTATAAAAAACGACTTATGTTAATTGAAAGAAGCAGAAAATATGAGAAATATGAGAAACTGCAAACAACAATGTTTTCAATCAAACTTATGAAGTTGCTGCCATAATCAAGATGAGCATTGCTGGTATTTTGTACTTTAAACGAACATTTTAATATCTCAAAGGAATATCATCTGAACAACATTGTTTTATGTTTAATTATTTGATCAGATAGTTGGCTTTATATAAAGCATCAAACCCATTACTGCATTTGAAAGAAACATCTCAAAGAGAGATTAAACTGATTTATTGGGCTTAAGTTTTTCAATCAATCTAAGAAACCTCTTATGAATACTAAAGTTTATGATAATGAAAGATGCACAAGCACAGCTTCTTCAAAAATCTAAATGCCACTTTTAGATGCGAGACATTTGATTTGGTTTTCTATTGAAGGGGATGAGAGCAGCGTTACAGGACGGCTCTGACATGAAAAAAAGGCTAAACAGGAATTGTGAAAACAGCAGGGAAGTAGACGAGTAGATGGTGGCACACATAAAGAGGGGGATTTTCTCTGTGTAAAGCTTCCTGCTAGGTGTTAATGGATAATGTGCTGTTTACCACTGTTCAGTGGAAAAAAGATATATATGTGGAGAACAGAATTAGTCCTTTAATGTAGCGAGTTCTTTTTGTCAAAGGGGTTCCTGGCCCTCTCTAACAAGATAACGTGTCAAACAGTTTCCTCTGAGGAAGACTCTTATCGTCCTGCCATATTTCATCACTTGTTTGGAGCCGACTTGAACTATTTTCTTTGGGTTTTTGCCCTCTGTGAATCAGAGTTATGCTACGACTGGAATGCTGAGTTTCCAGGAAAGCAGACCTCCTAGATGAGGCTTGTCTAAACACAGAGGCATCAGGGATACAGATGGGGGGGGTTCATGTATTTTTTGGCAAAATCCATTGTTATTGCATAATATTACATTAATGAGGTGTAAATTATTCTTTAATTGTTGCTCTCCATATAACAAAAATGGTATTTAATGTTTTTTCAAGACAGAAATATGTTTATGTTGGGGGACAATCTGGATGTGTGAATCCATACATACATTCTTTAAAATGCCACATGTTTCACATACAGTATGTCGATTTAACAGCCCTTACCTTACGGCATACCATACTGCATCAGTGAGATATGAAGTGTTAAGCTTTAAGTAGAATTTTCTCATGTTTGTACTGCTTATATGCTTTGGTGGGAGGCAAGTGACCCTTGAAAAATCCACATTGCAAAATAATCATTTTTTTTCCTAGCCCAGTGAGTCACGAGCGGTCTGGCTGGGTACCCCCAAAAATGAAGCAGAAGCCCTCAGACACCTCTCATCCACTCCATTTCATCACTGAAACTTTGTGTGCTGCACATTTTCAATAAAAGCAAAAAGTCTTGCACACTTGAGTAATCATGCAAGGAAATAAATGGGCAATTTGAATAGCATTACGACTAATAGTCTACCTCTGTTTCTGTCCATGTTTCAGATGGGAAGGTGGAGGTGACGAAGGAGAGCATGAAGCTCTGCACCATGGGGCCAGGGAAGGTGTTTGGAGAGCTGGCTATTCTCTACAACTGCACCCGGACCGCCACTGTCAAGAGTGAGTCTCCACAGACACCTGGAAAAATGATCCAAAGCGCCGTGTTGAATGTACACATGTTCCCCCAGGTGATAGATAATATCACCTGTTCACACACTCACATAGAAATCTTTCCCCTTGATAAAGAGGATTAGGGGTCTTTCTGCCTCCAAGTTATCAGTCCTACATTTACACACCAGAAAACCATTGTCACGCTTTCATTATGAAACACAGCCCATCATCAGTCCACGTTTTTACAACACTACATTTAATTGGCTTGCGAGACCCCCGTTGAGCTGAATGTCAAGGTTTACTGCCTCTGCTCTGTCATGTGTCAAAGCTCCAGCAATGAAGGATGCACAGTGGGTGAGTAGGTGGTCTATCGCAGACTGGCAATCTGAATAGTCAGCCCTGCAGAGTAAGGAGACGAGACTGAGAAAGGACAGGACAGATGGTAGACCACGCACACATTCAACGGTTTGTGTGTTATAGGAGTGTGTCAGGATGAAATATGTGTGTTTATGTGAGGCAGGGACTGGGAAATAGCTTAAAAATGTGTTTTTGGGTGGAATATTAAACAGATAAATAGTGAGATGAGATGAGGTCTGGTGACAGAGTGAACACATAAATGCAGTCAAAATTAAAAACACATGAATGTAGGTCAGTTTATGAGTGAGTGCTCCATCTGGCACATACAGTAAGAACCTATCATAATACAGTATGATCACTATTGACCTTTTTTCTCTGTGGTGAAAATCTATGTTTGACCCAGGACATGAATGAATGCATGAAGGGCAGCGGGTCAGCTGGACCTGCAGTTGAGGGTGAGGTGGTGTGAGAGGAGCAAATAGGGTTGAACGTGGTGGCATCAGTTTCGCACCCCCCTTGGTGACCCCTTTCATGTCTCGTGATGCCCTACCACTGACCAGCCAACCTGAAGGAACTCCCAGCTCCTGTTGCTATAGCAACAAGTACCCACGGGGAGATGAGCCAACTCTTTTCGCTCTTCCCCTTTTCCAATGGCGACAGAGTGTCTGTCTTTTTCTTTGTATATTCTTTTGCCTGCCACTTGCCCACCGGCCTGTTACTTTCCGCCAGTCTTTATGTACGTCAGCGCTTTGCTTAGCTGGTGAGCTGGCTCTGCTCAATAAAAACTCTGCATGGAACAAATGATGTAATTGTCTGCATAGGCAGGAGTATGTTTACAGCCTCACGGGGTCACTGGCACTGTCTCCTGTCTCTGTTTTAATGTATGTCTCAACACAACAATGGGCCAGGAAAAGTTTTCCGCCACATTCTAATGGAAATCATGCAACAATGTCGAGTGTGCAAAGTTTCAGCTTTCAAATCGATCAATTTAATTAGATCTGTGTGTAGAACCCTGTAGGAGGGAGTATCATCAGTGTAATTTCAATTTACATTGCATGGTGTCCTAAGTTATATGCATGAGTAATTACATCTTGGCAGAATACAGATGATGAACCAGCTAATGCGGAGTCAGTAGCTCATACCCTATCACTCTGTCCTGTGACTGCAAAGCCAACTCACAACACAATGACATTACTGCTAAGTGTGATAATGAAGAGATTATTGGAGTCTGTCACCTATTTAGAAATCTCACAGAAACAATTACAAGCCATTATGTAAAATGACTCATTAGGAGAAATTGTGTGCAGTTATGTTTTGAACCAATCAAGAACAACTCAAGGCTTTCCGGTGTTTCTTTTGGTTTAAGAGCTGTGGTGCAATGTGTATGCTGTGTCTTTCTGAGAAAATGGGCATGAACATTTAAAATAGAATTTTCAGTCCCCATGAACAAATATATTTATTGGTAATTAGTGTTGAGTAAAAGTAGTGAATTGTCGAAGTTTAGCATATTTAACATCGAACTGTAATGTGTTAATCACATTTACTTTAAAATAGTGACAAACATTTCCAAAGTACAGTAAAGTTCTAGGTTTTTACTGGGTATTTCCTGTCATTCAGACATCATTTGGTTTCTATTCATGTCAGAACATCATGAAAATCACAAGCTTGAAGCTTAAAACCAACCGGATTTTGATAATTCATTACACTGAGCTTTGTTGCTGCTGGCTTTCCAAGTCTTATAACAAAGAGACAACATGAGCTGTGCAAACAATAAAATCAGACCTATTGTCTACTGTAATAGATGATCTATCACAAGCACAAGTTGTTCGTCACATTGGAAGGAAACCCATCACTGCAGAAAAAAAGAAAAACCACTTGGAAAATTGGGAAATAGAATTAGCAGTATCAGATATATAGTTGAATGTCTCAAATATTAAAATATACAAAATCACAAAAAAATATGTGGATGTATTGCAAGGATTAAACAAGATTGCCAGCTCTACGCAACAATACCAGGACTAGCTGAATTTGTATTAACTGTTGCATTTGGATGTTTGCAAAATCCTATAGGGACCGACAAGGATATATGTTTTCCATCATTCCCCCTCCTTTTCATCCTTTAGGTGATGCATGTGGGAGCACTTGCTTCCACTCTCCCAACAGTAAAGGATCCTTTTAAAGTAAGTTTGACCTAACTTGCGCTTTTCAAGTAGCACTTACTCCCAGGCTGTATAGTGCTCCCACAAGCTCCACCAATCAATATGTTATATTTAGTTTCAGGATACGGACACTTAAGTGTAGAGGTATGGTCTCAACTGGGGTTTGGCTCTGCCAATCTTGACAAATGAGATGGGATTTTTACATTTAAGCCTAAGAGAAAAATGTTGCCCGAGACTGTGTTTACAAAAAAGTCCACTTGCCCTCTAATCCATATCACATCATTTTCACATGAAAACGTTCCGTGAAGCTGCCTGCTGAAGAGAAGAGAGTAAGAAAAGGGGTGGAGTGAGAGACAAACGGGAGAAGTGATAAATACAGGACAACTGTGACAGAAATATGATGGAGTGACCTCAGGGGACAAGTGAGACAAAATTTAAAATTTTTGTCTGCAGACAGAGAGTGGCCTTCTACCAAAATATTCTTTTATGCCATTAAAACATCAGTTTCATGAGGACTTGGTGTTGAAAGCATCAGAGGATGCAATTCAGCACAGCAGTGCGGCATAAACCAGTGCAGCAGTATTTTTATACGTCAAATTGATTGACACGTGCTCAGCATCACTGCACCACATGACAACAGCTGGAAACAAGTCATTCAAAAACAGTACTGCTGTTATGGCTTGGTCGATTTCTTGAAAATGCCCACATAAGCTATGGAATCCAAGCATCTAGTTGATTAGCTCAACAATGGGGCTATAAATAACAATCACTTTCATGATCAATTAAAGGTTCAGTGTGTAAGATTTAGGTGAAAGAGATCTATTGGTAGAAATTGAAGATAAATTAATCCTAATGATGTTTTTGCTAATGTGTTTCATCTAAATTGGACGAATAGTTGTTTTCTTTACCCTAGAATGGGCCCTTTATGTTCAAATACTTTTTATTTACATCTGGAGCGGGTTCTCTCTACGGAGGCCACCATGTTTTTACAGTAGCCCAAACTGGACAAATAAGCACCTTTTGAGTTTTTTTGACAGCTGAAGGCTACCACAGGTTCACTAAATTCTACCCACTGAATCTTTAATTAAATAACAATTTTCTGATTAAAAAAGCAGCAACTATTGACTTTGGAGAAGTTGTAATGAGGCCTTACTTGAGCATTTAATGATTATCAAAGTAGTTGCCAATTAATTAGAATTCAAAAAATTCCAAATTGCTTCGCTGTGTTGTAAAAGAAAGTTAAACACTAGTGTCCTTCAAACTGGTTCCATGGTTTTATTGAAACTGACTCATCAGCCGCTCTGACCTTACCTGCTGTAAATATTGATGCTGAAAATCTCTATATATTACCATTTTTTTTCGGCTTTTCACTTCAATTCATAGTCTTTCTGAAAAACACAAGACCAAAAGATATGAAAAAAGAAAACTATTTTTTTCAAACTACTGTTTCCAGGGTCAGGAATTGTAGACATTATACAAATATAGACCTTTTTTGTTATTAGCTAATTAAATTAAACTTTCTAAAATAAGATTGTATCTGTAACATATGGGATACCAGCACCAGCACGAACACAATTTACAAAATCGTAATGTTCATGCATGGCAAACAAGTATCGGGAATCTTAAATTGTTTTGGACCAATCATCTTTTAGTGGGTGAGGTCACTGCCAGTCACTACTAACGTAATCAGTACGACTGATTATCTGCGTGCTCCATCTTAATGATAGTGGTGGAAAAGGCTGTCTGAGACGTTATTGCTGAAACTCAGCTGTGCTCTCAGTTGGGATCATATCTTATGCAGATGAATGGGTTGGCATTTGCCCAGATACTAATACTTCCTCAAATAATATTATTGTCATAAGTTATTCTCAGATTTATCAGACTGCACAGAACATTAGGAGGAACATCCAGGTGAGGATGGGGGCAGTGTGCGTTTGAAAGGAAATCTTATTTAGTCATACACATCAAGTATAGTGCCGGGTAATGGCCAGCAGCAACCACACACATTTCTCCTTTTGACTCAGTCTCTCTTACACACACACAGATTTTTGTATAGTGCTCTCAGATTTGACAAGCATTTATTTTCATAATGATCAATGACCAACTTGGCCTTTCTTCTTTTTTCAAACTGGCACGTCCTCCTTTCACGCTCCTGTGCACATTTGAGAATTAGGTTTTGGCTGTTTTAAGGAGCGTGTGTGCAGGTATTGGGAAAAACAAGCATGACTCAGAAAATGGCAGCATTAAATTGGCTGGAAACTAAGTGACCAGGGATTAAAAACCAAAGAGCTTTTGCCTGAAAAGTGAAAGAGGAGTTGGTTTCCTATCTTTTGGATGATCACCGTTACTGCTGGGCAGAGTTAAATGCTTTATCGTTGTCCAACAGAAGGTCATTCCATAAGTGCACAACTGGACTCAGATTACATGGCATTATGATGATGATACATGTGTGTATTCAACATGAAAATAAACATTAATACAAATTGATGCGCCGCAATAACCAACGATAAACCGTGAACTACCAGCTCAGTTGTGAACCTTCACACGACACAATGCAATCATGACACCATCTGTAAAGCAGTGCGTTCATATTTTGCATGTGCCTGACCATACAGTGACCACTAGCTGCAATTCAACAGCATTGTAAGGAACTAGTGATCTGATACCACTTCAAATAAATAATAATATTTCAGCAAAAACCCTAACCCTAACTGATATAATCACTCATAATGCTATAACTATTTATTATTGGGATAGAATACTTTTTAGTAAAATATTGAACTGGAAAAGAGTGTTAAAAAGATATGAGAACCATTTCTCTTTGACCTTTATTAAGGGAGATATGAACTAGTCAAAGTCACACAGTCCCCCTTCAACATTTGTTAGCCCATAGCGCTTTTAATTGCCACCCGAGACATATTAAATTATGGTTCCATTGGTTTCTCATGTGACCAAATCAGCAAACCAAATTTTATTAAGATCATGACGGTGCGTCCCAAAAGGGTGATGATTTGACACGGAATGACCCAATTGAGAAAACATGAAAACTAACTACCAAGTGAGCATAAATAAATAATTATCTATACAACAATCAGGATTTAAGATGGAAACATCCAGCATCTGCCATTCTAAGTAGTTATAGTAGTAGTAGTTGTATTAGTAGTGGCAGTGCAAAATCAGACCTGAGGAAAGGTACTGAGGAAAAGTAATTAATAGTCTATCTATTCAAAAGCCATTCTAAGAACACATATCGCATGATATGTGGTGTCGATGAAGGGGTATTGTTATTGATCTATCTACATCAGGCTAAAGACATCAGGAGCTATGGATGTTCTGTAGTATAGTCCAAATGTTTACACTCTATACTGTGCATCCACTATCCAGCTCAACAGTGAAATTTCCTTTCTCCTAATGATCCCCATTGTGAGACATTTCTGCAGCTGACACTGACTTGAGGTGGCAAAGGAAAATGCAGTCTTAACTGATGCGATGGAAGGTTTACATTTCCATTCACGCCACGACTGAATCTGTACTTTAAGAGTAAGGGTTCTACTTCCATGAGGGTGCATGCTGGGTACTTGCAAGATGCACCACTGACTCATGAATATGGAGCTTTAAACGCCCGACTGGGGGAGTTGAAGACATGTTTACTTCTCCTTGTAGCTATTGTTTTTTTCCACGACATGGGAGTGAATTCAGTCCTACAAGGTTAACACACTGAATGCTCTGAAAAGCCACTCTAAACCCATATGGACAGCACAGACATCCATGGCTTTGTACTTTCTGACACACACACACTGCAGCCTGCGTTCTGACAGTCTGACTGTCTTTCACTTCAGCATGCTCCATAGATGAAACATGACAGCTCGCAGAGGGCTGATGTTGAGCAATGCTAGGACGGAGCATGCCTGCCCACACCCGCACACGCACACACACACACACACACACACACACACACACACACACACACACACACACACACACACAAATTACTAAAAACAGCACTTCATGTCAAAATTAAGCCACAGGAGCAGCAGCAGCATTGTTCTGCAGACTTCTGAGAATGGCCCTTGTAACCAAGCGAGAGCTCAGCTGTATAAAAACGCTTCCTTCCGCCGGGAGTCAGCAAACATTTGTCTTTCTAATCAGACAGAGAGGAAAACGTGCATGCCATTTTGTGTAAATCTGTTAGTGTGAGTGTGTAGTGAGCTACATCTGCTTAGTCTCAGGAATCGCCCTGTCAACGGTGAGTAAATCTTGTTTTGGCAGAAAGAGATAAGTTACAGGTTCAACTCCTTGGAGGAGGAGGCACCATTTTAAACATTATGACTAGTGTGGAAGAGAACGTAGGCTTTTGGGTTTGTGTTTAAATAATAAAACATGTTGCTTATCAGACCGTCAGTGTGCTCCTCTAACATAATTATTCCTCTGAAGGTTATTCTTGTTTCTGACTTATCTACTTCATTTGTGCCTCTCAAAGAAATCAAAACTACCTAAAAAAACCTCCTTACTTTTAAAATCTTTCCACGTCTGACTAAAAAGATAATGAATTGTGAGATCACCTCCAGCTCTTCATGGACCCAGCAGTGTGATTCCATGACATCAATACTGTATTTATTGCCCATTCTCACACTTGTGTACGACTCTTATCGTTTTTCTTCAGCAGACATCATTTTATGTCTTTATGGATTCGCTGTGATAAACATGAAGTTAATGCTGTCTGTCAGTCCAACATAACAAGAGTCCTTACTTAAGCTGCTTCTGACACTCCGTAATTTCTCCGGAGGAGGTGCATGTGTGAATGCAAATGTCTGAGTGAGACACTCAGGGGATCCCTGCTGGATTCACAGAAAGCTGAGGAAAACAAAACAAATATCTACTTTTGAAAAAGCGGTGCCATACACGTAGAAGACACAGATGAAGATGTCAAGAGAGTTTGTGGTGATAAGAGCTGAAAACGCTGTTGGGGTGAAGTAAACATGATCACGCGATCTACGCAGCAGAGTAATTACATCACTTCCTGTCTCTGTCTGCTGCACCCGGCTGCTGCTCTTCTCGCATTCCTCTGAATAACGCGGAGGATTTGATGCTGTTGTGAACGCGTCTGTGCAGAGAACCTCCCGCTGTGTTGTGCATGTGTGAAAGGCGAACCGCGGCTAAAGCCAGTAGCCAATTCTCCGGATTTTAGGTTATGTCTGAAAATGGATTTTGTGCGTTTTTGAAAGCCGGTCTGTACTTGAAATATGTCAGTGTCCCTTAAACTCGGCTGCAACTCCAATTTTTGCATGCTAATGTAAGCAATATGTTTAAGTGATTGAGTAATTCGCAACCATTAACAGCAACACGAGCCACATGAGCCACATTTAGTAGTGAGCAAACAGCTGAATACTGGTGATATAATGCAAGCTTAAGCATTAGTCTGCAGTAGCCCCTCAACAGCAGTTAGCGCCTCCACTGTTCCTGTTCCCAAAGAACATTTATAAGCTGGATATAAGTGCTACTCTGCTCTCTTTAGTCTGCCAAACAGGTTTTTTAAATGGTGTCAGGCATTAATGCAGCCACATATGGAGGTGCTCCATGCGGCTGTAGTCTCTGCTTTCTGGGGGACTGCGTCATTCTAAATATGTGTATCTTGCAGCTAAAAGATAAAACAGGAAGAGAACAGCGAGTCTTACTGCAACCATATTAGCACTGGTTTGTGCCCAACACAGTCACAGCAAGAAGGTTCTGGGTTCGAACTCTTGCTTGACCTGTGCCTGCATGGGCTTTCTCCAGGAACTCCATCTTCCCCCCACAGCACAAAAAAGCATGAAGGTTAAGTTTAATTGATGGTTCTAAATTTCCCCGTAGGTGTGTACCCTGCCTCTCACCCAATGTCAGCTGGGATTGCCCCCCCCCCAAAAGGAGGAGCAGTATAGATAATGGATGGATGGATGGATGGATCTCATGTAGTCCTCCTTTTTAGAGACTTCATGATTAAAGTCTAGTCACTGATATAAGCTTAGAGAATGAGAGCACTTCAAGCCTTGTATCGTTATCTATAATTGTGTTTTTCATGTCATTCAAATTTGTTTTACTTTATAGTATCATTTGCATTTTGCTTGTTTTTCCATTGAGTTTTCCAATAAATAATGTTGACCAGGTAGAAAAAATGTGAGAGATTTATTTAAATATGTAAGACTCATATTGTCTGTATACTCCAATAGGACTATGTACTGCAGCTGTAATATATAACTACATGTATAGAATATAGGGAAAGGAAACGTGGTACAAGCAGGCTGTCTTAATGTGGCTGAGGGATTTGTGTTTGAGAAGTGAAAGAAGACATCTGCTGAAGGAGGAACACACTGAACCATTGAGTGAAAGGACAGATGATTAGTCAGACTGTCTATTGTATTATTATCTGGGAGATTTAAAACCAGCGCAGCCCTTAAAAAGAAACAATAATTTGGATTCCTATCCAGGTTGGTGGTGTGGACATGAGCACCATCATTAGGCAGGGCTGTGCGGCGGAGAGGTGGAGATAAGGGCACTTAGAATCAGAGGTAGTGAGTGCACCCTTTAAAAGGAAAACAAAGGCACCATGTAATGCAGTGCTGTGTTGTTGAGGATATTCAAGATTATCAGAGGAGCAACCAGGAGCAGTGAAATGAAAAGCTGATGAGGCAGAGACACAGATGCGTCAAAAGATAAATCATGAAAGCGCAAAATTTGGGAATTGGTAAATGGACTGTTATGTTAATGAAGCCATTCCACATTTGAATGTTGACAAGCAATTAGACAGAGAAATTTAGACATCACAAATATCTGAAATTACACTTTGCAAAAGGAAATCAGTGAAATATCAGAAATTTGCTCTAAAAGGTGAGAAGACAATAAAGCATTGTTCTTGCCCATAGTTGACAAATGCAATTCCTGTTGATTGTTCAAGCTAAGCTCAAGCCAAGAGCGATTTCTTTCGCCGGAGAAAAGAGGGATTACTGTGAGATTTGTGATCAGGCCAACAGAGACTCAAAATGACTAACAATTGTTGAGAAAAAAGCTCACAAATTGGCCTCTCAATTGCTGTGTCCATAATGATGCGTAGACATTTTGTTGTTTAAAGCAAAGGCAATGTCAACTTCCTTTCAACAGCTTGTGCTGGTGTGTGTTGCCGAGGCCCTGGAGAACTCCACACTGGTATAAAAGGATTTATTTGGATACTGAGGAACATGCAGACACAGGGAGGCAGAAAGAAGAAGATAGAATTGCTATGGTAGACAGAATTCCAGAGGGACCGAGTCGGGGGAAAATCTTCTCTGTTTCTACGGCTGCCATGGTAACACTGTTGCCAGTGTGCAGCGAGACATGTGGCAGTGAAATGGTGATGGTTGAGGGGTAGCCTGGCGCTGGGTATCCCTGTGGCAGGGTAGTCGCTCACTCACTTGAAGTCATGGTTGCTGTGCTGGTCACTGCTCATGTATGTTTGAGTGATGTCTGTGTATGTAAATTTATTAATGGTTGTCCCTGTGTGTGTGTTTCTGTGGTTGAGAAAAAGCAGATTTGGTGTGTGTGTGTGTGTGTGTGTATGTGTATGTGTATGTGTATGTGTGTGTGTGTGTGTGCTGTGGGCCCCTGCTGCTATTGTTTTCCTGAGTCTCAGTTGGAGCGCAGGTGTGAGCCCAGAGAGAGAGAGGCTCTTCTTGGGCTCTAGGCGACTTGAAAGGTTAACACACAACCTCAGACAGCAGCTATATACAGTCAGTCAGTAAGAAAACAGCCCTGCAGGTGAAGCTTTTAATCTATTACTTTTTTCTTTACTTTTTTCATTGATATTGTTATGCTAATAGCCTCTTGTAACAGCGACAGGGACAGGCTAATAGCATAGACACGACTTTAGCTCAAGGGGAATGTTGGATAAGTGAGGGCATCTCTGCACAGAAGGATTATTTTGGTAGCTTTAGCAGTTTTGCATTATTAAAAAAGGTAAATTTGCATCGCTTGCCATTTTTGAGGCAATTTTGGGACTCATTTGCTTTACAAAAGAGTAATTTGCTTGTAGCACATCATGAGTATCGGCTGGGGAACATCATGGCTCAGGAAACAGTGAAGAAAATCAGGTTTTCCTGTAATCTTGAACCTCATTTACACACGTTCAGTTCATGCATTTTAGGCAGAATGAATAACTATCTGATCTTGATAATTTTTCCCGGGATAGACTGATATTCTCTGGCTCAAAACACCTCCTGACAGCCTTTCTGTCCAAGTGCAGCTATGTCAGTAAGCACACCATTACCTCTCATGTGGAAGATATATTTACATTGAATTGCACTTGCCATCAGAAGGAGCACTGACCTGTCTTAAGCACTGAGCAGCTTTACCAGATCCCTGAATGGTTCAACCACCAAATTATACCCAACTTGAAATGGTACTCAATGGAGCCCATACCTCCGCAAAAAGGCCCAACAGTCAATTTATGTAAACACATTTAAATCCACTCTCTGGATTTGTATTTGGATCTGCACCAAATTGCACATAAATATTAGTCCTCTGTTTTGCCTGACTATTCTCTCTGAAATCAGTGAAATATAAAAAAAATCTGCTGTAAAAGGTGAGAAGACAATAAAACATTGTTTTTGCCCATAGTTCACAAATTGAATTGCTGTTGATTGTTGTAACTAAGCTCAAGTCAAGGCTGATTTCTGTAGCCGGAGAAAAGAGGGATTACTGTGAGATTTGTGATCAGGCCAACAGACACTCATCTTTGTAATTCAGTGTGAAGTGTCTTGAATCTCATCTTGCTCATAGTTTCATGTTGCGTCTGAGTGACATGAGAGAAATTGTCCACAGATCAAACTGATGCACATATGACTCACACCCTCGGCCGTTTCGTTGCCTTATTGACATTAGGCACTTGTTGATCTATCCATGGAAAAGAAATTCTATAGGTGAGTGCTCTCTCACAGTAGAAAATGTAGCCTTGAGAAATTATTATAATAAGGAAATTGACCTCTTCTTACCACTTCCTTGTTCTCAATGCCAACCATAAAGCATGTTCTGTGTAACACACCCACACACACACCTAATTTGTAGAATGCTGATATTATCTAACTAGCTATACAATATTCCTGGTCCACCTGCTTCCTGAAATGTTGTCATGCCAAATGCTGCTGAGGCAGTTAGGAGGGCCTGATGTTTGGTAACACAGAAAGACAACTAAAGCACTATATATATATATATATATATATATATATATATATATATATATACACACACACACACATACACATACATACATATAGTTGAGTCTTGACATTTTCCCCGTTAACAATCCACTTTATTATAAATAACTATAAATATTTTTTAAAAATACAAATACAACCAAATATGTAGAACTTGAATTGAGAAAAAGCAAATTTTTTCATTATGTCAAATGTAAACATAAATGCACATCTGCTCTGTATTGTCTATTCTGTAAAATAAAACTAACCAGTGCATATCGGCAAACAAACTGTGAAAGGCTCATATCAGCCAACCAATACATCAGTCTGGCTCTAATCTCAGTGAGAGGTTTGAGTAATCTTTGTGTGGTTCTTTATTACTTATGAGATGTTTCTCCATAGATTTCGGCAAGTTGAATGTAGATCTCTTGCAGGGTAAAAGAATAATTACCGTTGGGAAAACAGTGGAATACGCATTTGCAATGACGACAATGTGCACACATGCTGGCATGCAGTCACTCACACAGACACAGAAACATTTATTCATCACATTCTGCCACAGCAGAGAATCATCACTCTGGCTTTTCTCAGTATTTTGGGGTGCACAGATGCGTTTCTGTCTCAGCGGGTCGTCAGAAGGCCTTTTGAAATACAACAATACCACAGCAAGTCATTGCCTCTTGTATTCACAGCTAAAATACAGAACATTCTTATATTTGTTGTAAATTTAAAAACAACATTAAATTTCACTTGTCATGTAGGATGTTTGTAAGATATTAATTGAGAAAAAACAGCTGACAATGTGTGAGAAAAGTTTGACATTGTTCTCAGTTTATTTAACTACCTGAAAAAACAGTGCTTTGATAGATTTCAGTGCGGAGTATGAGTCATCCACATAACCAGTTATATAGAGAAATGTGTTACCTGATACAAACTGGTCCAAGGACTAAAAATAAGCCGCTTGCTGATGAACAGCATATATACTCCATTTCCTCTATTTGATTCTCTACAGCCGGGTGGACTGAAATTTATCAGGTTATTTCAAACTGATTTCCTCTGTGGCAAATTGTTTCTGGTTGATTGTCTATAATGAGGACAACAAACAATTAAAATTTATCTCGCGACCCGATGAGAAAGCAATTTATGCTGAAAAGGGATTTTTTTTTATTGGTGTTCAGAAGCAGCAGGCAGCAAAGATGTTTTCCTTATAGCCCTCTATAGAAGCAGTTACCCCCACCATTGACATCATCAGCTCAGGTAGCAGCACTTACATCATGAAATCTGTGTAGAACACATGAATTCCTTATATTTTAAAATGTTCTCAACAATAGGCTTGTTAAAAACTGATTGTGATGATTAATAGCTTTAAAAAAGAATACATGTTACGAGAGTTCGCTCTGTTGTTATTTTAATGCAACACATTGTTCTTTTTTTCTTATTCATCTGTCCGTTTTTGTCTACCAATCACTTACTACTACTCAAAAAGAGGTATTTTCCTTTTCCTCTCCACCTACAAACCAACATTTATCATTAGACTCCACAGTTGATGAAAGCTTTCATGTTGAAGTGTTTTATTATAGGAGTTGGTGCAGCAGCAGCATACCCGCTCGCATTTATGTGTCTACATTAGGATTATAAGAGACCTATAGATGAATTTGGTTCAGACATTCATCAACTCCCTCTAGGATAAACTGTAATAACTTTTGCTCAACCTCATTTCCTGATTTTAAATTTGATTTGGCATACCCATGAGCCTTGGCTGTACTTTTAGTTTAGTGATACCTATAGCAAATGTTAGCTTAATAATCGGTAAACATGACGCAAGCTGAATATCACTAGCATGGCTGTAGAGTGTCAGTCTTATTTTCTTCTGTTTTGTTCTAACATGTGGTTTTGACCCAAAAAGTGAACTTGTGGCAACACTGTTTATGAAATAGCATCAATCAATAGTAAATGTAACTATCATGACTGCCTGGCCACAAGACAGCACATCTTGTCTAGAGGAGCTATTACTTGAATGATTGAAGAAGTAGATGCCATCATAAACCTTGATGAGTTCCACTGATCAAAGTGTCAAAGTCTATAATGTTTACCATTTTGAATGAACATAACCAACTCTGCGGTCACAGAGCTCATTTTAGATCAGCCACTCTCCTCTCAGGATAATGGATTGCTCTAGCTTTCCAAATGTGTGCGTGTTTATCCTGAACTTTCAAACAGGATCAGTTGTATCTGATGAATAAAGGTTGGGAGTGAGGTTTGTTAATGTTACATGCACAGATTTATGGATTGAAATGTAATGTAACTGTCTTTTTATTTAACAATGGAGTTTGATGTGTTTTGGATTAAACTATTTTTATATCACCACAGCTAAAATACAATCACATGGTATAATAACAATTTAAATTAGATATTTTCCAAAATAGAAGATGGATCATTATGGGTTAGCATCTATTGGCAGCTGGAGATTGCATTTGATTAAGCCAGCTAGTATTCTATGTTGGGATTCACTGAAATGGGAGTTGTTATTTGGAAGATGAATTTTCGAAAGTTATTACAGTTTTGTGGTTTAATATGTTTTTCTGTTATGTTCCTTTAAGTATCAGCGATAATAATGATTACAATTATTTCTATAATTACAAAGAGAACTCTTCTAATGTTTGTCTTTTTCCATGCTATCTGACACTTTCTGGCGTAAATGACCTGTCCAGCTTTCTCACGCTCTGAAGAGCTCATCCAGATGCAATCAGACCTGGCTGATGTTATTAATGACTTGGGGGGAAGGAGAATACGCTCTTCTACCCCACAGCCCTGACAACATCGCTCTTAATGTTTTCAAGACATGAAGGAAGCCTCGAAGGAGTGGAGTTTACGTGACTATGTGATTTACAAGTGTTTTTGACACTGTGTGTCTGTGTCTGTGTCTGTGTGTGTGTGTGTGTGTGTGTGTGTGTGTGTGTGTCAGTGGTGTGAGAATGGTTGATTTTCAAATTTTCTTAGACATCATGGTGAAGGAAAGAGGGGAGGGGCTTTAGTTGGAAATGTTAATAACAGAAATTAAGTTGCAGTAGTTGGCAAGTCGCAGAAATTTACAGTCGGAATCCTCGAATCCAAACATGACAACAGTATTCCAGAAAGGAAATTCTTCTGGTGGATGCTCTCACTTATTAGTTTAGAGACAGTACTCCTGTTGTCAGAGCTCGACTGCATAACCCCAGGTTAAGCATCTACAAGTGTTAAAATGATAATTCACAAACAAACATCCTGATAGCAAACATTGCACCGAAGACACATGAAGATTGATATTCCAAATGTTTTCTGACACATTTCCTTTGACTATGACCCACAACAACGATTTGATTACTGGCATGTTTACGTCAAGTGCGAGAGAGAGACTTTGCTGTGAATATATTTTATATATTATCTCAAAGTACATTTCATCCTCTGTCATGATCTTATTATGGCAGGTTTTTTTCCCTCCTCCAGAGAATGTACCTGGTGGCACCGCAGTAGGCAGATAATAAATGCAGATTTCCCTGCATCCATTATTCAGATGAATATGGAGAGAAAGAGAAAGCTTATTTTAGAACTTATTTTCTTTCAGATACTATATAGTAGATGTACAAGTTTCTTGGCACACTTCAGTGCTTGGGATTCTAGTAAAATCTTCATTTTAGTACCACATTAATGTAGCCCAGTGGAGCTTTTGAAGAACAAGTTTGATGTTGTGCAGTGGAAATGGTAGATGCTTTATACTTCAGCTGAATAATCACGGGCCACACAGACTCTTCAGAGTCATTTTAAACTCCATTTAAACTTATGGCACTCCACAAGAGAAATCAGGAGACACACAAAGTTTTGATGCTTTCAGATCCCACGCTCTCCTATTGCAAACTGTCATGACCAGAGATCAAAGAAAAGAAATGTTGCTGATGTCATCCTGCATTTCTATAATTTAATGAGCAAAAATTTGATTACAAGAACAAACACGCATGGATCATTTGCATAATGCCACAGGCCGGAATTCAGTTACAGTGAATTATGAGCAGGCCAAATGAATGAGCTGCTCCTTCCACCACATATGTGCTGGGTCCTGCGTCTTGTTGGCGACACCCATATTTTTTTATATTTTAGCGGCGTGAATGCAGACCCCCTCTTTTAGTGCCCAACATGCAAAGGATATTACGGTTTAGCACTATTCACAATCAACACTATTGATGTGTTGTTGCAAATAATTAAGAGAAATTGAGGGGTGACAATCACTGCAACAAGTTATATTTATTTGGTTGTATTTTTTTTCTTCATTTGTAGTAATTCCTAATAAAGTTTGTGGTTAAACTGTAATATATCAAGACTCAATTACATTTCTTTGTCATGACGGTTTGATAAGGACATCATACAAACATATATGGGCCAATATAACAGTATCTGAATTTTTTTAATCCCCAATATCGCTATTAGGTAATTGATATCGGTATCGTCCCCCAAACGTCCATATTGGTCGGACTTTACTGTTTACTACTGTTACTTTGAACATACAACCCCTGAATATGCAGTATACATATTTCATGCATTTACAGCTCAGCACCAACGATCATCCCGCTGGAACAACACACTGCCCAATTCCTCAAAACCTCTCACAGACAACATCCTTGCAACTCTTCATCACTGCCTCAGGTGTTGTGTTCATCCAGAAAGCTGTGAATCTCATGGTTGGCAACCCGTGAGCATTAAGACATTAATCTGCGCCCTCACCACAAGATAACTAGCTCCCTGGGTCTCACCGCAATTTAGTCAAGCCCCTGAATAATACGTTTACCTACTGCAGTGTGCTGCAGGCTTCCTACATATCTTATTTCCCAGTGCCCCATACTCCCACTTTCTGTCAAAACACTCTATTGCACACCGCACAGTGGGCAATGATGTCTAACCTCCCACTCTTGTTGCTTCAGGGTCAAATTAGAAGCCTATTCTAATCATTTCTCACAAGACCCATCTCCATATATGAGGTTTGTTGGTTGGAGGAGATGTGTAATATTGTGGAACTTGAGTGTGTTTAGATTTGAGCATCAGTGTTTTCCATCTTTACTTTCGTGCCAGATGACTGGTTAATGCTTATCAGTGTGTATGTGCAGACAGCAGCATGTGTGTGTGTGTGTGTGTGTGTTTATAATATCTAAGAGGATATTCCTCTATGTAATAATACGTATTTGCAACCTGTATATCTGTGTCAAGATGTCTGTGTGTAATATACAGTTTTATATCCTGCAGTGTGTTTTGGATTTCCTGCTCCAAGAAAGTGTCTCTTAGTAAAAACAGTGTCAAACTGTGTAATGAGGGCATTTCCCTTGTGTTTGGGGCTATTTTAAAGTGCTGTCAGAAGGAAAGATTTGTAGGGTCTGTGGGAGTGTGTTCAATCACTCATGTGTGTATATGAACATATTGTACATATTTAAGAGTATGTGAGTGCGTGTAGGAGTCTAGGTTTGTGCATGCAGTAAAAATACTTGAAAGCTCAACAGGCCTTACTAAAGTCCTAATATATACCCTTATCAGTATCATTTCCTAAAAAAACTGTACAATATTTTCTTGAAGAAATGAGGTCAACCTTTGTACTCACAAGGATAGAAACAGAAGTTTGTGTGCTGTGAGTATCAACAACTGCAATTGATTTTAAAATATGTGTAGTACAAGTAAGAATAGTATACTGTTCTATGGTTAAAACCAAACAGTACACAAAAACAATTTCAACAATAAATACCACAAACGTATTAACAAAACTACAGGTTTTACATTTAAAACTCTAAGGAGGTAAGGGGATGTGAGAAAATGAGGGGCACTAGCAAGAGACACCCAGACAATTAGACTCTTAGCTGATGATTTTTGTCTATTACTACATTTCCCTGCGGCCACTGGGCTCCCTAGAGATTTCCAGATTTGTTTTGGGGTCAGACATAGATTTTATTCATCTTCTCCTCACAGTCTACTGTACAGCTGCACAACTGAAGCACTACAGTCGAAACAAGAGCCTCTCTTGTAGAATATAATGACACTGGCAATTGTAGGAAATGCCAGAGATATTTTGAATTAATTATAAGTGATGCATTCGAAAATCTGAGTGTCATTGTATGATACTCAGCTGAATGAATAATGTAGTTTTGTTGTACAATTTCTGCCTCAACAACCCAAATTCTTTTGTGAAATGGGCATGAATAGTGGAATATAATAACATTCAGGTGTGGGTTAAAGGTCCATTGCCATGATGGAAACCCACATAGTCTGAATTGTTCAAACCTGCTATTCACAGCCTTTAGAGGTCTGTTCCAATCTAAAGTGACTATAGACAACCTCAGAGAAAACACCGTTGAGGCTCAAAACACAGGAAATTGTAAGAAAAGGGACATTAAATGATGCATATCGGGACTTTCTACCACTCACTAAAGTCTATTATCAGTCTACAATGAGAACAAACAAGTTTTCCCATGGAAACACTGCAGAGAAAACTGTTCTCCAAGGACAAATTATTGCCTGTCTAATGTCTGTCTCAGTCCAGCTGGGTGCTTTCTGGAACAGTTCTGCAAAAACTCTGTATACCCACATTTTAACCTCCATCAACTCCATGTGCAGAGAGTATTATGGTGTGGAGTCGGCGCCTCAGGGCCTGCACAGATTGCAATCACTGGAGGAACAATTTATTTCAAACTTGTTCCATGAAATTGTACACAAAAATACCAGGGTAGCTGTTTGTGATTCAAAATGTAACATTACTTTTGTCAGACGGTTATACACACTTACCCCTATCATAAAGAACCATCAGTAAACTCACATGCTTTAACCAAACAAAACATGTGGCTTAGTCAAGTCAGACTCATGACCTCCAGCCAATTAAAATGCTTTAGCATGACTGGAAACAAGTCATCCATGCATGGCATTCCAAAAATATCAATTATCTCCAACTGCTGGGTACAGAGTAATTGTCCAGAAAAACCTCCTCCCTCCGAGGACTGATCAGCCAAATAGAGAATACTTGTGGATCACACTATAACCAAAAAATAAATGTTCACAGATTTCTCTGGCCACACCCTCTGAGCACTATAGTGGAAAAATCTACTCACAAATACCACTTGACAATAACTATTCTTTCAAGTTTGATATCAGACACTTTAAAGTGCATGTTCACTATATGCATATTGTGCATGCCCAAAGCATAAAGCTGTTATATATGTATATGTGCTGTTATATTATACTGTTTGCTTCATGTGTATTCCAGCTCTAACAAATGTGAAGCTGTGGGCCATCGACCGACAATGTTTTCAGACCATCATGATGAGGACGGGTCTCATCAAGCACCAAGAGTATATGGAGTTTCTGAAAAGGTGAGGAACCAGGGTTTATTGTCCCACATTGACAAGACAATTAGGCTGAGTAGAGCTTTCATCTGAAATGCAATGAATGAATTAACAGAATAAATTCAGAAGAGTGTGTCTGAGCCGTTCTCAGAAGATTCCCGACCCGTAATTTTTGCCAATAAATTACATAACTCAACATTAATTTCTGGTGCGTCACTCAAGGTGTTATTCATCCTACTGGGAAAAAATACCTTGCACTTTTATCTTTCTTCAACATCCTGATCATTATTAGAGAGCCCTACGCTGTAACCGCTTCTCTATAGAAAGGTAAATTATCATTTAAAAGGCCTGCAGATGTTTTCTTTCACTTTAGTACAGGATAAAAGCAAAACACATCAAAAAACAGAGGGTGAGCATTGTCCCGTGATCAAGATGCACTGTATAAATCTCTCTGCCCCGCTATCTCCATTTAACTTAACTTTTTCCCCCCATCAAGCACCGTAGTCTTCATCAAGACAATTATGAATATCATATCAGCTCTATATTACATGCGCCACTCCATTATCACATTGTGTTGGAGGAGGTCAGAGCAGAGACCAGAATGGCATCGAAAAGAGGTCTCTACTTTAGGGTTGTTGTCGATACTGTGACAATAAATTGCTTAGCAGCAACGGTTTTTGAAGCAAAGGGTACAAGATAAACAAGCCTTTACTATCTATAGCAGACTGGAGGCCATCTCTAATGTATAAGGTACACACCCAGCCAGTTGCTTTCATCGTTTAATCTAAATGAAAAACCTTTTTACAGCAGTACAACGTCGTGCTACTTCTGCTTTTGCTACTGAGAGGGGCCAATTATTATGCCACAAGATACTGCAAGTGAGCAAAATATGCACGTAGGTTGTTTTAAGTATTTGAACATAATCACAGAAGCAGATGTTTTTGTATTGAAATACATTTTCTGTACTCTGACCAGTTTAGCCACTTGGCATTTACAGGTCAGTCTCAATAAAGCTAACCGAGCACTTGCTGTACCTATTATCCTTTCACCGGACTATTAGACATTTGGTACCAAAAATATAAATTGAGACCAGATAAAAGCATTGTTGATCTGGCTTCTCTGTCTAACTCTGAAGCTTTATTTTAATAATGGCTTTCACAAAAAAAAGTCTCCATCCTGAGTATATAAGATTACACTGAAAGGAAGCTCTTTCCTCTCAGCAGCTCTTACATAACAGTCCAACAAATAAATATTTAATAGATGTACGTGTTGCTTGGTTTGGGCTCCCTCGGTGTGTTTGGTTTATAAAGGGCCTATTGGGGGGAAATAAAGAGATTTATAGCAGCGTTTGTTAAATCACACTTTGTAGATAACTTAATTAATGTTTTCTTTCCCGGAAGTAGATCTGATAAAGTAGTTTTAGTTTAAGTGCAGAAAACAAAACACACAGTCTTCCCTGTGAGACCTCGACCCACTCTGTAAGGGCTGTGATATTATATACTGCATTTGCTGTCAAAAGTTGTGGAGGAGGAACACTGATGAAGAACTGACAGAGAAATCGCACGTTGTATCACATACGCGGGGTGAGAATACTTGTGAAGATCTGAAGAAGGATTTATTTTTCCTCATTCTATCATGTACTCTAAATTACAACATTGCTCCCTGAGAAGGAATATCAAGGGCAGTGTCTAGCTGACGAAGAGCATAGAGTGTGTATTGCTGTGTATTGATATTTTTAAGGTTGGTGGGCTATTATTCTTCCCTCTGCCCCTTTTCGATAAATGTCTGGCTGTAAAGGCATAGAATAAAAACGGACAGCCATCTGCCTAACAGCTTGAAAGAAGGCATGGGAAAGTGCTACACAAACCCCCTGAATAAAGAAGTAGTCATCACACATTTTTCATTTGTTCTTTGCAAGAACACCATAGAAACCGTTACATTTTACTCACAGTCACACAGGGCCATGGCTGAAATGATTAAAGTGAATAAAAAAAAAAGGACACATTAGTGAAACCACACATTCCCCATTGGCTCTGTACTATTATTAATTTGCTTTAATGCAATTAACTACAACAGAGGACTTTTGTTTTGTGCTTCACTGCTTGAGGGTTGAAACTCCATATGTTTCATGTAGACTAGGGTCATCTGTTCATTGCGAAGCTGGTTAGCAAGTGCCTCCGCCTCTGAGGAGGCAACAACACAAGGATAAGCACAGTGGCTCTGGCCTGGGTTGGGGACTGAGACAAGATGGTTCAGATTACTGTAATAAAGCATGGAAAATGAGGGGGGAGGGAGGTGGAGAAACACAGAGAGAGAGAGATGATATGGGGAGATAAGCTCTTTGGTCACCAACACTGGTTCTTTTCTCTCCTCCTTGATAAACATAGAGCCAGTTTTATTTAGTAGGCTCGATAACAGACAGATACTGTTCATTGAGGCTGCCGGTAAGAAACGGAACAAACATTAGAGCCTCATACAGGTGCATTCAACCTCAGCATCTGATCCCTGCTGCGTAACTAGGCACATCACCCAGTTCATGCAACAATATTTATATACATATACTGTAATACAGTAATAAAGGCCAACTCCCACAACATAAATAAAAAAAAAAAAATATATATATATATATATATATATATATAGTTCACAACAGAGCCAAGGTAGATTCTGGTCAACAGTTTCAAAGCAAGCTGGCAGCATCACTGCTTTTTATCTGACAGACACAGAATTCTAAATGAGTGATATATTAAATATGTATGCACCGATCTGTCCATTTAACAAAGAGCACTTTCTTTTCTTTCTCCTGCAGCGTCCCCACATTCCACGACTTGCAGGAAGATATCCTGAGCAAGCTTGCTGATGTCCTTGAGGAGGTAAGTGCATCGTTCCAAAGTGTGCGACATCTGCAGCCTACTCCACACATCTCGATTTATTTCCATATTCCATTAACGGAACAAAGTGTGCACAGTTGGGAATTTCCAAGCAATTGTTGCACTTTATTATGTGCCCAGTGTGGTGATTTTGAACTAAATTGTCCACCTTCAAAAAGCAACTAATTTCATCAACCTCTTCAGGAATTCATTGTACAGCTTTCAGAAGCCATTTCAGTTTCCAAAGGGGCTCGAGCAGTCTAAGCAAGCTGAGGCGCATCATAATCCATTTTTGGATTTGTTGTACGGTGCCATTCAGGTTGATGAGTAACTAGTATCATTTTCACCTTTTGAGTGTGTCGGTATCGGTTATTATGCCGAAATGTGGTCCTGGAAAAAAGAAATACGCTACATTCATGCTACAATCACCACATTTTAGCTCTGTATCAGAAGTAATCCCTTGTGTGGGCTGTTGTAAACAGGGAACAGATTGTTAATTCTGCAGCTGATTGCTTAGTTATAGAAAATTCTATGAACAAGAAACAACAATGGTGAAAAAAATGAGCAGTTTTCTTTTCTTGGACCAACAAAGAGGCGGAACTGTTACTGACAATAAGTGTTAGCAACACTGGTAATCAAGTCCTGACTGAAAAGAACCAATCAGACATCTCAGTTCCTGCCTGTCCGTACCACAACAAAGCCCCAGAGTTTTCAAACAAAATTGGGACCAGCAGCGTTTACAAACTTCTATTTTAGGCCAAGTTCATGGAGGAGTGTGATCTGACCCCTGAGTACTGTGTATTAATTCAGACCACTGAGTAATCATCGGCAGGATAATCAACAGGTTGATATGCGACAGGGCCTCATAGTTTTCCATCTTTTAATGCAGATACTGAAAAGCCTCTTTTCTAAAAAGGTGTGTTTTCCATCAAAATTAAGATATTTTCAAATCCGATTATCATAATATGATAATATAGTTTAAGTGGAGATTGATTTGAAAGATCTGAACTGCATTAGCTCATAACAATAATATAATTTTAACAAAGGTTTATGCGGACACGGTGTCTGATATGATGAATTACAAAACTCAAGTTTCAAGCTGCTGCTAATCGATCTTCATTCCCTGTGCAAACAAAGGCAAGCCAGTGACTGCCAGGAAACGGAAAAATACATTCAAAAGACATGAAACACTACAGCACGGTTGCAACAGCTGTGGATGGAGCAAGACGTGTTTTCTCTTCACTTTAAATAGACAAAATTATGGGGGTGTACACACTGCAGACTGTGTGCACTACGAGATGTGTCTCAATATCACATGTTTTGACCGATCGGCAGACCACTTCCTTTGATGTTGTCTCCAGCATAATTTAGCTATGCAAACATATTCTCATTTACATTTTTGATGTTCGCTCCCAACTTTGAAGCTCTCAATATGTCGAACTGCCGACTTATTAGTTATTCGGTATCACACACATATGTGTAAAAAAGTATTAGCAAACAGTCCAGAGGCTTTCGCTTAAAAGGTTAAATAAGTCCATTAATTATGCAAACTTGTTGAAGTTATTTTTTAGACTTAATGCCTACATTGGTTTTGGGTGGGACTTTCTAGTTGAGTGCTCTGCATAATAATAGCAAATTAATACACAGTTTTAAATTAACATCATACACTGTTATTTAATATGAACATGAATACATTGCGTAACGGGGACTGATGCAGTACGCTGATTATATTTACTCTCAAGAACACAAACCTGCAATTATTCCCAAGCACTCAAACTACAGCAGCATATCCTGCCTGAAGTCGTTTCACCTCATTCAGCAAATATTTCTCTAACAACCCAGGTGACATGAACACGAAGCGACAAAACCAAACATTTAATTCCTTTTCACATTACCTAAACCTTCACTTTGTTTAAAATGTACTGCAGGCTTACATTGTAGGTGTTTTTTTTTACATTTCATTGTATCAAGAGTTTCCATTTCTGGACACATTGGTCAAATCATCACTGAAAATTTGATTTCTTCATAAAAGCTAAACAGAGAAGTAGGCTTACCTTCCAAACTCTTCAGGCACCAGACAAGGTCCAGTCCTCTTCTTTGTGGAGGTCAAATCACCTAGAAAAGTATCAGTTATAGGTTTTGAATGATGATTTATTATGTTTATAATATTAAACCTAACTTGGCATCACCAAACCTAATCTTGCTAGCATCCAAACTCAATATTACCTCAGTTGCGAAGCTCTTTACACACAAATCATGTTCATAGAAATATAATGATGTTAGCTTGCTAATGAAATCCACTTAGCATTTTTAACGGTGTTAGCTTGCAGCTGACGTTATCTTTGCTAACGGCGGCTAAATGCTACGGTGGTAACACTATAGTGAGTGGACGTTTTCAAGCTAGCACAGGCTCACCTGCTAACGACAGCATCGGACGTGACGCATCTAAACACGGAGGACCAGTTATAGTACTGCTACTGGGTACTAGTATTTGATAATATTTATTATACTGAGATACAACGGTCCTAGTAAAGTAAAGTAAATGTAAATTAAAGTAAATATGGAGTAAATGTAAAGTAAATGTAAAGTAAAGTTGGCGCAGGTGTGTGTGATTGCTGCGTTCAGGGCCTGTCGGATTTCTCGCTTCCTCAATGTTGGAGAGAAAAGCCAGATGCGCTCTGCGTTTAGTTTTTTTTAGAAATATAACAATCCTTCATTTTGATCCCGTGTGACATTGCAGGATAATTCAATGATGATGTTAGTCAATATCTGTTTTTATTTTCAGTTTCAATAAGCTTTATTGGCATCACATTCTCATGTGCTGCAAAAGACAATCAAATAATCATATTAACAACCACAACATACAAAAAACAGAAGTTATTATCATAGTAAGATAAAAGAATCAGTCGCTCAGTGTGTATTACTGTAGATACATCATGAATACTTGTGATAAATATAAATGTATAGCCTTCATCTTGCTATAACCTACATTAGCTGATTCTGTGTCGAATGTGACAACATCAGTTATCATGAGAAGATAAAATAATCAGTCACTCAGTGTGTATTACAGTAACAACATCATGAATACTTATGAATACTGTGTTTAATATTGGATAAATTAGCCTGTTGATCCATCTTATAGATTCAAGTACTTTAATACAAGGTGGTATCAAACGCACTCAGGCGTTGTAATAATAACAAAGTAACCATGGTACAGCATATTAATGAATCTGCTCATAATTGTTGCGTAACAGCTCAGTACCTTGTTTTACTTTAAATAGAGAACCACTGTTTGTCACTTACACACAGGTCGATATTGTACCGCTTCAAAATCTACTGCACATGTATTTATAGCTCAGGCAATAACAAGTAATAATTTGTAGCATGGGGTATACCGTGGCAAAACTAAAAATACCATCACAGTGTGGAAAGCTTTGACCATAATGAATCAAGAGAGGCGGCTCTGAACAGCAGTCTGCATCGGCTGGGATACTGAAGGGCAGGGTAACCAAGAAAAGAAAATCTATGGCGTTACACATAACAACCATTATGGAGGAGGACAACTCCATCAAAGAGAGGAGAGGTTTGGGAGAAAGTGCATCGGCAACCCCAGCAAAGCGCATGTCAGAGGCTGAATTGGAAAGTGTAAAGTGGAGGAGATGTGATTAAAGGGGACAGGGAGGAATGGAAGTAAATGAAAAGTAGTTTCACAGATTAAAGATTTCCAAAGAGAAGTAGTGCTCGTCCCTTGTCCTGGGGCTTGTATCAAGGATGTAAATACAAGCCTGTGTGCTGACGGATGAGACACAAATTACCCACTCTCTTATCAAACGTCCTTCACCTCGCTGTGATCAAGTCCTCTTTAACCAGAGCCGTTTAAAAAGCAAAAAACTGCTTTGCCAGTAATTAAATTAATGAGACACAATGATGTAGGTTTGGTTGAAGGACGATGTGTCAGTGAGCTTAGAGAAGAAACACGGCTCATAGTATTGTTAGCCCTGTTAAAAATACATGTTTTGCATGGACAGGCTTATAAATATACTCTGATTATTTTGCTTGCGTTGTAGGTTGAGGAGATGTTGGGAAAGGGGCCAAAATGAGTAACATCTCTTAATCCCATACTGTCACCCCCATAAATAACCTCTTTATAAACAGAATTATAATAATTCTCCAGTTTTTAAAAGTCAGTTCAGGTTTTTACTTGTATGTGTAGAGGATGTTTATCTTTCTGATGCTGGGTCACGTAATGATTAAACCCATCAGGCTGTCCTATGTCTCGTCCTCTACCATAATAGATCACTTTGGTCTGTGATTGATTTTTGATTGGTAAACTTGAGCTATTTTTTACTCTACTTAAAGACATTCTTAAGAAAAAGGTCTAAATTATATAACTGAATAATGTCACTCAATAGGGCACATTCCTCGGCCAAGGCCCAACTGCCCCCTTAAATTCAGTCAAGCTGCATCAGTTCCTTAATCATTTCCAATTTATTTTCACCAAGATCCATGAATCTTTCCCTGGGAAATTGGTAAATTCTTTAGGAAAAAAAGCCACATCTCCCAAAATTGAATGAATTCTTTCTTGATCCAAGTCCCATCCTTTCACTCAGTTTTGTGGAAATCTGTTCTGCAGTCTTTGCGTTAGCCTGCTGACAAACAAATGGACAGGGGCGAAAACTTAACCAAAAACCTAACATCATAACAACAACCTGTGCTCAGTGTAAGTAAGGCAAATGACAACTGCATTGTTGAATACGCTGATGATGAAACAGGAAATTGCGAGCCCTGTGCTCCATCTATACTTGTGGTCCGAGGGCCTGCACATTTTCTGGGAAGCTGAAAAACCCAACAGAGGTTATGATATATATAAAACCAAAAAAACGATACGCGTTAGCCTGTGATCCTTATCAAGGTATGTCAGTGATTGCTTTTTTTCTTTTTGGGCTGTAGAAACTTCAGCAAGAGGTTTTTCACATTAAGTCATGTCACACATGACCTATTGCTTCACATACCTGAACTGAATCTGTCCTTGGAGCTCACGCATTCCTTGTCCATCAGTGTTCTGAGTGTGAACATGTTGTTTTTTCTATCTATGTGTGTTAGCCTTGTTTTTGACCAGTCCAGACTGTAGCCCATTCAGTGCATGCTGGGATATGTTCCAGCAACCACAACCCTGGAACAGGATTACTGGTTACAGAAAATGGTGTGATGGATGAATATCCTGTATTCATTTTTACTCTCAGAGAGGAGTTACAGCAACAGCATTCATTTATTCATTAATATTCCTGACTTGCTTATTCATATTGAAGGTCGCAGAGCATATCCAAGCAAGCAGTGGGTGGAAGGCTGAGAAATACCTTGGACTACATGCCAGTCTTTGGTATTAACCAGAAAAGAAAAATGTAATTGTGATTTATCTCAGCGCACCGAATGCAGATTTACTTCAACTCAAGTATATCCAGTTTCGGACTCCCACATATTCCTAAATAATGCTTCTCTTCTCTCCTCTCCTCAGACACATTATGAAGACGGAGAGTACATCATCAGGCAGGGGGCTCGAGGAGACACCTTCTTTATCATCAGTAAGGGAAAGGTGAGAAACGCTTCCTCCGGCTTATCGTCAAAATAATCAGCTCTGACACCACAACGGGGGCGTCGTGCCACACATGGCAAACGGCACCTTACTGTACCTTTTGAGGCAAAGTGCTGGTATTTTGCGGGAGGAAGTTGTCTGTATCCAATCATCCGGGGATAGGGGGAGAGGAGAAGAGCCGCCTCTTTCATCATCGTGTCTTGCAGCAGCAGTGGGAGTACTGGGAAGGAGAGTGGAGTCACTTTCATTTCACCTTTCTCTCATCCACTCTGACTTACACACTGAGCACAGATGACACACTGTCCTTGTCCAGCAGCAGCGCCACGGGAGGGCTTTCTTGCACTCATACTGTCAACACGCTGCGATGGCCACCAGTCTTCCTGCTCGTCATGTTCTCCCCCCTAATCAATTTCCTGTTTCTACTTTCACACTTATTGATGTTTCTTTTCCACCCTCCGCTAGCCATTGTTCTCATCATTGTTGCGTACATTTATCAACCACGCATAAAATCTCTCAAATCCACAAACATTAACATTCAAACATGGCTTAAGAGTGTCAAATCTCACTGCATTTTCCAATAGTGCACGCCTCCAGGACACAGATGTCATTGTAAAGGATGAGGATACATTATGTTTCCTGTTGTACTCTCCTTTGACCTCAAACAGATGTAGCGCACTCAAACAAAAGTCAGCACAACTACACGCACACACATTCGCACACAGGCACAGACATGAACACGTGCACGTACACTCCCGACCTTATCATTGCTTTCTGCTTGGTCATTTCCTCGTGTTACACTCTGTCTCTACATAGACTGCAGACGGTTTGTCTAGAGGACATTCCACCAAAATCTGGGCATGTCACAACACACACACACACACACACACACACACACACACACACACACACACACACACACACACACACACACACACAATCACACAATCGTACCGTCACTCTATTTCCTCTCTCTGCTTTTTTCTACTCCCACATACTGGATCATGAATAATTATGCCATCACTCAGGTGTAGACAGCATTACAGTGTGCTGCTGCTGGATTCGCTGCCACACATGTGCGGAGCTGACTAATGGATGAAAACAAGATCCTTCATCAGGCAAAACGGCCGTCTTCATTCACTTCCTCTAAACATCTCCTCAAGTGCCATCACTTTGATTTGTAAAGCACAGCACAGTGCTATCACTCACATGTCACCTGGTTAATGAAGTGGTCAGCTGTGCCTCCCAGATCCCGGCAGTCAGCTGTTTGTAACAGACTACCCGTGCATGAGGTATCTGTTACACCAGCACCTCTCCCCCGTGTAATAGTTAACCTGCCATATTGAGTAATCATTTACGTTTTATATTTCTTTGGCATTTTATGGTATCATATGTCGAACTAGAATGGCACTCAGTGGAGTACATACCTCCGTCAAGGCCCCACATTTCTCCTATGAAACCACTCTTATAACAATCTGTCTGAATCTGCACCAAATTGCACCCACTCATTAGTATCATGCCTGATTGTGTCATCAAGATCCCTGAATTCCTCTCTGAGAAATCAATGAAAATGTAAAAACAAAAATGCAATACCTCAAAATGTGAACAGTTCTTTTTTAGATCTGCCCCCTGATATTGCAGCTTTCCACAAAATTTCATCGTAATCCGTCCAGAGGTTTTTGTGTAATCCTGCTAAGAAACCAACCAAACAAATGCGAGTGAAAACCAAACCTCCTTGTCAGGGGTAATGAAATGTTATCCATCTCTAACTAAATGTATCACCTCTGTGCTCCCCATAATTCTTCATACTGATATACATGACTCCTTTGTTCCATCCTCCTCCCTGTCACACTACTCTTGTCCTCTAATCATTTCCATTCTTCCGCTAGGTTAATGTGACGAGGGAAGATTTGCCCAATGGAGAGCCTGTCTACCTGCGCAGCCTCGGAAAAGGCGACTGGTTTGGGGAGAAAGCTCTGCAAGGGTAAACCTGTCCCCTAATAACTCTGCCTCTTCCAATTCAAATCGTCTGCTGTGTCTATATCCGTCACTATCAGCTGCTTTCCTTCTCATTTTCACTCACAGCCTGTCTCCAATATGCTCCCTCTTACACTTAACATGCATCAGCATTCTTTCTAATTTGCCATCCATCAGCCTCCAGCTCTTATCTGTCTCTTTTTTCCCACCTCTCACTCATCTTGAAAGGAGCCGTAACTTGCAAAATGTTTGGAAATACTGAAAACTGGGCACACATTACACTATATGCCTGATTTACTGTGGCTGTTCCAGACACATATTTAAGATCTGACACATAACTCTCTGAGGAAAGGTTGATAATTATGATCTTATTCAATAGAAACGGTTCAGCTGTCATATTTAATTATTTGTTATGAAATAACACTCCGAGCTGATGCTATATAAACAGCACAAGTATCCAAACATGCAGGTATTTTGCCGCTAACACTCTTTGCAGAAAGAAATGAGAGCAAAAGCAATTACTTCAACAAGCTCTTCTTCCCCAAACTCAGTTTTTGCCCCAATCAAAGGAAAAAAGGTGTTTACGTGGAGATTATTCATAATCACAGTGTGTGTGATTGACAACCCGGCTGTGCTATATTTTGCACATGGCTATGTCACTCAAAAAGAAACCATGGAGAAGAAAGGTCATTAATTCATTCATTTGTGTGTGGACTTTTGTGTTTGACACGTATACAGTAGAGTGCTCCCAGCTCCCAGATTCCATTCAGACAATATTATCTATACCATTCTCTAACTCTTTTGTTTTTCTTGCTAGTATAATGATATCAGGGCCAATTCACTGCTGCCCTTAACTGAAATAATGAATTCCCATGAATAAATTCAATCATTTGTATACGTTTGTGTGAAATATGTGAGGATGGTCGCCGTTAACAACCACAGAGAGCTTGTGGCCATAGAGATAAAAGTGTGTTAGCCAAGCAGGCACAGTCCCCATCATCTACAAACAGCTGTACAACATAAGCCTGTGCCAGGAACATGTTTTCTGGCTGTGATGATGTACCGAGGCAGGTTTTAACTAACCAGGCTGTGTGTACTGTTGGGACCAAATGATTCAAAACAACTGCAAACAGTTGGTGCCATCAATGCTTTCTCTGTAACAATTCTCCAGTTTAATAAAAATCTGTCATATGGTTTCTGGCATCAGAGACCAGTGCCCTGAAGTGATATATTCACCCTGTTGTCTGTCCATCTTGTCATGAGCATGTGCCACTGAGGACAATGTATTATTAAAACAGAGGCAGGGTACAAATAGAAATAGTCTGAAGTGTTTTGTATCAGCGAGGGGTCAGTTAGCAGTGGAGAGAACATATGCACTCATGCACTTTGAATACATGCATGTGCATAGCCAATGGTGTCAACATGGAAATAAATGGAGATGTCGCCATCTTGTGGTCACTGAATGCTCCCAGCGCTGAAGCTCTTTAAATAATCACCTACAGCATATTGTAAGCACATCAAAACACAAAGAAGCAGTATCCTGTGAAAAATATATAGCAGCTTGTGTGTTGTCAAAGGGCACTAATGATAAGCCACCAGTTTTATTTTCAAAAGGAGCCCTCTCGACCCAAAATGGGTCAATCGACAGCTGGAATGGCACAGATGGTTGGACCTACCCCATATGTTGAAGCTAATTAATATAGGATATAAAAGAAGACACAGCATTAAAATGCATGCAGGACATGTGAGACACGGGGGCTCCTGATAGTAGGTTGTTCCAAATAGAAATGTTGTACTTTTACTCTAATGAGATGTAAAAAAAAACGAGCCGTGTGATGAATGAGAGCACGGCAGAGGTTACTGTACTGTAATTTATAATGGATTCAGAAGCTGTGCTACTTTTGTGTTGGACTATTTGAGTTTTCTAGAAATGCAAAAATGTTGAAGTATCTCTGCGTATATACATATAAGCCTTTATATAAATACATTATAAATCACAAATCACAGGAATACATATTCAAACAGAAGCTCTCTCACACCCAGTCACACCCACTAGTTCCCCAAGGATGACTACTTTTATCTTATAAATATAAAATAAGTACACACAAAAGGTATACACATACAGATTTACTCATATGTTAGGAATAAAATAAGTTCCAATATCTTAAGACAAAATAAAAGTAGTAGGTTGGTAGTTACAAACAGGAGGAGATTGTTTGAAGACGTTTGAAGATAAGTAAAAAGATATGACTCAAAGTAATTAAAAGAAGCAAGACAGTACATCTGAGAGAGCTGGGCAGGCTATTCCAGTCAGAAAAAGCTTTACATTTAAAGGCACATCTTTGCCCTATATCCTCACTGAATCAGGTTTCAAGTATCGTGCAATTTTGAAAATCTCATCAAAGCACCTTCGACAGTATCTCATGCTTTGTTTAATCAAGAAAAGCATATCTTTTGTCCGTCCCACTGAAACAAAGTGCTCCGCTCACCACAGCATCTGCTTGGTTTTATTATAATCTATTGTCGGGTAACACCTTTTGTCTTGGAGTGTCTTGAGCGAGAAAAGCCCGCTCAGCTACACCTTTGATGGTCAACGTGGCCCGCAAATTTGAAATCATTGAGATGCAGGCCATCTTCGGGCCGGGCTTTTGATCATAGTGCTTTCCTGCAGGGGCCGTCTTTCTAATTAGAAGTTAACTGTGTGTGTCCTTGTTCATGAAACTCAATAGCCCCCTACTCAAAGGCTACTCTGTCCATCTGAAGGCGCTTTGATCTGAGAGAGCGACATATTTACAGATCACAGTCTGTCCTGCTGCCAGACATAATGGTTTGTTCGAGTTTGATACCGATACCAGCATCAGATATGCCTCAATGACGGCTGGGGCATTGGCAAGTACGCAAATCTACGTACCCATCTGATACCAAGTTTATTGTCACCGTAATAAAACTGCAAATATTTTTCAAATCACTTCTTCTTCACTAAAACAGTACTTCCTCTGGAAACTGCTGCTTACAGAGAGGCGGAGAATTGATTTCCGGTAGCATTAGCCAGAGCTAGCTAAAATGTCAGCAATCGTTCAAAAGTAAAACTGCGAAACAAGTACCATATGCAAGACTTTAGTTTTGAGGGGTGGCATCACTGTTGTTTGCTGTGTCTTCTTAGATTGTGTTATTTTTCATTTATGACTGTCAAACGAAAAGACATAAGAAGTTTTATCGCATTCACTTTCTGTATGTATTTGTTTTTCAAAAGGTTTAACCTGAGCCAAGTCGTACATCACTGTGTCTCATCCCTGTGGATAGTCAGTGTTCCAAGAGACGATGCTTTAAGTTTAAGGCTGTTGTTTGGATATAAGTCAACAATATATGTCATTGTCCCTTTGTCATGGTGAAGTCTGTTGAAGCGTACATCCATCAATAGCACAGACAAAGTGAGCCGTAACCTCCACCCTTGAGTGTAGTGTGTGCGTGTGCATGTGATATATAGTCGAGGGAGTTGAGAGATTGTTAAGAAAGTAGGATGTCACTGACAGAAGTGTGATTGGTGTCAGTGGCAGACCAACTTCATGGCAACAACAACCCTCTTGATAAATTACTGCGAGGGCTGTGTTTGTGTGGGCGAGTTGCCACAGGTCCCTTTTCTTACCTCTGTGTGACAGGGTTTACAGCTCTGGAAAGTTAACACAACAGCACCGGTTTCTCCTGTTTCAACCGTGACTTTTTATGATATTACAACACGGCTGTAAGGGACACATTAAAAAGGTTTTTAGCCATAGCTCTGCTGATGCCCACCACTTTGGTCCAGAATGAAACTATATTTTATCAATTATTGGATGGATTGCCTTATAATTGAATACACACACTGCAGGTGATGTACTATAATGATTTTGTTGACACAATACGAGTTTCAGGTCTGTTGTTTTGAGTGGATTATCTCAACGACTGTAAGACAAAATTCCAAGAAATTTGTTACAAACAGTCATGCACCCTGGGATGACTAATAAACTCCTTTAATTTTTCTTCAGGCACCATCACTGGATAATATATTTTTTTCCTGTACTTAAAAAATGACATTTGCTGCACGTTGTACTTCATGATCATTAGCGAACATTCCTGCAGCACTAAACACTAAACTTGATAAATGGAATATATCCAACCATTCATCGTCTATATCGCTTGTAATTTTTGGGTCCAGGGCAAAGCTAGAGCCGATCCCAGCTGACATTGGGCGAGAGGCAGGAAAAGGTCACCAGCGTATCGCAGTACAGAGTCAAACATCCATTCATGCTCACAATTTCCAAATTACAATCACCCCAATCTGCATGACTTTAGACTGTGGGAGGAAACCAGAGAGAAACCCAACACATGCACTCCACACAGGAAGAACTGTTGTACCGTGGGGAGACGGTGCTAACCACCAGTGCTGCCCATGAAAAATATTACACCTGTTTAACATCAGCAGTTATAGTAATGTTGTATGTGTGAGTATTAACATTTAGCTCAGCCTCAGCAGGTGTGTGTTTTACATGTTCCTACCGGTTTCCTCTGTATATTTTTACATTCCTCTAAAAGCTTACCATAGGTTTTTATACTGTTGAACTTACAGAGAGAGAAGAGCTTCTCCTCTCACAACCTGTTGAGGCAGATGGCCGCCCACCCTGAGTCTACTTGTGCCAGTGGTTTTCTTCCCGCTAAAAGGGTTAGAGTTCCTTCAAATACATTCCTGTTAAATTCTATACATGAGGAGCACAGATTTACAGTTTGTGCTTTCATGCGCTTGTGGTAAACTCAGACACCTGAGCCTTTAGAACAACCTTTTCACATTATCCTTTTCACACCCTCCATGTTCTGAAAGCGTCGCTTTTGAGTTAAATATTGTTCAGGACCTAACACTTCAATCTTGAATGTTTGAGCTTGAAAAGAAGGCAAATGAATGCACCAATAAGCGAGTGCTTTTAAAGCAATCTTAGCTTTCATAAGAAGCCAGTGGCTGCCTGGAAGAGAAATACATTAATTCATGTAGAAATGGAATGTGGTCGTACTCTGCAGTTGTGTAGAGATCGCACAATTTGTAGTTAATGGGGAAAAGCTGCACAAACACTGGCGCTGCCACTTACTTACGTACTTTAATACCAAAGCACAAATCAATGCGTACTTCACAGCCACCTCTTGTTCTCGCCCTCATCCTGACCCCCGACTTGGCTTCCCACATAGCTACTGCCCCATACAAGCCAATGCGTTATTTTCATAAAGCCCTTCCTGGTACACCAGATCACTGTCTAATTACCAGGTTCATTTCGACCATCTACTGGAAATCAACACCACAGGCTTACTCCTGTGTAACTCCAAAGGACATTCCAGACACCGCATGCAGCTGCTGTTAGTGCCTGAGTGTGTGTGTATGTGCGTACGTGGGCTGGTTTTCCAATTCATTTCTTCTTACGCCACAATTAACAAGTGCAGAGCCATCTTTGGCTCACTGGATGACTTGGGCTCAGCGGCGTGCAAGTGAATCACACTGACAGATACTGTATAGCGATTGTGTTTCAAACAGAACACCGCTAGTTTCAGCTCAATTGCCCGCTAAGTTGTTTTCCTCAGCAACGCAGAGCAGCAGGGGACAGGTGTAACGAGCTGCTCTCTAATAGGAAACCCTTGAGGTCTCTTAAGGATGATTCATGCTTACGTAATCACTATTTCAGTATGGCCCGAAGTGTTGTGTTGTTTTGTTGTGTCACCATGGTTAGTAAGTGTCATAAACACTGTCGACTTCCTTTATGAGACAAATCAAGTCATGTAACAGATTGCGGGTGTCACTGAAGGCGTAGCTCGTAATCACACATGAGAAAACTGATGTGTGTCTGTGTGTTTGCCATGTGTTAAAACACCATGTTAAAATGTGATTAAAAGTTATTTAAAGTTGTTTAAATCCTCGACCTTGAAACTATCGAATAATAACTACTCAAAATTTCAATCATTTATGCTGAGACTGGACACATAATGACATTAATTGACAATAAGCCAGTGCAAGTTAGAGAGGAAGGTAAATATGAAGAATCGAGGGGCGATAGCTTTTGAAAAGTGACTCACAGCTGGCAGATTGTCACTGGTAAATTCACAGCTGGCACATTATAAGTGTTTGTGGCTCAACAGCCCTCAACAGTGCAAGATGGCTCCCTGCTCAGCTTCTGAATATAGGAATAATCTTCAGTTTAAACCGTTTATGTTATGAGCAGCTCTTATGCTTTGCTTTATGATTTACACCTATTAAAACATCTAAAATAAGAAGAAACATATGAAATGTCTCTCTTCTCCTGTCCTATATCCTCTCATCTCATCTCATCTCATCTCATCTCATCTCTTCTCTTCTCTTCTCTTCTCTTCTCTTCTCTTCTCTTCTCTTCTCTTCTCTTCTCTTCTCTTCTCCTCTCATCTCCTCTCATCTCATCACATCTCATCACATCTCCTTCCCTCTCCTTTCCTCTCATCACATCTCCTCTCCTCTCCTTCCCTCTCATTTCCTCTCATCTCATCTCCTCTCCTCTCGACCCTCCTCTTCTCTCTCAGTAATTTGCTCTGAATTAAATCACTCGTGCAAACCTGTGGCTCAAGTCGAGTTACACAATGCAACAGACTTGTGTGACGAACCATTGAGAACTCATGAGTGCCACTCATATCAAGACTCTTGTTCCCCAAACTAATTATAACACATTCAATAGTAACGGCTATGGTGTAGCACATTGTGTTCGTCCACACAGGGACGTTTGTTGTTCTTTCACCCATTAACCCAGTTATTAATAATACTGTAACTTTGTTTATGTAAATGGTTTTGAATGCTGCTGTGGGCCAACAGGAGAACAGGTGGAGCGGCGCTTGCCAGAGTATTGTGTTAAGAGCATTGATGCAAGTCATACGAGCTTTTCCTGAGGTAAATTAAACACTGTGTTACACTATCCAGAGGACTCCAATAGTGATCTGTTAAAATATCCTGTGCCCCTGACAAACGCTGCCCCCCTTGCTTCTGCTCGCTTCTCCCCTGTCGTCCTCACCTTCCAAAATGTGTTGTCCCCACCACCAGCTGTGGCCTTTACTCGCAGGGGTCAGCAGAGAGAGAGAGTGTGTGTGTGTGTGTGTGTGTGTGTGTGTGTGTGTGTGTGTGTGTGTGTGTGTGTGTGGATGAGGAGGGGGGTCGCACATGTGTGTATTTGGAAGAGGGAAGGCAGAGGGAGTCGACATAGCATGAGGAGGATTTGTCACCTCAGCTCATTGAAATAGGTTGCCACACACATGAGTTCAGATCAGACACAGCCTGTGATTGTTAGTTAGCACAGTTAGCTGTTAGCACTCCAGCTGAATGGAAATCCTTTCAGCATCCAGAGCAAAGCCGAGTTTTCACTTTTGATTTGCTACCCAGCGAGATAGTGAATTCACCCGGAGAATGATCCTTTTTTTGTCCTCGCTTTTAAGAAGATGGGGCGTGAAATAATCTACTTATAGGGCATCCTCTGAAGAGTCTCCGCTCTTTTTTGTTATATTTTATTCCCTGTTAGAGAGAATAACTCTGCACTTGAATTGGAGATTTATACTGAAGTACCACAGACGTGTCTTTTTGTTGGAGGGCTGCCCTGGGCAGTGTGCTGGTTCAGAGTTAGAGCTTACCGCCGTGGGACTCTGAGCGCAGAACATTTTTCACAGTAAAGGATGAAGACGTGGGATACAGACTCGGAGGATTCCTGTGATTGGGGCGACTCCTCCTCCGAAGAAGCATCATCTTCAGGAGAAGATGATCTCGATGTCAAATATGATAAAGAGTAATGCCAATCATGCAGTGATGTGTGTTGCCTGTCAGCGAGATGTTTTCATTCTGTGCCAGTGCTATTTATTTAGTAAATTGAGCTTAACAAGACATGATTGATGGTTTTTTATTAGTGTTTAATTTTGCCTGCTGCCAGTTTAATAACTCTGATAAAGAAGTCACAATGAATGAGGAGGTGAGTTAATGATAATTGTGTGTGATCTTTTCTCAACAGGGAGGACATCAGGACGGCCAATGTCATTTCAGCAGAGGCAGTCACCTGTCTAGTCATCGATAGAGAGTGAGTATCAATAAAGTTCATCCTCACAAAAGGACAAAAGCTCAATGAATAAAAAATGAACGTCTGCCATGAGCAGCGGTGCAAAACAAGCCCACCAATTCTGCTTTGCTCAAAATTGTCAGAGAAGGAATATTTCTTGGAACCAGTCTACACCTCAGTGGGTGAACATGGCACACAGTTAGTATACTAAGTTTGAATTACATTCAAATGAAAAGCAGTCTGGTATGACCAGCAGTATGTTTGCTAACATAAATAAAATTAAGATATTGCTTTTATCTGAGTCAGTTTGTTGACCAAATAATAATAACTTGATTTATATAGCACCTTTCAGCCGTTACAAAGTGCTTTCCAAAAAGGAAACAACATACCAAAGACAAGAAACAAATTACTTCAATGTCATTTTAAATCAAAAACAGCAAATTATATAGTTTGAAATCTAAAATCAAAGACAGCAGATAACAATGGAGGTAATTGCTCATTTAAGGAGCAATGTGCAGATTGAAATGTTACCAGACACAAACAGATACATTTATCACACTTGCTTTGTTAAGTGACGTGAAGGAGACTTGTCCAAAATCAATTTTAGGAAAGAGTTTAGATTCAGGCCAGATTTGAGCAGGAATGACTAATGCTAAAAATATTTTTCCATTGATGTTTGTGAGGAGATTATAAAAAGGGCATAAACCACATTTTTCAGCCTTGCGATGCCCTTTACGCTACCTCTGCACAAACATGTGCTGTTTTCTGCTTGTGGCAAAAACATGACTTTTCAACTATTTCATTATGACATGTCTTTTGTTTGTCCAAAGAAGTTTTGGACAGTTCAGGTCACACTCTCCAAGGATTAAATGTCTTTTTAGCATCTCTGTCTCTAGCATGAAGTCGTGATGCTAAAATATAGAAACAGACGGGCTGGGCGTTGGTAGGAGGTATCAGCTTACCCAGGGCCTCCCTCTGGCCTCAGGGAACACAGCAAGCACAAATGGGCCATCCTCAGAATTAGCAGAGGGGATAGTGAGTGAGTCATCCAGCACAGGTGATTACCAGTGCCATCCATTGTGCCTCTCATGGCAGCGAGAAGCTAATGCTGTCACAGCCCACAAAACTAGTTCATTATGTGCGTCTCCCACCCAGCAAGGCTGGTCGTGGTGCGGATGCCAAACCTTTTTTGTTAATTTTATGAATGCCAATGCTTGTGTGTGATGCCGTAAAAAGGAAACAATACAGCTCAAGAAGTGGCATAAGTCTAATTGTGGTAGTTCTGCTGGAGGAGATAGAGACAGCAGGGAAGAGACGGGGTATTAAAAAACAAGCGGCTGGGAGTCTGTAAGCGGCTGAACATTTAAAAGAAAACCCCGCTCGCAAACAGCCCGAACTCCCAGGCATTACGGTCTTAACAGGAGGAAACACCAGATGTATCTTGTGGTTGACAGCTTGATGCATGAAAACCCTCAGTTTGTTGTTACTCCAGGAGCCTTTTGCATAGGCAGCCATACTTGAGAGAGAAATGAGCTAAAGCGCAGTTGTGATTTTCCGTGTCGCACATCTCCCCATGAGTGCAACTGCTTCAGCAAGTTAGCATATTATGTAACTTGTTATTCTGCAGAGAACAGCACAGCACGATCTTTCTTCAACTTCCATATCCACTGTAGTCACATTAATGACAATTACCACAGTAGATTGATTTATTATCAGTCATTTTACTGACATAAATTTGAAAGACCTAAAAATAATAGTGTTGGACCATTTCTTTACTTAGCGCTAAAATAATAGAAAATATTACCAATGATTCTTTGACAGTGACTCACACTGTGTCTTTTCTGTTCTATAATTCATTTATTAAAAATGTTAATGTGCAGCCATTACATTTGTCTCCAAATGTCCCACAGTCCCTGACTGCTAACCCTGTTTTACACCTCTGGGTAGCTCAGTCCTTCTCGCCTGTTCTCAGTGATTTTCAGAGGCTCGTCTCTAAAAGCAGACTGATGAATATTTAATAGTAACTGGCAGTGGGTTTTATGACAGTCTGGCCATATATTGCACCAGCTTCGATCTCCTGCAGTTTACAAACGGCTTTATTACCTCTAACCATAAGCCCTTGGTTCATTGCGTGTACTTTAGATCAGATCAGAGCTGGATGGATTGCAGATTTGTGAACTAAATGGTTTTCAAACAGTTTTTGTTATTGTGTGCCTTTTCAACCTTTGCCGTCTTTGTTGCAGTTCATTCAAGCACCTGATTGGAGGTTTGGAGGACGTGTCCAGTAAAGGTCTCGAGGATGCTGACGCCAAAGCCAAGTAAGACAATTAGAATTGTTGTGCCTGAATTAATGAATATACCAGCTATGCAAATGTGTGTCATTGCTTTGTGCTTGAAGCGTCATTTCTTGTTTTCTTTATTTGTTGTTTTAAGCATTTACTTTTACACTACTTAATTTTCACTTTCAAAAAAACCTTTCATCGTATTTCTGATGACCCGACAGCTGCAGAGTTTTTTAGCCCTTAATGCACTGCGCCTTTAGGTCTGTTACATAACAAGACAATACCCGGGTGGGAGGCCAGAAAGTAGAGTCTCTGACCTCTGCCTCTATTTCTGGAGGAATTAACATGTACTCTATTTATCGTCGCTATGGAAACAAGAGCAGAGCAGCATAGGAAGCACAGGACACCTTGGCATTGAGGTGGGCATCTCCAGGATTCAGACGGCCACGTGGTGGCACGAGCTGAGACCTTGCTCGCTCTGTGCCGCGTTACGATGAGGAGACACAAGAATCCGGTAATGACAGATTAGAGGGGGCGAGAGAGTAGGAGCCGCTTAACACTGCAGACAGGGAGAGAGAGGGATGTAGATGGATGGGAGGAGTGAAGAGAGCCGGGGAGAGAACAAGACGGGTGACAAAGCAGACAAGACTTCTGTCCAGTGCTTTGGATTTCAAGCTGACTGCTCGGAGTGTCAGTCATCTTTACAAGTCAGTGGCATTTAGTCAGCGAGGAGCAGAACATTACACAAGTTACTGTGTTGGACACGGAGGCCCAGTGGCTTGCCCCTGGCATTTAGCCCTGGCCAGGTGCCCCCCCTACAGCTCAGCAGCACAGACGAGTGCTCCTCCAGCAGATGTGTTTGATTGCGAGAGCTGCAGCGAGTATTCACGACCCCGTTCCTTCCCACGTTGGCCTATAGGGACACTAGTTTAAGATTGATTTTATGCAAATGAACAGCATATAATGCTTTTGCATGACTATAATTTATAACCTTGCCATCAGGCCTGGTCTCTACGGAACTTTCCCTTAAAATAGAGCCACTCTCTCCCACTGCTGTCTGAAATCTGTCACATGAGAGCTGTTTTCATTATGATTAAACTGGCTTTTCCCCGATGTGTGTGTGTATTTGTGTGTGTTTGCTGGCCCTCCCTACCCAGCAGAGCACATTTTCTTTGTGAGGGAAATCCTGAGTCAGGGTCCCACGGTGATGGAAACTATCTCTAATTGGTCACGGCGGATAAACAGCTGCACAGTAACTATACAGCTGCTCCCTTTGAGTTGGACAGGTCTGTTCTTCAAACACTACCCTTGTGCGATGAGCGATGAGCATACTTTGATCGAGCCGCCACTTCCTTCTGCAGGAGGAGCTACACACTGCACAAAGTAGAGCAAATACATACATCTCTATTGTAAGGATTCACTTCTATTTCTAACCACATAAAACAGCGTCTATCTGGTCTATTAGTTACTGCTCCGACCTGGAAATGCAACGTCCCTGGTTTGAATCCAGTCGATTTACTTCTTCTCCACTCATGTCCTGTCATCTCTACTATTGACTCTTATAAACGTGTCAGATGCTTTGAAAATAATCTTAAAAACCTCTGTTTTCTGGGGTAATTTAAACTATCCTCTCATCGGCCAAAAGCTGCTTTCTGGTTTCCGTGGTCTTTATTATCTCTGCGAAGGAGCTTATGTTTTCATTGCTGTTTGTCTGACCCTCAGCAGGATTCCACAAAAACATCCAAAGCAATTTTCTCGAAACTTGGTGGAAGGTTGGGATATGGCCAAAGGATGAACCTAATAACTTTAGGAGTGGATTCCATTCTTTTCATTTTTATTCACTTTTCTTTAATATTGCAAGTTTTTTAGCATTTTTGCGAATTTCTAAAGAAATAATGCAGATATGTTACTGAGAAATGAAATCATGTATATTTAAGGGACTGATATCTATGAGCGTGTGCAATTTGGTGCAGCTTGATTGAATTTAAGGGAACTGCTGGGCCTTGGTGGAGGTATGAGCTCTTCTGAGGGCCATTCTAGTTTTTGTAATTACATTTTTTTCCCATTCAAACTACCATCAAAAAGCCAAGAAAATGTATGAAACTTGCAAATGCTTCATATTGAGTATAAATACGTTTAAAAATTTCCTCTTTCTGCTAAACTTTGGCCCACCGAGCAAGAAAACACCTCATGATTGAAGATTGATGAAAAAAATGTGAGCCTTTATGACTCAGTTCTCCGTCTCTTGAGGTGTGGGAGTTCAATAGGCAAGAATTACTGGTAAATAAACGTGGCATTTAGAGAGCCTCGGCGTTAAGGTCAGAGATTATTTCTTCTCCTGTCTCCTGTCCCTCGAGTCAGACTAGACCAAGAAGAACCGGAGCAAAGGAAATGAGGATAATAGCACTCACACAGACACACAAACACACACACACTCTTGCATACACACTCACACACACTAAGACACATGGGGATTGCATCATTTCATATGATCTCATCCGTTTACTGATACAGATTATGACCCACTGGGGTACTACTTGACCCACAGAGGAGCACTTTGTGTTGCAGTACTAGTAATGGATTTGCCACGTAACAGTTATAAGTTAACATGTTATTTCCAGCTCCTGGCTTCAAGGAGCAGGTAGTATATAAAATAACCGGGGTTACAGCGTTTGATGCAGCTCGGCTCTGTGGTAGTTTTCGTTCAAGGTCATGGTTATGACGTCTATTTCAGGTGGATGTATGGCTCCAATCCCACTGGGTCTGCTCACTAGTGTCAGATTCCTGTTTCCAATATCTAGTGTTTCATCCACGGATACAGACAAGTGCTGCTTTCTGGAAAAAAAGGAATCGGAGTGTTTGAGTTGGAGCTGCTGTAAAAATTGCCTCCAAGTATTGACGTTGAGAGCTCACTGTATGCGTATTTGGTTAAGACACAGTGTGATCGAAAGGGTTCAGCTTTTAGCATGAAATCAGAACGGTTTCCATTATAATAATACAATATTTTCCTTTTGTGGTTGGGCTCTGAATGGCACGGAATTGTTCTTCGTCAGCTTACCTTGAAATGCGTACTGGAGCGATGCTGCCATCTGCTGTCCAAATACCAGGATTACTATTAAACTCCTTTTAAGACCTTCATAATGTAAAACGATCCACTGATCCCTTTATATCATGACAGACCTCCTTCATTAACAGGACCCTAACACATGTCCACACCTCGTAGATTTTGCCTGTGTGTGCTCTTACAAATCCCTGCACCTGCAGGTGTCGGTCACCTTGACCTTAATGATAATCCTGTCCCACACCCAGTGGTTCACGTCCTCTCAGTTACTTCTCTCCGCCCTTTTCTTAAGCAGAGTACATTTTGTGAATTACAGTGAGCGTATTCTGGGCTGACATCCAGATAATGGAGGAACAGAAAAGAAGAAAGGATCACTTGAGAATCTCACATGATAGTAGTAGTGCCTATATTCACACACAAATAAACAGTGGCTGTCCTGGCAACCTTGTGTTTCTGAGAAACACGGCGCGCAGTAACCTGCCAACACGTGCCACCCTTAATGCCCACTGGCATGCAGCTCAGGGAAAAGGTTTTACTGTTCCGGCTTAAATTGTAGCTGATGTATCTGGTGGATTTTATGGAGTGAAAGTCCCTTTCCAGGTCTCAAATGAAGGAAAGGAAGTCATCGAATTCAAATCTGGCTCAAAGGATGAGTCATTGTTTAATGTAGTTTGTGTAAACAGACTTAATCTTTGCCGCTCTGTGAGGGAAAAATGCTCTCTAATTTAAACAAAGATGTGTTTTCGATAAATCTCTGTTACTGGCGAACAGCTGTACTGGTTTTGTGAGAGAGAAGAAAAGGCCCGACATCGAAACAACAGTCTGCTGCTGAGTGACCCAGAAGGGCCCATGCAGGCACAGATCTGTCCTAAACCCACTGATCCAGAGACTGAGTCCATGAAACTCTGTCTGGATCAAACAATAACTAGAGAAGACATGAGGCATCTGGGGATGGACGTGGCCTCCGCTGCCAGCGTGTGCAGGTCAGCGGTGGCATATTGGGGTGTTCGGTGCCCGAGCTGAGGTGTGCCAGCTGAGTAATGAGCAGTCTTTGTCGCCGCTGTTCTTTCCAGTGAAGAACGGGGACAGTTAGTCCGTCAATTAGTCAGTCAAAGCCGTTTGCTAGAGGATTAAACTTAAGCGCATCCTGTTCAAGTGTTCGTATCTTATTCACTCCAAATCCCCAATAACATCCTTGATAGATTACTGTGAATTGATTTGCAAACAAAATGTGCTCAGTGGAGAGGTTGTAGTTGAAAGTGGATTATCTCGTCTTTCATCCTTCATCTCATCTCTAATCTGTTCCCGGCTCCTCAGGTATGAAGCAGAAAACGCCTTTTTCTTCAACCTCAACCTGGCTGACTTCAATATCATCGACACTCTGGGGGTTGGTGGCTTTGGACGTGTTGAGCTGGTAGGAGGCGGTGTTTATTGCCTAACACGCTGCTCAGGATACTGTGCAGGATAACCTCTGTATTTGAATTTCTTCCTTTTCCCTTTCACTCGCAGGTTCAGCTCAAGAGCGACGAGAACAAAACCTTCGCCATGAAGATCCTGAAGAAGCGGCACATTGTCGATACGAGACAGCAGGAGCACATTCGCTCAGAGAAGCTCATCATGCAGGAGGCCCACTCTGACTTCATTGTTCGGTACAACCTCACTGAAATGCAACAGAAATAATCTACAGTCTATACTACACACGTCACATAAGGATCCCTGCTTTATTACCTCGGAGCCAGAAGGATGTGAGCTTCGTTACCGAGGTTTTCTCTGTGGAGTTTGTATTTTTTCTGTCACACTAATAAATATTCACTCCACATGTAAGTCAGGTATATTGGAAACAATTTGCTTTCTACCTTAAATGCAGAGTGAATGTGAGTAGGAGTGCTTGTCTGCATACCTGTGATTCTGGTGACCCACAGTATGCAAAGTGTTTTGCTTTCTTGCATACTGCAGAAATCCCCCAGCGTACAAAGCTTGCATAAAGTCCCCTCATTGATTAGCTGCACTTCTTCCTATTCTTTCTTCCGATGGCTGTTTGAAGATAACGTCCGCTCTTGTGTTTTCAGACTCTATAGAACCTTCAAGGACAGCAAGTACCTCTACATGTTGATGGAAGCTTGTTTAGGAGGAGAGCTATGGACCATTCTTCGAGACAGGTGAGCGCTGTCACACCGGGTCAGATAGAATTAAACTGTGTCATATCTCTGTGTCCGAACTGTGTTGTTCTACAACGTTCTGAGCTATGCAATTGAAGACAATTGAGTCTAACTCATCCCCAAGTTCTTTCCCCTTTGCGGTTTCCAATTTATCTAAATAGACATTTCACATTTTCCTCAACATGAATTGCATTTTATCTAAACATGACTTATGGAGCAGCGGTATATTTATGACATGAGTTTTATTATTTTTCCGAAAACCATTTCAGACTTGGATTGAAAACATTTATTGCCGTGCACAATATGAGTGATGATAAGTGATGTGATACAAATGAGAGTCCATTTAGCACTTAGACCCCTTGAGACGTCTTCATGGTTGTAAGGAGTTGAGGCTGAATGTTGAGGATCTGAATGAGGTGATGAGTGAACTCAGCTGAACTCACTGGATGTGGAGACTGGAGGCGACTGGGGGAGGAGGAGGAGGAGGGCCGCAGCAAATCACTGAAATGAAAGCTGACAGCGACAGAGAGGAGAACAGACCTAAAGAAGCAGCAACGACACATCTGCTTGGAGCAGTGCAAACACCCAACAGCCAGCTGATCAGAAGAGGAGGGGAGAGTGAGAGAGAATTGTGAATGGATGAACATAGAGAAAGTCTTCCTGATGAACTTACACCAAACTTACGTTGTTCTGACAAATGAGGAGACTGAACTATCTTCTGTTCGGTCTCAGAAACCACATCACTGTTGAATACAGACAGTTCGTCTCTGTAACTTTACTTTGTTCACAGCTCTATTGTCCTGCTGTGTTTGCAGGGGTTCATTTGAGGATTCGACCACCAGGTTTTACACGGCTTGTGTGGTGGAGGCCTTCGCTTACCTGCATTCCAAAGGAATCATCTACAGGGACCTCAAACCAGAGAACCTTATATTGGACCACAGGGGATATGCCAAACTGGTAAGAGATACATATGAGACCAGAGTCCCACAAGGACCCTTACCCGCAAAGCTCCGACCCCTTACCCGCAATCATCTCAAAGCCAAATAAAGGCCCAGCCCAGACTAGTTAGCAAATTACATGAGACCCGATCCGTCGCCTTTGGTTAAACATTCTAGGCTTTCACAATAAAACACATCCCTTGTGGCGGACAGGATTTAGACGTTAAAAGTTCTGCGGCATCATTTTAATTCCTGATTTCTCAAGAAAAATAACTACTTATGTTCTCACCCGCTGCCCCCCCCAGTGTTTTACTCATACCCATTCATTTACCCTTTACACAACTTTTTTGCATGTTACCCAACCCAGTAAAGGACCCAAAAGAAAATCTGTGTTTTCTCAGTTTATATGTGTAAATCTCATCCTTTTTTGGTGCTACGTTGAAGGATGAGATTTGAAATGTTTGCAATAAATTTAAATATAATTGAAGTATAAAGAACACGCTGTATATATTACCTGCTATCCATCCAAAGCGTTAAGTGAAATGGTGTAACATTTAAACAAGTACACTATTTCCAACTTCTCCTTTATTTTACATGTGACCAAGTTGATTTGTAATGTTTGTATTGATTCACTTTCTTTCTTTTCTTCAGGTGGACTTTGGTTTTGCCAAGAAGATCGGGTTTGGGAAGAAGACGTGGACGTTCTGCGGGACGCCAGAATATGTAGCACCAGAAATTATCCTGAACAAGGGCCACGACATCTCAGCTGACTACTGGTCCCTAGGAATCCTCATGTTTGAGCTCTTAACTGGCAGGTACACACAAGCCCGGGCACGTCCATGAAAACTCATTCATTATGTCATCCTCGGCATTGGCATGAATTCTGCAAGTTGCCATGTACAGCAAAGGAAACATCAATAAATGAGAAACTGTATTTGGAAACTTTGGAGAATTTCTTGAAAACAAGTGACGAATTCTAACGTAACACATCAGTACACAAGTAAACAGTTTAATGGCTTTAATTAAAGTCGCGTTAGGAGAAAATGATCCATACAATATGTTTACCTCTTTCATCTAGCCCTCCATTCTCTGGCCCTGATCCCATGAAAACATACAACATCATCCTGAGAGGCATTGACATGATCGAATTTCCAAAGAAAATTACCAAAAATGCTGCCAACCTAATCAAAAAGCTATGCAGGTGAGTGTTGGTGCCTCTGGCAGTTAAAGACAGAGTCATTATTTTTAAATGGTCTTATTTGCTGAATCATTGTGGTTTTCTTTTTTTTTATTACAGGGATAATCCTTCTGAAAGACTGGGAAACTTGAAAAACGGTGTCAAAGACATCCAAAAGCACAAGTAAGCACGCTCATAAATTCATATAATCCTCTGAGTAATTTATTTTTACAACTCTGCATGAAACATAATTATTAACATAATATGAATTTTTTTTTTTTTACTTTTAGATGGTTTGAGGGCTTTAACTGGGAAGGCTTGAAGAAGGGGACATTGACTCCTCCTATTATCCCTAATGTAAGTGTGGACTGTGTTGGCTGCTTTGTATGTGCAAATGCAATTGTCCGAGTCAGTTTTTTCCTGCCAGATCCCCAGTAACAACTGTGGTAAAAGTACGAGTGAGCCAATGTGAGAATACCTCAGGATTATGTGTAGAGGTGGGCACATTGATGACGTCAATTTTACGGACTTCATGTCTGAAAACTGCTGTAGTTGCTCGTCTGTGTTGAATCCTTCAGAAAATCATTAGGGCCAGTTATATGACACTTTCCATTTAGAGAATAAAGTAAAAAAAGTCGAGAATAATTTTTAAAATTGAATTTGAAAATATCAAACTACTATTTATCAGCACATATGACTGCCTATACAAAATTACTTTTCTAGATTAGTTGGTGAAGCTGAAATTCTTTGTCTTTTTTTGTCTAATGTGGATGAATTTTCTGTCTTTCCACCAGGTCACATCAGCAGTCGACACAAGTAACTTTGACAACTTCCCGGAGGACAACGAGGACCCGCCTCCTGATGACAACTCGGGCTGGGATGTTGATTTTTGAAGTCCTCCTCTCCCCCTTAAAACCAAAAGGAACTTGTCTTTTGTTGGCTCCGAGGCCATCCTGAGGACATGGCTGTGTTGTAAAAAAAAAAAACTGCATTCAAATGAAAGAGAGGATATGAAAAAGAAGATGGACAGATGGATGGCAAACCTTCTGGGTCACCGATATGCCTTTATTTCACTGTGGCTCTGGATCAAGCATTTATAATGGGACTGCTGTAGCACTTCTCAAGTGTTGTCTTACGCTCGGCTCCGAAGGCAAACGGCGAAGAAAGTGCAGGGATACACACAATACGACAGAGGCTGATGATGGAGCCAGAGTTTCCTATGTAACGTGGAAAGGTGTTTAATGGGTGAATGAATGTTTGATAGTTTGTCTAAGTTCCAGGATGAATAAGAGACTGAAAAGTGTAATGATGGACGGCTGAACAAGAGAGGAGGCTGATGATTGAATTTTCTTTCTCTGTGTTCTATCCTCCGCAGTATTTGGTGAAATATGTGGTGGACTTTGGGAGGTTATAACATGTTACTGTAGTCGTTCCCTGGTTTTTGACACGCGGCCGCTCGCTACAGGTTCAAATCCTCTTCAGAGATCCACGGTTTGCAAGTAAACCCGGCATCAAGTGCTCAAGACTATTCTGAATGTCGCTGATTCTCTTCTATTCAAATCCTCATAGGACACAGTATGTACGGTACATAGTATTTGAATTTACAAGTCACACAAATCAGATACTTAGTACCCTTTATATAGAATAAACATACCCTGAAAAGCACAAACACTGTGCAGTGAGTGGAACCAGACGTGACTCTTCAAGTGCCCTGCTCCAATTCTAATGAATCACACACCGACACACTTGAAATGTCAATTAGTATTTCCACGAAACAATCTGTCATTATGCACTTAAGACCATTAACTGAGAAAATCACCAGTTAGAGCTTAGTTCAAGCGTCAGTAGATGAAGTCACACTCACTTTTTTTCTTTAATATGCTTTTAATCACATATATAAAGCTTCTCTACCAACGTACTTCTTATTTCGTTTTTTTTTTTTTTTTATCACCCGAATGCCTCTTCCCATCCAACCAAACGGGACGTGGTCTGTTTGCTCCTGTATAGTTCTGATATAACTGTGAACATGGTTTCAATGTCTTTGGTGCTGTTAATGATGAATTATAATAAGCAATTGGTGACGCGACAGTACTGGTTATTGTTTTCTGTATAGTGATTTTCCTTTGTGCTTGGTTTCTTTGTAAACGTACTTGACTTCCTTCTTTAGAAAATCTGAGACTTGTGTCGATTTGTAAACTTGAGTGAAGAATTTGTTTGGTATCACTTGACGCCATGTTGCATTGTGCTAAGTGGTGTTTTTCAAGGTTTTTTAAACAGGTTTAAACCATCCTCTTCTTTGAAGGCAACATTGACCACATTCACATCATCTTACCGCGACCTTAACTTAACTTAAAAACATGTCATAGAGATTATACAACGTCTCCTGGAGGCAGACAGCAAAACAAAAGGAGATTATATTTTCTGAAACTCACACCTTTGACCACTATCCCACCACGATCTCTCACCCAGCTCATCACCTCTCACGCCCCAATCAGAAGTAATGTAAGTGCCTTAAATCAATGGCATATAAAAACGATCATGACGAAACCTTTTCGATGCTGCATGAACACATATACACCTCAAAAACCTTGTGTCCTCTTAGATGGCTGCTTCTCATCCTTTGTTATACCTAATAAATACATCAATCACCTTGGAAAGAGAATTTCTAGTCATTTGAAGGCGAGATAAATTGTGTATGAGATAAATTTCCTGCTTTGCCGAGACAAGTTCTCTCACAGGAACATTTATAAACAGTGAAAAAGAAAAAAAAATCATCATACCCAACAGAGCTGCAATGACATGCTTTTCTCTACATATCTAATCATGTGATATACTGTATATGAAGTCCAACCACAGCAGGTCTGATATGAAGTGAAGCGTAAATCCCAGCTCAGAGGGACCATCCGTCATCTGATTCAGTCCACAAACCTCCACCAAATCTGAGCATTTAGAGATGGCAGGAATGATTTGCAGTTTTGAATGTTTCAGGAATGTGAAAATGATATTCTTGTTTACCACTGTTGACAATCTTTGACTGTACGATAGCACTGATCATAATGCATCATCATCATCTAGATTCTCCTTTTATGGTTTGGTTCGAAGAAAGTGGAACAGCACAACTCATGTTTCATCCCAAGAAACTAAACTCACACTCCTACTGACATTTAAGATTGCATATATCAATGAAAACTATTGATGGCTACAAATGAGAAGGAATCTTAATACTGTAGGTACAAGTATTTTATTGTATTAAGGGCAGGTTATGTCATCACAAAGCCTTATGTATGTCATCACTTTATAAACCACTGATTCAGAGTCTTATATTGACCGCCTTCTTGCAATGTTACCTGATATTTGCCTTGTGTTATGTTGTTTATCCTGCTGTAAATTGATTTTGCAGAGTGCCACGTGTAAGATTTTTAAAATTATAGAGTAAAAACAATACTTTTGAGTGGTGTTCGTCTCTTAGTTATTTGATGCCAGTGAGATTGTTTTTGTCGTATGTGCCACAAGAGGGAGCTGCAGGTATGAAACAGACCTGGCTGCAGCCTGACGTGAACTGGCGGAGGTTGCCTGGCGTCTAATGATCAGTCCTCCCGAGTTTATGTCATCCACTTTGCGGTAAGTGCGGATGATTCAGCTTCTCTGGTGTTTTTCGCACAACAAATCTGTTTGGGGCAGAGGGAAATGGCTTCAGCCGTAACAACAGGGTGACACTTCTGCGAGATCAAAGGAGATCAGTGTGCATCAAAGGGGCTCACCTTACCACCACTGACATTAGTAAAGTGCAGATAAAAGCGCTACTTCAAAAGATATACAGCAATTCAAAAGTGCCACAGTGTGTTTGTCAGGTGTCTACCACGCATCTCATTCTCAAACACACACTCAAACACGCGCACACACTCAAACACGGGCCACGGATGACCAGCAGATGACGTCCAAGTGCCAAAATATCTTCTGAGAGAAACTCAAGGGGCTCGTTTCCATCAGGTACATCAGCACCTGGGAGCTTTATCACACATCCTGCAACTGTGGATAAATAAACGTGTAAAGCCTCTCTGAAGTTTTCTTTGATGTTTTTTTTTGTGTCTCTAATCCATTCCCAGAAATAAAAACGTATATTTGCCACAAAATGCTGTTTCATTTGTTTTCATAATTTGAAGGCTTGAAGAAGAGGCTCAAAGACCAATCTTGACACAAAACAACTGTTTAGTGGAAGAGATATGAAAAAGCTTAGCTGGCAAATTTGGGTGAAACACACGCTGTGGCCATTTCTTGCAGGGGGTGATCCCACAGGGTCAGGGCGCGGGACAGATCAGAGTCCCCTTTAATCTCAACGTGCCAGTCGAGCCTGAAAGGCCTCGCCACGGAAGTCCATTAATTCGGTAAACTTTTCACACCCCTTAATGGTCCGCATATCCTTCACATTGATGTCCGTAACTGGTGTAATCAAGCACACTCTGGAGGATAATTGCCCCCCTCCGCAATCACAGGGATCAAATGAAGTAGTTAATCGACGCAAGTGACTTCAATCACCGTCTTCACAGCCAAAGGGCAGTTAGGCTACTTGAATGTCAAAGAAACTTGGAATAACCAAACAGCCTTTATAGAGAGAGAGAGGGAGGGAGGGAGGTGTGGCGGAGTTTATGAAGAAAGAGACGCACGAAATAGCACATTGTGAGGAACACTGAGGTTTTAATACACTTATAAAGATATTTCACATTTACAATGTTTTGTAACAGTTGTTCTTTTAGAATCATCAATTATATGAAAGTCATTAAACTATTCGTAACAGTTGGCAATAATTGGAAAAACAGAATATTACTTTGATTAAAATGAATAGTGACAGTTTCGTTTGGCCTCATAAACTTTTTTCTGTGAAAACAATATAATTTAAAACTTCTCATAATAAATTAGGCTTATTATCAAAGTGATGACTGTCACATTTTTTATTCCACAAACGTTCTTGTTGAAATAAAGCAGAAAATGACACATAACTACATTTCCACACAATGACAGATATTTGAAGAAAAAATAATAATCATAAAAAGGAAGCATGAGTCATTTATTTACTTTTTTAAAAAAAATCAATAATGTGATTTTATTCTAAGCAGGTTGAGCAAGTCCTCGCTGTGGATGTGCTTCTTCTCTCCAGTCTGCGTCACTATAGGTGATGGGCTCTCAGACAGACTCTGCAGGTCATTAACATTGCACAAACATCGTGAAACGCGGTCCTGTATAGAATAGAAGGCCATTTCCGTACAGTGGAATTCCACCCTCCGCCTTTGTTGTGCAGAGCGAGGGGCGGGAAGACAAACAGGTCCACATGTATAAAGAGATCATCCCAGTCCTGAGCGACAGGAGACTTCCAAGCATCGTGTTCGCAGCGCTTTGGAAAACTTTGGGATTCAGGACTCAGGTTCGCTCTGGACTTTGTCACTCGGTCTTTTTCCTTTCAGGGATTTTTGTTTCTCGAGTGTTTGCAGCTTTTAAGAGGAGAACCATGTATTCACCGTCTGCGCACCGCTTCTTGGCTGTGTATCTCACGCTGTTTGGATACCTTGGGGACGTTTACGCCGGGACAGTCCTGATGAACTCCAACGCCATCAAGAACTTACCCGGAGCTTCGGGGGGCAAAAGCGTCAACACTGTCAGCCCGAGTCCGCGCACCTCACCCCCCGGAGGCATGGCACACAAATTGCCCGTGGACACCTTGCAGGTAATGAACTTTCCCGTGCGTAAAAGTCAACTAATCTGTGCGCCACTGCAAATGCTGCGTACGTGCACGTTCTAGAGGCAGGCACAACATCTAAACACTTAAATGACACGCTTATCTGATCTTATATTATTGCAGCCGGGTGTTTGCACTGACGATGAAGACTGCGGAGGTGATGAATTCTGCAATGACGCCCGAGGCGCCTGTCTGCCCTGCCGTAAGAGCCGGAAGCGTTGCGCACGAGACTCCATGTGTTGTGCAGGAACCCGCTGCAGCAATGGTGAGCAGAGGCATCCCATCTGAAATAAAAACTAAGAAGTAGATGTTGATCTCAGGATAGTTTTCTTGTTGCCATACTAGTTTGCATGTATTTAATATTCATGTAATAATAATAACATAAGTGGAGGGCTCAATATTCACTGTGTAGATATATATATAGACTAAATCTTTTTTTCATTTGCCCTTTTAAGGTGTATGCCAGGCAAATGATATAGAAGGCACAAATGCATCCATCATCACTGACGGGCACAAACACAACAACACCATGGAGCATCAAGCCAAGAAGCCTCCCACTACCCACGTCCATCAGCCTCATGCTGTGAAAGGTGAGTGTCCTTATAGGAATCCTCTGTTTTTATTACATTCAAGAAACAACACAAGATGGTTTCAGTGAAGTCTGTTTCATGTGGCATGTTTTCTAATGTGTTGTTTTCTCTCTTCTCTCCCTGACTCCAGGCCAGGAGGGGGACAATTGTCTGAGATCTGCAGACTGCTCAGAGGGTCTGTGCTGTGCCAGACACTTCTGGTCTCGCATCTGCAAGCCCGTGCTGACGGAGGGCCAGGTGTGCACGCGCCACCGCAGGAAAGGCACCCATGGCCTGGAGCTGTTCCAGCGCTGCGACTGTGGCGACGGCTTGTTGTGCCGACAGGAGAAAGGGGAGCGGGACCTGAGTGTCAGCAGGACTGCAGCACGGAACCTACACACCTGTCAGAGACGCTGACACAAACGTGTGGACACACACTCTTTCTCTCACACAGACACACACACACTCCTAGAAAACCTTGGGTCAAACACTCTTCAGCCTTGCATACATCAGAGATGCTGACACACACATTAACTCTATCTAACACACACGCACGCACGCACACACACACAGTGACACCCAACACCTAAGACATTCTTTCCTGCCAAAGTTGCTAACTCAAGTCCAGCACCCGGAAGGATAGACATGATTCCTTGAAAAGTGATACACCCAGTGGGATGCAACAGTGCAAGATGGACTGATCCAATTCCCCATCAACAGACGAGGAGTCGGAAGTTAGGAAGTGACATTTCAGAAGTCTTTGGAGTATCGATTCATGTCGTTGGTGATGGCAGAGCTGTTTTTTGTTTCTCTTTTTATGGAACTTCGAACCTCAGTTATTGCAGTAAATTACTGTATTGTAAATATTATCCTGAAGGTGGCACTTAATTGAGCTATTGGAATCTGTCAACACCAGTATTATAAAGACATGGTGCTGCATGCTGCATTGTAAATGTGTTATATATATTGTTTTATAAGAAAATGTTATATATAGAAAATTTGAATATATTTGTTTTTATTAAACATCATGTGATAACCGTACTCCTTCTTTCCTCCCCTCATTTTTGGCAGCAGTGTTTTACTGCTCGACAAAAGAAATGTCTACTGGGAAAATTGTTTTAGCAAACTTGCAACAGTTGAGACCATTTAGCCCAAATATTCAGTTTAGATTATTTGAACGATCACTCATTGGTGTTTAAAAGCTCAAGTCCTTGGTCGAGGCTGAGTTGAGGGTTTAAATGTTTGGCTCCGATACGCTTCTCAAAGTCATTACACGCAATTGTTGAAATATGTGAAGACACACAGTCACAGAAAACACACTGACAACAAACCTACTACTTTAATGGGTGATTAGTGGAGCCTCAACAGGCCACATCCTGCTAGGGAAGCAGAGGATGGTCCTTAGGGGCGATGTCATCCGACGAACATTCAAACAGGACAGGATACTGCCATATCAAATGATAACTGCAAGGAGGTAATAACAAAGTATGTGTGTCCTGGTGAGTGTTTGCCACCTAACCCTTTGGTGTTGCTGGATAGTTTCTAATTATAACGTCCCTGCCTTCATGTGCAGAAGAGCAGATAGCTAGCTATCCAAGCTAAAGCCTCTAATTACTTCATCTTACTCAAGCTACACTGGAGTTCATGAAATGAGGTGTACCACGGGACGTCTTGTGATGCAACTCTCGAAAAAAAACATCTCGGTTTTCGATCTTTCCAGTTGCACAGCACACCCCCATTTCCTGGCTGTTGTGCAAGGGATGCGCTCTAATGTGTAGGCCATGAATCCACCCAAATACACTTTGGTGTCTGTAATTAGACCTGTTTAGATTAGAAGATGGTGAGGAAATTACTGTACTTTCTGCTCAATTCTCGTGTCAGATCAAAAGGAGCGCGGGGCTCTCTTGATATTTGGCCCTGCCAGGTAACCTCTCTATCTGTTTACATCCACAGACATTAGTTTGAAGTTTGTCTACGGAAGACAAGGTGAGGTTGACTCCAACTGTCATCAAGGATTAGTGATGAAAAGTAACATAGTACATTTCTTCAAGTGTATTTAGGATTAAGTCTGAGGTTCTTGTACTTCACTTGATAATATTCATTTTATACTATAAAGGTACTTTTCCTCCTCAGTTTTTTTGAAAGCTGCTGACTGCTGTAACTTTGTAAAGATGTTTCAATGCCACATGTATCAGGACGTAAAACTACTGAACACGATAAATAATTGTTAAAATCAGCTGTTTGCATGTAAATGCATCCGAAAAAAACTACAATATAATATATGAAGATGAAAGACTAGACCGACCTGCAATTGTTAGCGATACATATAATATCTATATAATACTTATATATATATATATCATAATTTTGCTGATTGTACTTAAACAAGTTAACTTAGTTACCTCACCAAGGAGGTTATGTTTTCATATGCGTTTCTCTGTTAGCAGCTAGCAGTTAGCAGCAGTTCACTTAAACTACTGGACAGACTATCATGAAAGTTGGTGGAAGGATTTGAGTCAGAGAAGAACTCCTTAAATTTTGGTGCATATTGATTGGGTATACATGATAAAAATCAGGCATGTTTAGTGAACTGATATCTATGTGCATGTAAAATTCAGTGCTGATTGAATTTAATAGGACTGTTGGGCCTTGGCGGAGGTTTGCGCTCCTCTGAGTGCTGGTCTAGATTTGAATGCAGGACCTTTACCCGTAATAAAGTGTTTTTAAATGTGCTGTCAGTACTTTCACTGAAGTAAAGAATCTGAATAGTTGTTTCACCACTGTTCAGGAGAGATGCATTGACAGGGAGGCAGACATACAGAGACACACTCTATTTAAACAATTTAGTGTCCATTCCTCAGAGTAATTAAGAGTAATGGGAGCATTGTCAGCATTACAATGCAGCATGGAGGCCGAGCCAAGTCATGTTTGTGGGGGTCCTGGAATCTATGTGTGTGTGTGTGTGTGTGTTTGTGTGTGTCTGCGCCTGTCATCATTACACCAACCACAGGCTAACAGGCCACAGGCATGTGTCCTAACTCAAGGAAAGCCAGGGTGTGTGGGTGTGTGGGTGTGTGTGTGTGTGTGTGTGTGTGTGTGTGTGTGTGTGTGTGTGTGTGTGTGTGTGTGTGTGTGTTTGCGTGTGTGTGTGTGTCGCACACGCAGCTACGGTGCATTCAGTGGACTCCAAAGAAACAACAGCAAAAACCAAAAACAACATGATGACGATAACAGACACATACACTCTTGTCCCCACATGCCACCTAACAGCCATTACACATTTAAGCATGTCCACACATGTCCACACACACTCACACACCCTTCCATGGGTAAATGTTGGGGTGTGAGAGGGTTTGGAGTAACACCACACTCGCCCACGCAATGGCATCCTGACCAACAACATTTGGTTTTGGCCATACCACAAGAATGAAACAGCATTTTCACAGACGCACGTTGTACACTTTCAAAAATTGTGAGCTTCAGCAAACGTTTGTCTCAGCGTTGTGCACGTTACGACTCGTGATACTGCAGAATAACACTGTTTCCATTCAATGCATTTTATGAGTATTTGAATTGCATATCCCAAACATAAACAAGACTCTTTTTTTTATTTTTTATTAATCAAGTGAAGTGTATTACGATGACACACTAAGGAGTAAGTCCCAGCATATATTTGCCACCTCCCATAAAAACACAATAAAACTTCTCTCTGCTTGAGTACCTGCCGCAACTGTCATTGTTATTCCAACAGCGCTGCCAAACACCCTTGACAGACATCGCTGATTTATCAAAACTCTTGAGTGAACCATCAAGAGATGAAAGGGTAAAGAGATGAGTGCACAGAGGCAGTGCATAATTTATTTTATCCGGTCAAAGAGATGGCATACTTCTGGAATGAGCCTTCAGATCCAAACCAAGCCCTTGTATAAACAAAATTTCACTAGGAGGTGCAAACTTCTGTGCGCTGGCAATGATCACTAGCCTAACAATGCTCACCATTCATCTTTGTGGGGATGTCAATCGGCCTGATTGAGTAATAACTGGAAGGCTCCCTGTCCTTGGGAAATAATAATTAAACAAAGGAGAACTCATTGAGCACAAAGCGCTGAGTGTGTGAACACAGGTGGAGAACAGGTTTGCCCCAAAGATTTAGCTTCCCGCTGATTTAAACACAACAGGGGGAACAAGGGTTTTCTCAGACAGAGAGGCGATGACGTATTGTACTTTGATTTAGTTTCAAGTTACGTTCCAGCTTAAGCACCAGTGACAATTGTTCTTACTCACCTGCTGCGTGTGTATATTGTGTTTGCTTTCTCTTTGCCTCTCTGTCTCTGCAGTTTGCACAGATTTGAACATAATTTAAGGGCAAATGTTTGTTTTACGAGATTTGAAGATCAACATCACAAATGTTACTGAGCTGGAGTCAGGATGTCTTTATAAAGGCTGGATACAAGGGGAATAAACAAGCGTGGCTCACACACACACACACACACACACACACACACACACACACACACACACACACACACACACACACACACACACACACAGATAGGTATTTTCTGAGAAAGAACACCTAATGATGTATTTGCTCAGCACTTCTGTGAAGTGTCTCCAGCTATATCGTGTATGATTGGTGAGCACACGTTTTTTCTAGGGTCTTTATAGATGAACAATGGCACCATTAGTGGCGCTTATTCTTGGGATGCTGCACCCACTTATAGCAGTTGTTCAACAAGGTCTAAATACCGTTAACTCATTTTATTTTGTAGAGAGCAAGCCCAGCTTTTCTCTGGGCTTTCATTCTTAATGGTGCATTTATGAGTTAGATAAATAGATAAAAAACACCATTACATCTTTTTGTTATGGGCTGGACTGTTTCTTCTGGCTCTTTACCTTAAGTTCTCTGTTGGCAACTTCATGGTGAGGACATCATAATAGATTAAACAAACAAGATATACTGTAACTTGTAAATTAATGGGTACAGAAGATGGGTTTGTTTCCTTACAGAGCTAGGCTAACTTTCTGATTCCAATTTAAATACTAGGCAACCCACCTTCCTACTGTAGCCACATCTACCTCGCATAGAGAAGCATAGTTTGGAGGATAAACATCTTTTCTTTTGACCGAGCATCAACTATTCTTTTAAAATATCAGCATCATCCCTGTTAAACATTTCCATTTAATGTGTGTGTGGGTCTTTCCATGTGGCGACCATGAGGCCCAGCTCGTCTCTTACTTCTACCCCAGAGAAAGTGCCGTGTCACTGGGTTCGCTCACCAGGGGAGGCCCATGGATTACTGGTTTGATCCATCCCGGTGTTCCCTCCATCTGCAGCTGACACCTCCTCTGTGGTTTCAGGTCCCTCTCTGATGATGTCATGCCTTGTTCGTGTCCCTGTTTACCACATGAAAGAGGCTCAGCTGCTCTGGCGTCAGCTGTGAAGGCCCACAGTTGGTGAGCGCGTTGGGCTGAAACAGAAACAAGTGGTGGAATCATGTTGAGTAAGCCGCCTGTTACGGTAACACTGAGTGACAGAGATACCTGACCACAATAGCCATTGTTTTGCTATGCTCTGCTGCGTCCTGGACTCGTGTACGTGTTTATTTACCCTTTGCTCCTGTTTTTTTCCCCCGAGAGGCTGTTGGTGGCAAGACTCAAGGACCATGTAAGCACTTCACTTCATCCTCCACCACCTGCGTCCTTCAGGTGGATTCCCACACTCTCTTCCAGATCCACCATGTGGAACATATTCCATGGCTTACACAACTGTGACAAATTCAATGCAAACAAACAAGCTGCCCATATTTTTTATAGAAATTATAACCCAATATGTGATGTCTGCCCACGCTGCCAGAGCAGGGAGTGAACAGATGCATCATGGGTGGGGGTACAGAGTTACAGCTGGGGATAAAAATGTCTGCTCTTCATTATGGTTGGTCCAGAGGCTTGCTGCTGGCGGCCTGCATGGGTCTGGGGCTAGGACAAGGGCCAGGGCCAGAGCTGGCTTGGCTCCTGGCTGCTATGTAAAGTCTGCCTCAGCCACAACCACATTGCGCAAAGCTGCTTCACACATATAATTTACTCACGAAGTTTTCGAAGAAGTCAAAAAATATATGGCAGAGTGAGAGAGTCGTTGGAAAACTAACACGGACCGCGTTGCTATTCAGTTAGAAAATGAAGTTATATCCAGTTATATAACGTCTAAAGATGGCAGGCTTATGGAGTCACAGTCAATTAGCACAGCTGATTGAATAGAGGCGACCACAGAAACCTTATACTGAAAAATAACTTTCAGCACAGAGAAGAGACAGTTTAACCAATGATTGACAAACTCCGATGTGAGTGTGTGTTATCAGCAGGGGTTGGTGCCTCAAGGTGTTTCCGAGCCCTTGTGTCTTTTCATAAAACATCCTCAACAGGAGATGAGTCTATCTGTCTGAGACATGGACAAATATTTCTGTGCCTAAGCAGCAACATCAAAAGCCCCGAATGTTGTGTAATGGCATACATTTACACTACAGGGAGGCATCCTATCAGACAATGGCACAGTAATGGCTCCAGCGGTTAAACCATTGTCCCATTAACAGTCATCAGGTCTTAATCAGAGCTTTTTTTTTTTTGCCACTTGCCACCTTCTTTCAAGCCCCCCCCCCCTCGGCCCATCTCTTCTCCTTCATCACCAAACTCTTTAATGTCAGTGCTTGTTTTCCCTCCTTTCAAAAACACCGTCTTTAACCCCACCAAAGAAAATGGCCAATGCACAATCTCATTTGTGTAGGGACTTTACAAAGGTGGAGTCTTTGGTAGGAGAATGAAAGGGAGGAGGCCGGACCTTTGATCTCCCCGTGGGGCAAATGGATTGGATTGTCTTGCCCCCGCCGGTGGGGCTAAGCTGGGGACAGTGTGAGTCGCAGGGGGTCATATCAAAGATAGTTATCTTTAGAGGGTCCTCTCAGTGGCACATTAGTACGCTATCTAAATGTTGATTTGTTCACACCAACATCAGAGGCGCTCTAAATGAGCTGACAGATGGAAAACACCCAGTGAATGTAAATGTGAGTGAACTGGTCAAGTTCACTTCTCTCTGCAGACGTGTGCACAGCTCTTCTCCTCCTCACGGCTAACGTTTACTATTCGGCCTGTAAACACCAAGAGGACAAGTTAAAAAGGCTCAATGTTAATTCCAGCCAGCGAGATCTCTACAAAGTACAGCCCCACGCAAATCTGCTTTATTCCCTTACATATTGCCTGGTTCTTCCACTGACAATACCAGACATTAATGGCACAGCACGCTCATTGTCTATGTCGTGGGTAAGGAAATGATTGGCAACATCCTATGGCTGCAGCAAGTTGCCGTGTTGAGGTAACAGACTGCATGTGTCTGTTCTTTCTTTGTGGGTGGGAAACATCATATTACTGTCACTCTCTCAGCTGATGATAAGAGAAAGGTATAAATCACGTACACACATTCCAGCACCCACTGTCAGCCTGAGACAAAGAATTAAGCTTATCATGTGTGACATCTTTTCCCCATAATTTGATAAACTGTGAACATCCAAAGGATACGTTCACACATACCCCTGCTGGTACAAACCTCTAACTACACATGTATCTGTCGGAGGGCCACAGGCCTCATGTTTGACAAAGGAATAGGTGGGTATATTTTGGATTGAAGGAAAATGAAAGGTTCCTGGAAAAAATTCAATACAGAAGCTTCTTTACAGTTAAGATTTAATCACGATGTCTTCAGCTCTCGACCTTCAGTTTTGATGACGTTCTTCACCAGTATGATAGAACTATATATTTCCATATTTATTATCTCAGAGGCTGCCACACTTGTTAGAGTAGATTCTCAGCAATGAGCCATAACAGAGGGAAAATTTGTCTCCTTGCCTGGTGTCACAGTTTGCCATTCTCTGTGTGCATGGCCCAAATGTGGGATCGCAAATAAGCATCTCTATTTTTAGGGACTTTAAGACCAGTAACACCCGTCATTCCATATCATTAGAAACAGCTCCAAAGATGAACAAATTATCCTAGCTCTCAAATATAATTCTATATAGTACCATGAAATCAAAGCCAAGCCTAAAACCTCCTTCCATCCTTGGTGTTATTTTTGAAACCTCGACTGAAATTTCGACTGACACGTTGATTGAAAATGCCCACTACTTTGGTTATCTTGCGCATCAAATGTCCGACGCTGCACATTCCCGAGGGGCTTGAAATGTGCTCAGAAGCCTCAGTCTAACTCCCTGTTACTGAAATGTACATTTCAGCCCTTCTCTATACTGGTCATTAACCGTGCTAGCTGTCTTTTCGGCTCCATTCCTCCATCTTTGGCTGCTGGTAAATATTTGCTAGATGGAGATTGCATTCCAAATTGGTACTCCAGTGTCTCCTTTGCATAATAGTTGTTGTGAAGGCATCTATTGTCTCATTTAAACTAACCACAAAGTGTATTTTGGTGATGTCGGCAAAGGCTGGCTTCTCTACAACCCCAATTAGCATTCCTTCCAGATAAAACAATGATCACTTGAATACGACTGAGCTAAGCTTGCAGGAAGTGATCTAAAGACCTGATAGGAACCCATGATTACCAAGTCCTCCATGCATAATGTTTTAATTCAACATCACCCCCCACCACCTCATTTTGTCCCATCACTAATCTTGTCTTAAGTTATCTTCAAACTACTGCTTTACCCCGCGGCTACAGGCCCTTATCATTTATTGATTATGTCTCTGAGATTAAAGGACCTGCTTTCATTTCCACAAGAATGTTCCCCGCTCTTTGTGTCCATATGGAAGCGTTTGTCGGACAGATGGGTGATTTTCCCCTCTAGACAAGGTCCCACTGGTCAGAGGGGGATTCACAGGGACTTGGTAAGTGATGGTGCTGTTGATATCCAATTGCTGTTCGCTTTGAAGTCCAACGACCAGGTGATCCCTGCTCGAATTTGCATTAATGAGAGGGAGCGAGGGCAATGGAAAATGTGCAGGGAAAAATAAAAGTGAAAAAAGTTGCGTCAACAGTACAGTGACGCTGAGAATCTCAACATTAATTACGCAAGTCAGTTTTACAGCAAGTCATCGCAATTCCTCCAGACGATTCAGCGCTGTCAAATAGCTGCATAATACTACCCCAAAGCCCCTCAAGCCTCCCAGACTTAATTCCATGTGCCGAGAAGCTGCCTGAATGTTGGTTACACACAAATGACGGACATTTTGTCTTGGGGTAATTACTAATATGCCACTGTTGTTGCCCATGCTGCCTGTATCTGGGTTTTGGTTTAAATGTTGGGTTTACTCTCCCTGGGCTATGTGGTTTGCAGCAGCTTAATCACAAAGCCACAAGCATCTCAGCCATTTTGATAGGAGCCAAACTGGGACGGCTTCATATGTTACACTGTTTCTCGCCCGTCCTACATATATAGCAGCTGCTTTCTGCAGAGTCAGCAGGGCAGCAACATTGAAATAGTACATGTTGACAAATTGAAAATGTGCAAATGAAAATGAAAATAAACCTGAGGCAGTTATGGACTGTAAAATTTTATGGATTGTAAATCTAATGAGAAAGAGCTGAGGTTGACTTGTTCGGGAATGGAAAGAAAATTCAGCTCAGTGATTTTTAATCCTCTGAGTGAAAATCTATTAAAAAAACGGGAGGGTCTCAACAATGCGAAATTGATATTGGTGCCATTTTTAACAAAGTTATTGAATAGGGTCCCTGTTTTCTCGCTCGGACAAATTGAGTCAGTGACAACAGCTGGAGCATCTGGAGATGAGTAAGAAGCCAAACTGTGGCTTAAAGATTAAAGAGAATGAACTGATGAAAGATCTTTGAATAGACAAAAAAACAAACCACGAAAAGTCTCTTTGAGATAACAGAGATCAGTCTGCGACCAAGCACCAGCTGCATTACACTTCAGCCCGAGATAGAGTCCTCAGCATCCGAGTGTCCGGATCTCATGATGTTTCCGAGCACACAGGTGTTTACTGTCCTCTCCAAACAACCTTGTTTACAAAAAAAAAGAGGGTTGAAAAAGGACTGCAAAGAAACTTACAGGCAGTGAGGTAATTAACGCCTTTGTACCACGCCGAGTGCCTCAGCTCACTACTAATGGTTTTGGGGCTGAGAACCAAGCCTGTTTTTTATTGAGCGTTCTACTTGCGAGGCGTCCAAGTGTTGCCACAAGGGAGATTTTGAAACACTGGCCGGCTGGAGACACAGAGGTTTTTTTTTGTTGTTGTTGTGCTGTGCATGTAATTTCCAGTCAAACCTGCTACTGTTGACTCCCACGGTGCAATCACATAAACATACTTTTTTTTTGGACTTTGCACTTTGGATGTTGTGCAGGAGCTGTGAGACTTTCAGCAGGATGCCAAAGTTTGGGCCCTCGAGCTGCTGCAGCTTTTTCCACCGAGGAGAAAAGCTGATTCATTTATATAAAGACTATAATTAGTGGGTCATTTATGATAAGGCTTTGTTTTCGTTTTAATTTAATACACTTTAAGATGCAGTTATATGACAGGTTGTTGGGATATTGTTGGGAATTCAGTGCAATTATGAAATTTGTCTTGTTTTCCTTGTGTTTCAGGTTTCTTCAGCTGTGGCGGTGCGCACAGACGCAGCGGCTCGGTCCTCCCCAAAAGAACCTCCAGGCTAAAAAACTGTTTTTAATCACTGAGCCAAACTAAAAACCTGATTGTGCAATAGTGTTTTACCTCTGCTACTGTGCAATACTTTATCACCATGCACTATTTTACCAGCATTCATAAATATATAATGTTGTTATTGTTATGTTTTTTAAAATATTTATCATTACTATCAGCAAATTTCGTGTACAATGTTCATTCTATTCTGTCATTACACCACGTACGTTTCTCAGTTCAGCTCCTCGTTTCCCCCCTCAAACGTTGTGTGTTACTGTTCCTCTCATCTCTGCCTCTCCTTTTCTTCCCCCTCTCCTCCCCTCTGATCTGTCACACACACGCACTGCGAGGAAGCTAACCTCTGCTCCTCAGAGATCTGTGAGTACATTGTGAGGAATGTGTGTCCTTCCTGACATTACAACGCTCTTTATCAACTAACAAGAGGAGTAGGAGGGGAGAGCGGGAGAGGAAGAGAGGAGGATGTTGAGATGTTAGGAGCGTTTTGGGAGAAAGGGGGGACAGAGAGAGAGAGAGAGAGAGAGAGATAGAGAGAGGGGGAAAAAAAGAGAGAGCTCTTTGTGGTCGCTTATCTGACAGGATATGAAGCAACTCAACGACTTTGGCATTTGGCAAAATAGCTTCCTTCAATGGGCATTCACTACAAGAGGCATCATGAGGCTGCATATGTCTGAGAGAGAGAGAGGGAGGGAGGGAAAGAGGGAGAGAAATTCAGGAAGAGAAAAGACAGCCTGAGGGTGTTTTTCGAGGTTCCGTATTCTGTTAATTGCCCACGATAAGATGCAGCAATTCGCCGGTAGTTGTGATGATTATCAATGGCAGCAATTTAACAGATGTTGGTGCACTGGAGCTTTTAAGCACCTCAGTCTTTCCAGTGCCGACTAAAGGGCAATTCTGAGAAATTTATGAATTCTGGAGCGGGCGCTAGGAACCAAATTTAACTCCCTTTCAGTTTGTCACGCACACACGCACGGATGCACGAGCGCACAGCCTCTGAGTATTATTTTTGTTAATGGGATCTAAGGGGACATCGTTTTCCTGATGTGGTGTAATTGAAGCTGCTGTATTAAAGGGTTGTGTTCCTCTCCTGCTGCTGAGACACAAAGTAATGCAAACCCCATCCCAGTTATTAACCCAGGAAGTCCCCACGGTGCACTGCACTCTAATGAGAGAGGCCAGTGCGTATTATATTTTTCCTTTTTTTCATTTAGATGTTGCCCTCTTGACCCCCGGGAAGCTTACCCAACACTCAGCGGTGCACCTCTGCTCCTGTGAGAAACTTTACTGTGTCCACATGCTCGCTGATGATCCCTGTTTTCTTTCCAATCACATGCATAAAAACAGGAAAACAAAACTACACCGCAAATCCTCTACTTATTTTTCACACATTTCTCATTATCTGCTTGATCCTGCTTTATTTCCACGTTTAAAACAGTAAATATTTGAAAGTGAAAGGAACTAAAAGAGAGACTTTAATGCGGTTTCAACCTCCTTGAGCCACCTGTCACCTGATCAGGAGCTTTACCTTTTGAACTTCATGAGAAAGATACACAACAGATTTGCTGTGTTTGGGATTCGCCGTGTCGTCTGAAAGAAACACGTTTAAACCACCTCATTATGTGGTTAAAACATGATTTGTATCACAGGCCATCCCCATTCTGACATTTACTCACACTTTAATATCAAGATGTTTACACATTTCTTTGCCTATTTTCTCCGCAGCAGGAACTCACTTGTTCTAATTCATTATATCTGTAGTTTGTCTTTTTAATCAGCTCTAAACACATATTTTCCATCCATAAAGAATCGATTTCATTTGCCAACATTTGCAGATAAACGTCGGCCCCCTTCCACACCCCGCTCTCAAAACAATAGGCCTTCTTCTCGCAAAACAACAGCTCCTTGTCTTTAAACAAATTAACAATAATGCGTCGTAATGGGGTTGAAATTACAACCCCATGTTGCCTGAGGACAGTTTCTGACAGGGGACACTTCTTGTTTTTCTCAGTCTCACCAAACATCTGGAGTTTTCCAACTTTTTCTGATTGGCCGTCTGGCTCTCTCGCCATTTTTCACCTGACGGGCTGCTTCTCGCCGTGCACCTCCGGGTGAATGTCACCAGTGTTGTGTATCCAAAAGGAGAGATTAACTCACGCCACCGCACGCAAAACACTTCTGATTTTCTCACACGGCGCAAAAGCCGATCGCAGTTGTGTTTGTCTCCCTTCGCTTTGATGTAGCTGAGCCCTGACGGACGCATAATATCGTTCACAGTCAAAAGCCGGGGTGGTCTTTTCCTGTTGTTACCAGCTCACCCGGCTTTTGTGTTCCACTGAATCCAAAAAGACCAAGTTTTTCTCAGGCTGTTGAACATGCACTGAATGCTGTAATTGCAAGCAGATTCAAAGAGATGGATATTTGAATCACGCTGCGTAAAATATGGCTCCATCTGGATTTGATAAGCCCATAAATGAATGCCATCTGATGCTGATTTTACACTTTACACTTCAAACAATTACAGAAATTCCAGGGCACCTACTATACTTTGACTGAGAGGCACTAATCATGGAGTAGACATATGATTAGAAAATATGCAGTTTCATGTTGCGAATGCTTCAACTCGCGGAGGAAAAAGAAGGAAAACATTACATGTTTGCTAAGAATAGAAAAATCAGGGAATGAGATGAGCTACTTTATAAGTGAGAACTGCTTCATTTGCTTTATCACAGGGACGGTCAGAGTCATTCTCAGAGAGGAGGGGCTGGATGTGCGTTTCCTGTATTTCTTACCAAAACAGCTTTTACCCAATGTTTGGCGGCAACAAAAAATATTTGCCAAAAGATGTCCTGAAATCTCTGACTCAATAACATTTACACACCGATATCTCTGATCACAAGAGTCTCACAAAATATGTGTCAAAACAGGTTTCAGAGGAAGCATGAATCTATAATTATATGGACGGTATAATTAAGAATCAAGCACATATACAGTTCATGGTATAATTACGAACCTCTGCAGCTATAAGCCACTAATGGGAACTGGGAGTGAGGAGTTATTCAACACGCAGACAGCTAATTACTGTGTAGGCCTCGTTAATTGGTTATGCCCCCTGTTTAGCACAGGAGCGTGATCAGGTTGGCAGATTTATGGCGCAGTGGCACACGTACACAACACGGATGTTTCCGAGAAGCATCTTCTTCTTTTTTTTTTCTCTTTCGCCGTAACTTGCTGAAACAGTGTTTTCCTGAATGCACGACAGAAGTGTGACTGTGAGTGAGAGGGATCCACCACGGAGCTCAGAGGATTTGGCTCGCGTCGCCGTGATGACACAGATAGTCGTGACATTTTTCTTTTTTTTTTCTTTCAATGGCAAATGGGAATGACAGAATCTGCCACTGTGTGTGATAGCGAGACTTTTCACACATGATAAGATGAAAAAAAGCAGCCGTGCAGAAACAGCCAAACGATTAGCCTTGTGGTAGTAAAAGAAGGAGAGAGAGAGGGAGGGAAAAAAAAAAGGCATCGGGATCACCAAAGCGGGTCGGTTTTGTATGGAAACAACTGTGGCTGGATGTTTGGTTCTCATGGAAGCCACATGACAGGGAGGTCATGAGAGAGACAGCAGGCCCGGCGCTGTGTGCGATCTCACCACACTCAGTTCCCCACCGCACTTTTGATGTTTCCCCTCTCGACTTTTATCATTGCTCCTCTGGAGACCCCTACTCTCGCTGTCAGGGAAGCAGACAAGCACACACACACAGAAATACACCCCATCTGAGCAGAAGCTTGGCCACTGCCACTCATTTCCACATTCCCAACCTACTTCAACAAGCAGCAAAATCATTTATCGGACACTTTCCTGTACCATAAACCACCGAATTAAACCTTTGGGATCTTACGCTTCCATTGATCTGTGCTCTCTGATCAAATGTACACTTCCCGGGCCAGGTCCTGGTCAGCATGGAAGAAAGGAAATGGGGGTGTGGGGGGTCGGTTTGAGGAAGACGATGGAGGGCGGCTGGGGGTGAAGTATAGAGGAGAGGGGTGCTTATGTGAGGCTGAAATGTGAGCCGGAGCCTGTGTCGCATTAGTCTTAACGGGCTGTGTGGCAGACGCACTGGCACCACAGAGCACAGAAGACGGGTGGAGGAGGACCGAGAGGAAGACGACGGAGGCAAATCACTGGACACCCTGATGCAGGGGAAGTATGTGGAGCTCAGGCAGCACGAAGGAATGTCCTCATCCCCACTGGAAAGTTTTCAGGCACCTCCCCCCCCCAAAAAAGAGACAACACAGAGAGAGGGTGAATAATACTTATCCTTCGATCTAAGTCACCTTTGTACCCACAGTACACACATCATCACACATCCCTTGTCAGCCTGTCATCCCGCCGGGTCACGGTCGTGCTGGCGCTCCCTCTCTCTGTGTGTCATGTTGTCTCTGTCCTGCTCTGTAATTTCCTTTTTTTTCTCTCTCCTCTTTCCCGGAAAGAATGTGTCTCCTGTCGCTCCACCAGTCAGTGTCAGGGGGCTAAACAGCCCATTTCACTGTCTGACTCAGTTACGGAGTCCCTGAGGTACCTGAAGGATTCCAAGAATTCCGGCTTCTGCACCCACAACCGTGACGCCACCTGAGGGAATGCCATAGAGATCATACCAGACACTTCCTGCACACACGCAGGATTCTTCCTCAAGCAGTAACATGAATCCCTGATTCACGTCCAGATGATGTAAGATCAGGGTGCAAAACAAAGGAACTGCAAATGAGGCATGTGTCTGAGTGGAATATTGAGCAAAACACTGTTGCCGTGCTGTGAATGGACAGAAGACTGATGATGACAGAGAGGTTGAAGGAGCAAGAGGGGCACAGAGAGCAACAGTGGAAAGGAGAGACAGAGCCAGAGCCTGAAGAGTGGAGGGGGTAATGACTAGGTCTGCTCAGGACAGAGGAGGCGACAGAGGGGGAAGCGTCTCCGATCGTCTCCTCGTGGCTCCTCTTTGGCGTCTGTGATCCTCGGACCCTTCACGCAATCTCCCTTATTACAAGGCTTCCCCTCTCCACACGGGCACCACTACAAAATGGAGCAATTACATTTAATTAGGCTGCAGAGGGTAGCGAGCCTGCCCCATCCCAAAACCTCAGAGAAGAGCAGACTTCAGGTAACACAACGGTCGGGGAGAACTTCAAAGAGATGCAAAATTACAGCGCCATTAGTGGAGCCACCACAGAACTGCTGTGAAGCCAGGGAATCATTTGACCCAAAGAGGTGGATTCAAAGGAGTTAAAACTGAAAAGAAGACGCAGCGGAGACAAAAACATCCCAGCAGCCAAAGATTAAGGGGCAGACTGAGCACTTCTCTAAACATTGTTTGTGTTGTATGGGAGACTTGAAAAATTAAGGCGTCTTTACAATGCCTATTAGTTATCCCATACCCCTGCAGCCTCGCGGCGAGGATGCTCTTTCCGGCTCATGTTCAACATATTGTGGTTTTTACCATAAAAAAGACATTTGGGTTTCAAAACAAATAGACCAGGATTAAGTGTCCCAATGAACCACTCATGCCGTCGTAGAAAGACGATATGCCAGGCGATCCCACTTTATCTGCCTGCTTGCGTAGCACAGGATTCTGGCTCGCAGAGGGCATGATGGCCCTAACATTTTTATTGATGCTGATTCACTGGGCGTCCAACCAGACTGGAAAATTCAGACTCTAACGCAGTTAGATCGGCTTCTGAGACAGAGGGACGCTTGTCTCGAGAGGCACAACATCCACACAGGTGAGCAAACAAACAAATAGGACTAATTCTGCATTTTTCACATTTTGTTTTTCTATTTTTTGTGATGTAATTAAGGAGACTGAGTCAAGTGGTTCAGTCAGGGCTTATTGCAATGACACATAACTAGAGGGGCACTCAAAAATCATTTTATTTATTTATTTGCACACACTCATAGAAATAAGTCCCCTTAATGTGTTTTTTTCCATCAACATCCATGAATAATCCCTGAAACATTGATACATCTTTCCATTTATGTGAGACTGTTTCTCAGGAATGTTTTCAATATACCTGTCCAGGGTGTATCCCACCTCTCGTCCAATGTCAGCTGGGATTGGCTCCAGCTCCCCCTGCGACCCTGTTGATTTGCTCTGTATGTGACACGTGACATCTATTGCACTTCAACATAATTTTCTAGGTTCTTTCTTCGCCTATGTCCCATCCTTCCACCAAATTCTGAGGAAATCTGCTCCGCCGATTCTTAGTAATCCTGCTGACAGTCAAACCAACCAACTAACACAAATGGGCGAAAACATAACCGCCTTGGCACAGGTAATTAGAGGAAACTTTGAATAGATGAGTGAAGGAGCATAAATAATACAAGTGCCTCTATGGCTCAAAAAGCCTTCATTAGAAATGCGTTCCTGAAAACAAGCAGCTCCCTGAGAATTTTGTTTTTTTACTTCGTCATCTTGTCATCTCTCTCAACAATATCTTCCAGCATCAGGAAATTATAGGAGAAAAGACAAACACCTCATGAGAACCAATCACATTTCTCACTATCCTTTCACTGCATCCCAATAACCTCCACAGCCCTAATATGGAGTTTTTGAGGAAGCCCAGCGCGCTCCACCACCATCCCCGAAATATCAAACTACAGAAATTCTTTTAATTCTGTAGTTTGTAATTCTTTTAATTCTTTTATGCTTCTAGGATCTGTGCTGGAGCATCTCGTGGAGGCCCAGTGCTTAGGACACTTAATGTTGGTGTCACCCATCTTAATATTAACGCAGGGGCACTTAATAGTAAATTTCTCTTTCCATTTTTGTGGCCGCTCCTCTTCTCAGATCCTCCGCCACCGAAACGTTCTTTCACGTAGGTTAATGTGTCCTTTGTAGTTAACTGCGACTCCATAAAGACAGGACCGGGTCTTTTTTTTCCCCCACCACAAATTAGTCTCATGCTGTGTCATGGTTTACTGTCTCCGTTATAGTAATCACAACCAGATCTGTGTTCGCCATAGACTACAACTGCTGGAAACTTCAGGAGACAGCCAGTCGTACTGTTGTCGCCTGGGTCACCAGGGCTCCAGGTATGACGACACACAAGAGCGACCGGTGATGGTGACGACAACGCTCAGCTGCATCCACATACTGGAGCTAATATTGTTGTTTTTATTCATGTGGTCAACTCCAATCAGTGATGAGATTCAGTGCAGGAGCAACAGAAGTAAATGGATAATTCAGCTTCAACTGAAAGAAGAAACATGACTAATGGAAAACAGTGAGGTATGCAACAAGCACACTGGAACATTCAGCTTGAGCTGCTTTCAGACTTCCACTGAAATTACCTGGAGGGGCTGCATGTGAGAACGCAAACGTCCGAGTGACCTGCTCCGGAGAATGAGCCCATGTGAGAGTTCTGCGGGAAATTGAAGATGAAGATTCTACGGCAGAAGCAAAGTTGAAAAAGGATACATATATCTCAGGATTAAAAAGAGGTGTCACAGGCATAGAAGACACGGACGAAGATGTAAACTTCGAAAGATGAGATTCGAGAGTTTTGGTGATGAGAGCCGACGCCATTGTTGATCTGCTGTAAAATGTGATATCTCCAGTGTAATTTATACATTACTCTCTTGCCTCTTGCATGAATGCGTCTGACCCGGACAATCTCTTGCTGCATTCTTCATCCGTGAAAGGTCTGAAAACAGCTCCAATTAGACAGCAGACACTGAAGAGCCATTGCAAAACAAACTAATAAGCCTGACAAGTCAGACAAAATATTCTGAAAAGAAAAATACTGCCTGCCTTAAAAGTGCAGCATGTTCTCATCACGACAGGTAAACAGAGCTATTTAGATTAGATTGTGACCCATAACTCAACCCATATCCCACACGAAAACACATGAATTATATTCTCCAGCAGGACTCTACATCTAAAGCAGCGAAGGTGTCTTGCTCGTGCGTCCGGGGCTTGGCGTTCTGCGGCCGGACAACAACATGATAAGACCAGAAGTATTCCGGCGCTCATCAGCCGCTATCTGAACGAGGCCTGCCTCCACTTTAGACAGCATGGGTCTATTTAAAGGAGGACGTGAACTTTATGTGCGGTTTCTGACGATGACGTGCAGCCGGGTAGATACGTTGACTGATTTAAATCTCCGGATAAGAGAAAGAAACATAAATAAATGAGAGGCCAGCGAAGTGGGACAAAGACGTGAGCAAGTATCTTGTCTCTGAACGGTTTGAGGAACGCACCAAAGATATGAGGCATGTGGTGCCCAGCTGTGCTTATCCCGAAGGAAGTCAAGTTCCTCCTGATAAAATACTGTACACAGCTGCAATAAAGAGGCTCCCGGAGTTCTTCTCTGAGGTTACACCCATATGTTATGTAGTATAATATGACAGGGGGAAACATATATCGTAGATCATCAAGTTCAATGTAGGTAGAGCTAAAGTTTTGGCTCAAATTTTGAAATATTGATATTCACTTCTGTGAGGGTGCTGCTTTATGCCAGACTCAAACATCCAAACAACGTGTGGCATGTTCCCCGCTCTTGAATGTAAGCAGACATCTAACCGCCTCCACAGCTGAGAGAGCGAGCGCTCACCCATCTATGCAAGCATGTCATTGGTCACATGTGCTTGGCATTAACAAAGACACAAACAAGGTAGGGGTGTACCACAACCCTATGATTAGACTGATTTATGAAGATGTCAGAAGGCTCCCCACAAAAATATGATCCACTTTCCCTGAAAAGCTTAAATGGACGAGGATTGTCGGCATACCTTGGTGACATTGAATTTTCAAATTATGGAGGCCAGAATTTTAAAGAGACTCACATTTAAAGAGATTTGAAATTATAAACAACGCATCAATAAGGGCACAGAGCTTGCAAAACTTCGGGAAACCGCTTCACTTCTGAAGAGTCCAAACAATGACATCCTGCTTTGCCAAAGAGGCCCGACTGCAGCTCTCCATCACATCACCAATCGATGAAATCTAGACAGACACAAAATACACTGCGGGCAGCGTTTCCACAAGGCCCTACTGTATCATAAATCACCACGGAGACCACCGTGTTACCAAACCACACCAGGCTTAGATTTAGGCTACTTTTAATGGGAATCACTTATGCTCAAACCCCTGTAAATGATTAAGAGCTGAGGTCATGAGTGACATTTTACATGTCGACAGGCTCTATTACGCTGAAATGCTTTCTCGGGAGTTTCAGATGCTGCCTCTCCGAATCGCTCTCCCTGATATTTTGTGAAATTACTTTCGCTAATAGATCCAGAGTGTGTCTCAGAGCTGTCCAACACGTGAAGCCGCTTTAATTCCCAGAAAACCGTCATTTTGTTTGCCACATTTTAACCACGCTGAGAGATGTGCAATTTGGTTTTGTGTCACTATACATCATATCCAATCCTCCCTTTTAACACCTCCGCTATTCCTGCCCGCAGACAATGGGAGGTACAAACTCTCGCCCTGATTGGCCGAATTTAGTAGCCAGGGAACCCTGAACTGAGCAGGTTGCATAACTCTCCCTCTCAAGAGGTCTCTCTCTCTATTTCTTCTTCTCCCTTGTCCTCCTTTCAGTAAACACCTCTACTTTGACAGGAGTGGCAATTTTCATCTCACTGATTGAAGAGTAAAGCTGCTGCTGGTCCGCCACACAGACTCCTGCCCTGCCCTGCCTTGCTCCCTCTCTCACTTTGTACTATCAGTCATTTAAAAGAACCTCCCCCATAATCTTAATCCTTCATGTCTCACGGCCCCTTGAGAAGTACGTCTGAGCCCTCAGCGTCTCCTCTGGCCTGTTGTCATTCGCTCTTGGGTTACTAAGCGGCACAATTTCAACTTATAAACTCCTCCAGTCGCAAAGCTGTTTTTCCATAACTGCGACTTTGTGCACAAATCCCTGCATGCGAGCTAATAAGAGTATTTAGACTGGTGGACAACAAACAAAACTTCCACCAACTCAACCTTTAATGGGCTGTCTGCTTAGAAAAAACACAAAGAACCACTTCATTTCTCCTCTCTTAATCTGCCAGTAGCCTGTCCCTTTAATAGCGCTGCTTAATTGTAATGACTGTGTCTGTTTGTCTTGGGATGAATGAGGCTCTTGGTCGGGAGGGAGGCGGCAGGTCCAGACCACAGCAGCGAGGCCGGGCAGTGGCGACGACTAACAGCTCATCAGTATTGGAGACGGAGGGCACCTCATCAAAGGCTAAATCAACTAAACTGTCCCCCCGCAGATTAGAGCCGCGAGTGGCCGAAGCCTCCAAGCGATGACTCGGGATAATCTTAACCTCACCAAAGCCTTAACTAATATGAAGAGAAAACACAAAACTAACCACCCCAGTGTCTAGACGGAGCCTTAATCTACTCTGATGACTTATTCTAAGAAGTTGCAGATGAGAATACTGACATCACTGGTCTAGTTTAGGGAGGAGATTACACACAGAGGCACATAAAGCAACCAAAATGTACACATATGCTTGAAAAAAGATGTCCAAATATACAGAGTACAGAAATAAACAATAGACTAATACGACATAGTTGCACATAGAAGTGTCTGGAACTGAAACAAACAGTTGTAAGGTTTATAGTGACGCACATAAACCAGCTATGAGCAGTGATTTACAATCACTGCTGCAGCTGTTGCCCCAATAAGAGATTGTGTCTCCTTCTTTATTCAGTCTCTGAGTCCACTGTTAAAGATTTGCCTCAGGGCCCTAAAGCTCTGCGATACTGATTAGTTTCTGAGGTAATCTTGAAAAATAAATATATAAATAAATAAAACTAAATCAACTATAAATTGAGTTGGCCCCTGAGGTGACTCGCTATAATAGTCAGCTAGTTTCTAATCGGAGCAATTATCTCTTCTGGCTGGATCAGTGATTTTTTTTTTTTTTTGTCACATTCCTGTGATATTCAGGAATGTTCATCAGGGCAGGACAAGAATTGTAGGAGATGATATATCCTTGGCCAAACTGTTGCTGTAAGATTGTGAAAGAAGGGCTTCACACACAAATGCATTTCTATTTTGAGAAAATGAACAACGTGGTTTCACGTTGTAATTTAGGATGTGCACTAAACCTTTTGTATGACTCACATATGTCCTGTCATCATCACTCACGTGGGCTCTGTCTACTTATACTTGATTAATTCGTAGACGGGCATGCAACTGACATCGGCATGTCGTCAATTGGTCAATTTTGTATTCGCTAACTTTTTAGGATAAAGTGAATAGAGGAAAAATTTGCCTTTGTTTAATTGGAGAAAATTAATAAACCAGTTAATTTCATTCATTGTGTTGCCTCTAGTATTATCATCATGGTAGTACAGTAAAATCAACGTCCTCATCATTCAAACAGTATATCGACGGAGGCGAACACTAGAAGAAATCATTCTACTGTTTAATATTGTTTCAACTTCCTGCAATTGGTCCGAAAGTCCGAAGTATCAAAAAAATTTAAGAACCATGGTTCAGTTTGATATGGACCAAGACCACCCCTCCCAGTCTGTTGGTCGGAATCGTGGTCTGAGGCACCTTTCACCTATTGGTTTGGACAACACTCAGAAGTCCGGAGCAACCAATTCTAACTCTAACCTCTAGCTAACCTCTAGTTTTATTTACACTTTTGTAGCTCAGAAGAAAAAAAAACACTTCAATGTTCTTGACTAATGGTTCTTGAGTTTTCGCCGGTGAATATTTAACAAAAAGATATTGCTGAAAAGGTCAAATGCACAAATTATGAGCAAACCTTTCTGTACAAACTTGTTTGAGTGAACGCTGCTAAAACGTGCACATGTAAATGAAGTAACATCAAACTCTGCCTGGTCAGAATGATGTGATTACTACAGTATTACTTCTCTAACTACAGTTATTACCTTTCGGCCTGCGAGCCAAGGGGCATGTATATTAAATCCAGTGGTTGGAAGAGGAGGAGAGAATAAATACTGTGTTTGTTTAGATGGACAGGAGAGCAGCTTCAAAATAATAATTAGTTCAGAGGATAACTCCAGACTGCGGCGTTCATTATAGCATGTGATGATAACACTACGTGTGATGAGAGGAGAAAAACAACATGTCTCCTTTGCATTTCCCCCACTGCTTCAGTTGATGTTCCTGCATGATGAAAGCATCCCATAATCCCGCTGGAATGACAGTGGACAAAACATGGATAAGAGCGGGGAGGAAATTGCAGTACAAACAGCCTGATGAGTGCCAGAGACACGGCCCAATGAGTATGGTCTGATCTGTGTTTGCACAGGACCGAAGCATGCAGATTGAAGCTCAAAGCCTTTTTGTGTGTGTGTGTGTGTGTGTGTGTGCCGCATTGAGCAACAAGTTGAGGTTGGGCTAACAACAGCGAACGAGGCCAACAGGTGATTCAGGAGAAGACTCCTCTGCAGAGCTGGATTCCCATGGGATTTGTGGGCAACATTTTTCCCCTCTGCCTGTTTCCTCTCCCAGATCCCAGAGGTGTGACAAGAATTACTTTAAATACGATCCATTGTGGATTATTGACAGGCAGAATTTAACTCACAATAAACATCTGTTTTTTTCACAGGAGTTGAGCAAGGCACAAGGATTTGGATAATAATCTTTTCTTCCTCTCAGAAAGCGTCTAATTGCATTGGCTGGCAAGCCCACACAAAATGGTATGCAGTTATGAATGGTGTGTTTACGCAGGTCGTTTTTATGTGAAGTGTATATTTGCTTTCATATTGCATATAATTTGCCCAATAACACTCACATCTGCTATTACCTTACCACAGACTTACTTCAGGCAAAAACAGGGCGGATTAACACTTTATGATCTAGTCTGGATGGCATTGAAATGTAAAACAACTAAAATGTCTACAGTGTTTTTCTGTTGTAGAAATTAAATTGTATGTTTGGAGTTAAGCGCAGACGTCCCACACATCATATCAAAGTGCTGCTTTCTGAATTCTACATATGACCAGGCAGCCAGCGGCCATTCAGACACCACAGGCACAGATATTAAAAAGACATTCACAACAAATCATCGTTCGAGCAGCGCTAATAGGTGAATGGTATCTATTCCCATGTTCGCATTGTCCCTCCACGCACAGCCATGGCTAAATCAGTGCAGGCGCCACAGCTGCAGAAGCAGGTAGTAATAAGGCCCTGGATGGTGGCCCATAGATGTGTTAGCTGATGTGTTACTCAGAGGGCCCCTATGAAAAGACCCCAGGCGCCTATCCCAGTGCCTGTCTCCACAGCGCTAAGCGACCATTAGGCTGGATTTAAAGGGCAAGACATTTAGGCTGCTGTCATCTTGTGTCAGTCCACCACAGGGACCGCGCCGTGGTTAAACAGGCTCGTAAATAAACACCACACGCATACGGGCAGGGAGCTGGGCTGTGGTGCTGCTGCTGCTGGTGGCGGGGGAAACGACCGCAGGTTTGGGCCGAGGCTCCTTTCAACGCCCCTCTCCCCCCCATCCCTGCCAGCAGCGCCATGATTGCCAGACCTAACCTTCAACCTCATAAGTCATCGACTAGACTGACGGCTCCCCACACAGTCCCCGTCTTGCTCTCGCTCCTCCATCTTTCTTTCTCTTCCTCCCCCCCCTCACACACACACACTCACACACACAAAGTTTGCATCTGCCTCACACTGTCCCCCTGGCTCGGCTCAGACGCAGCACCACCACCACCGTGGCGGTGGCGACAGCAGTGATGGAAAAACTGAGGGTTTCTCTCTGAGCAGCCCTGGGGTCCCACCCCCACCCCCTCCCCTCCCCTCCTCTGCTCCTCACCCTCTGTCTCTCCCCTGTCTGTCTTCTTCTGCAGTGGGGACCACACAGATGTTCCAAACCACATCCAAGCAGTCTGGTTGTGATGAGCACATTTGCACACAGAGTGTAAGCTAACAATCTGCCAACAGCTAAAACGTGTCTGACTATGGCCTAGCACTAATCTTTGTCTAAGACAACGGCCACTGGAACTAAAACTGGAGCTGCTTACGTAACGCTGGTAGACTTACTGGGAATCACACACACACACACACACACATACACATAATGGCAAATTATCACATGGAACATGGGATGAGCTGTTGCTTTGGAAACAGAGTGAACAATTTAATAGCTCTGGGCCGCCTGTTGAAGACTCTCAACCGTCAGTGCTAATGTTTTCATCATTAAAAAAAATTTTGCTGAATGGCTTGTGCCTGAAATCACTCAAGAAATGGAGATAGCGAGCGAGAAAAGCCGCGGATCAAGAATGTATTACAGTCATGAACAGCTTAAATGGTGTGATTCAGTCCAACTGCAGTGAATAAAGAGGAATATAATCAGAGTTACCGAATGCCACGTCCTCTTTGAGTAATCAGCCATCTTTACCAGCCTCACAGACATCAATGCAAGTATGTCTCAGCCCCTGTCATTTAAAACAGCTACTGTTTTAATGCACCAAAAACTAGTCAAACCCCTCAATTACACTTCATGTGAATGCTGTGTGTGTTGTGTGTCTGTGTGTGTCTGTGTGTGTGTGGTGTGCATACTCATCTGCAGTCTGTGGTTTGGTATGGTTTGGCGGGTGTGGGAAAGTGTGGTTAGAGCTATACTCACACAAATAGCGGTTTTTAGTGTGAGCAGACAGTGAAATTCTCATTTTAAGACAACAACATAGTGTGCACCTCAAGGCTCGTCGATGGCCAAACCGCACGATGTTTAAATAATTTTGGCTTAATTGCTTTTTAACAAGGCTCCCCTACTGCATTGACATTATACATTAACACGGTGGGTGCTGAAAGCTGAAAGTCTGGCGAGTCTGGCCTTGCTCGGCCGCGTCTGACTCAGAATAGTACGAGAAATGCTTTTGGCGAAGAGCTCAACTTTGCACCGTTTATGAAATCAACAACAACGAAGGCAGAAGGGGCATTAAATTCCACTTTTATGCCTCCAAACCAATCAAAAAATCACATTTAAAATAATTTGTGGCGTCGTGTAGTGGGATAATGTCTTCGCTGTGTCTAATAGACTGAGCGCTCAATGCTGCCGTGCACAGCTTGGACATATATGGGGAGACATGATCTGACCTCGTAGCCGGTGATAGAGCTGTGCATGATACATGGTACAAACACAGGACTACCAGTCATAAACCCCTTCATTAGGAGAGCCAGACAGTGTGGAGCATGTATTTTACTGCACACCCAACATTTCGGATAGAATATAACCTTTGGGCGGGATGTTGTAGGACACTGAACTACACTGTGCGTGTGTGTGTGTGTGTGTGTGTGTGTGTGTGTGACCTGTCTGTCAGTAAAACCTTACTTTGGGTTTTGAGTACATTTCCAAAATAACAATGTGCAGCATAGAAATTATAAAGCACTCAAAATGTACAATATATAGTTATGGAAACCTAAAATCTTCTGAGATGACTTCTAAAATGGCATTAAGTCCGATGGCCTGCGCTTTGGACACACAAACACACTGGTCGGCGAAGGTATACGGGCTCTAGACATGTCAAAACATCCTAATATCCTTGCAGGTCCCCAGATAGCTCAGACTGCGGTCATCGGGTGCCTATTTTGGAGAGGCACCGTCTTAAATAGCTGCAGGAAATGAGGAGATGATGATGGACTCTGCCTGAGCACCACTCTCTTAAAATAGGAGTGATCTGTTGTCCTCTGCATGCCAGTAAGAGAGAGAAAGAAAAATAATCACATTGAGAGACATGTAAACCAATGAGTCAGGCAGGAGCGTGTGATGGATGTAAACAGTGTCATCATGACCTTAAATTATAAAGACAAAAAGCAGGACAATTAATTGATATTTGGTTAATTTTTACTGGGCTGACACGTGAATAAATAAGTAAAGAACAGATTAGCAACAGCAGCAAGAAAAAGAAAGTTGAGAAAGACTAATGAGATGTGACTCAATCCATTCGAACAACAAGTATTTTCATCGACCGTGTTGAGAATCATCAGCAGTTACAGAATGTCCTCATAAACACACACAAACCATTATTAGCCGAGCTGCAGGATCTCACAGGTATAAAGAGAATAAAATGATAATATGTCACCTCTTTGTGAGAAGTTCTCACCTCGCTGCATATGTCAAGTCACAGCCGTGAGTTCCAAGCGCCATCTTGTGGCCGCGTGTGCACAACAGCTGTGTTTCCTGAGAGGCTGAACATGATGAATTAGGCAAATGTATATTTATAGAGCATCATTCAAAAACAAGGCAATTTAAGTGTGGGAATCCATAAAAAAAATAACACATTAGATACATTAAAATAACATTAAATAAATGCTTTAAGATCATTCAAGGAAAACATCAGATTATGTTTGGGTGGTTTCACTTTTTCAGTTTGGACGCTGATGCAAAATTTAACAGTAAATAGCCACTTAATATATGTAAATAACTACATTGGTTAATGTTCTTTCCTCACATGCATCACTGAGTGACAGGAGGCACAAGTTAAAGTCACAATGATCAACGTGTTTTGAAGCAAATAGCAACACATTTCTATATAATCACATTTTATTACCACTGACCTGCTGCCTGCTTTTTTAATGAGCTGGAAATCAAATAAATTCCATCACATTTAATAATATAACATCACACGTCAAGAGAAAATATCAGAACAAACTTGGAAATATTCCTCGCTGCAAATGTTGGGAGGTTAAAAAAAAACGCACGTAAGACGATGCAAGGCCTGCATGTGAATAAACCACGAAGAGCGAGTTAATGCATTTCTGCTGCAGATACTTCCCTCACAATGTTCTTGCTGGTCATTTATCATGTCTCCGGGTGCCTCTCTGTGGGATTAACAGTTTCTGGATGCTTCCACGGGGTCATGCAGGGATTCCAGCAAGTTATTCTCAGCTGGCTTTCTCCCGCTATCTCTCCAATCAGACTTTCGACTCCACCGCACTCCCAAGGAAATCTAATTAGTAAGCAGTGATGTGCTGAAATGTGAAGGAGCTGGGTTAAAGCGTAATCTTAACAGGTGGCGGAGCTGCAGGGCAAAACTGAAAAAAAAGAAGAAGGTGAGAGCCAAATTGATCACCGGTGAAATTAGTGGCTCCTGGGTGCCCCGAAGAGAATTCACAGAATGTTTATGAATTGGACTAAAGTGTGGATAATCAAGTTACGGCCGATGGGGAAGCTTTGATGAATTTAGCATCGATCAGGAAAGGGCAAAGCTCCTTCAGTGGCATCACTTGTCTGCAGGAGTAATGAACTATCAAGTGCTGCAACAACATCATAACTCGATAAGCGCCTCAGCTGTGTGAGCGCTAAAGAAAAGGGCACGAGAACAATACAGTATGTTAGTTCATCTGGCAACGATGAAGCACGAGGGGCCGACATGTCCAGAGTCTCTTCTCCTCATGTTGTGTTCAGCTGCATCTTATCAACTTTTAATATGGAGGGCGGACCACCAGGGTTCATTTCCTCAGTGGGCCACGGTTTTAATTAATATGTGTGTCTCACAAAGTATATCCCTAAAATAAAGACATTTGTTATATTCATCACCAAAAACACTGGCACAACGGTATAATAAAGTTTGTTGGCTTGTTTCAGTTCAATTCATCTTAAAAAATTCAGTCCAAATAACAAATCTGCAGTTCATCTCTTAACAGGAAAATAGATCTGTATCCTATTAAAACCTGCAAGTCACTGTTGGAGAAAGGTTGAGTCCTACTTAAGAATAAAGATCTGGAATTAAATCTAAAATATTGATGAAGTGATTGACATTGTCTGGAGCTCTAGTGTCTTTAAGTGTCTCTGAACAACAAACCTTGGCTCTCGGCCTCAGTAAAAGATGTTCACTTGTGAAAAATCATCCTTTTTACCTGCCTGTTTTTCTGTCTGTTTTAGTAAAAGAGGAAGAGGGACATGTTTTTTTTTAAAATTTCTTTTATTTTCAGAGGCCTGAGGAGGTAAAGCTATGCTGTGGTTTGCAAGGAGAAAGGTAAAGATTAGAAAAAGTAGGTCCCTGTCGTGATAACTGTATTCTTAATACATGTCTTAATCTTTCTATATAGCTTTTGTGTTGTTCGTTCACATAACTAAGTAGACATTTAAACAATAGGCTATGTCAAATTATTCCAAGGGGCAAACATGAGGGGCTCGTCTGCCTTAAGTAGCTTATTCATCTCTATTGATAAAATGTTTTCATACAGATTCCAGCTGAATGTTTAAATCATTAAATTTCACAGCCTAAAATTCCATCATTAGCTCGTTATTGTACATTGGAGAATGAAAATACTTCTGAGATCTAATTTACGTCAAGTTAATCACATTGTTGTAACTCATACACCTTGTTTACCTTTAAAGAAAATAATGAATGCTTCATCTTGTCCCCTCACAGTGTTGTGCTTTATGAAATGACCCTCACATCAGATGGTGAATATGTTTGGCACAACCCATAATGCACAGCACCCTCTAATGTGGCTCCACTGTAATAACCGACCTGCGAACAGACCCAGTCTCCTGCAGCACTGAACCATTCCCATCCGTCCCTGTGCCGGCTGCAGGGCACATGAAGCAAAAAGCCATAGTCCACCGAATAACAAAAATAATGACATGCTTGAGCTGTAATTTCACCAGTAGCTGTTGTTTGTGCTCACAAAACACACTGCCTCTGTATTTTGTGGCTCAAGGGGGTATAAAATATATGGTAACATGACTTTTTGCAGGAGTAAATAAATGCGTCACCTGTGGTTTTTAGATTGAAGTCTAGCAAAATAGATCATTTTATTTTGGAGTTAGATTTTGGAGGAAACAAAGAGTCCTGCCCTCCAGGTCTGAGCATGCAATAAGCGGTGGTGATGGATAGGTATTATGAGGAGTTTCCTCCTGCCTCCGTTGGGGATTTGTGATAATCTCCTTTAGAATGAGTCATGGCTAGATTACCATATTGGCTGCTGTAGGCCAGGATATCCTATATAGGCTGTGCTAATGGATGGAACTCAGGTGGCTCGCCGGTGAACTTGGAATGAGAACAGTGCTTACCTATTCCCAAGCCAGTGGAAACGGTATTATGTTGTATTAGCCACATCCTCCTGTGCACACAGAAAATCAAATCTGCATGCTCATGTAATGGCTTCACCTATCAAAGATCTCACACACACATTTACGACACGCAGTATTTACATGTGATGAAAGTGTGGCTGCTGTGTTTACTACACACACACTCAGGAGAACAAGATCAACAAACATAGCAGGAAAATCACATACGTTATCTTGATACCATGTGAAAGAGGAGTCATACACGTAGAGGACGAGATGTCAACTTGGAAAGACGAGGAGATTCAAGGGCCTTTGGTGATGAGGGACGAGGTGGGTGTCGATGTGCTGTGAACAAAAACCTGATCTCCATGGCAGAATTTATACATAATGTCCGGCCTCCTGCAGATGCTACCCAGGCATCGCCCCTCGCCTGAATGTGCGCGACATGCTGAATTCTTTATATGTGAAAAGCAAACTCTGAATAATGTCCACACAATGAGCTCTGGAAACGGCTCATGACTACTTTGACCCTCCTGCCAACTGGAGGTTGAGTCTTCTGACATCAAATACAACAGGGGGTCATTACTCCACACTGTTACAACTCATCACATTACTGACACGTATATATTTGAGGAAAAAGAAAGTGGAATCCCAATTCCTGTTGAGCTTATCTTCCTAATTGACATTCATTATGAATATTTGATTGAAAGTTGATTTAATATTGATGCACTTCTGTGAAGTTGCTCCCACTTCTTCTTTCTGTCAAATTGAATGATAACCTAATTGAATGTGGCTCTGTCTACTACAGTGAAACTCCACCCTCCTCGGAGAGCCAGAGAATTCTTTCCACTTTTTAAAGAGGCGTGTGAGAATGCACAAGGTCGTCGCACCGAGCAAACGAAGGGTGTTGAAAGGCCAATTAATAAGCAAGCTATCACCAGCTATAGTGTGAAGAGAGAGCGAGAGAGAGAGAGAGAGAGTGAGAGATAGAGAGAGAGAGAGTGACCCGGCACCTTTGTTTGGTGCACACACAGCACGACTAACTTTGCCGACTCCCCAAGTGTATGAATAATCACCCTCCATAAACCCTCAGAGATTTATGAATCCCAGTGAAGCACAGCAGCATTTCCGTGTCATGATTTACATCCACACAGGTCTATCAAAGAATTATTGTCGCAGAAAATGACTTCACATAAACATAAACTGTGACAGAACCGGTTCTGGAGGATGTATAAATACATTTAAATGAACCCTGAGGTGAAAATCACTGTGACCAGGACACTTTAAGGACAAAAAACTGTCTTGGGGTTTGTGCATTGCAACTACTGCAGATGTACAAACTGTAATGAACTAACGATTCATTGTTGGAAAACTAGAAATGCACATGAACAACTTCACCAAATCGATCACGTGTGTCACAAGAACACAAATCATTAAACGAATTAGAGGCTGTGTTAAGGAACCATAGACTGTATATAAAGAACCCTGCCTCCTCCATGTTAGTGGATGGGATATCAACCAAGAGATGGTTTCTGTAATTTTAGGTAGTTCTTATAACACTGATGTATAAATGCACATTTTTCCAGTATGTTTGGGTTTAATTAGCTATTTGATGCCATGATTGACATGTGAGACTGACTTGTGATTGGTCGAGCATGTGAATTAGTGGGACCTTGTTACTGTGGCTCCACCCCCAACCCCCGTTAACTACTGCACATTCTAACATTAGCATTTTAACATCCTCTTGTTCCTGACAAGCTGTTCAGCAGCTACGTTTATCTAGTTCTTCATAATCGATTTTAGAATTTGGTATCTTTAGCTAAATATCACTTTATGCTATAGAGCCATGCTACTGGTATAACATTTTTTAAATAGCTATTTAGAAGCAACTAATGCAGATATCGACCATGTATCTGCTTTAATATTCTATCTGTACCAAATAGGACATTATTCTAAAGGAAATTGACTGGAACACATTTAGGGAAAAGGGCTTGGTTTGAATATAAATGTGTGTCAGGTAATTGGGTCTTAAAAAGGTCAAACCATGATAATAAAACCCAGTTAATTTTGACTAATAAATAAATCATCCTGCCACTATTCAAATTGAAATGTAATGCAAATCAAGTGAGGTAATTTACCAAATGATGTCTGTGGGACAGGATTGTTAAAGGAAGCAATCAGCCTCAATGGCCTTCATCCTACTTAAATATATAATGCAGGTTTGTTCTGTCTGGAGATATATAATTAAACCCCCCCCACCCTGCATATTTTCATCAAATCTTTATTTTCTTGATTTAATTTCACGTGTTCTAGACTTTGAGGTCATCGTGATTCTTTGTAAATCGCAGAAAATGTAGTTTTCGCATTTTTGTTTTTTCCATGTCGTTTCTTATTTATTGAAGATGACGCTGACGGTGATAACACCTCAGATCTGCTGAGCAATTTCCAGTAGGTGTGCATCATCTCATCATCTGTAGACAGTATTGTTCTATAAATATTTAATGCAAATGCCAAGAAAATCCCATTTGAGGAGTCATTGGATTGCAGGTTCTCTCAAGCTTGTCTTTTTATTACCACAGGGATATGTCCATTCTTAATGCTGTAATTTAATCTACTAAGTGAAATGATCAAAGTGAAAAGCAAGATGGAAATGCTCAGAAGAAACAATTCCATTATTTCTAGGTCAGCTTTAATCCAATTCATCAGGAGAGTCTTCCAAAAAGAGATTGGTGAGGTATGTCCTTGAGGGCACGGCTGCATTTCATATCTCCTGCTAATTATTTTCTCTTTCTGGCAAAGAATGCTGATATTTTGGATTAGATCCTCATTGTTAAATACAGCTTCGTAAGAAAAACATATTCCATACCTGCATTTTAGAGTTTGTACTCGTGCTTTTCTGTAGTTTTTGTGAGTCTAGAGACGATGAACACTGGAAACCTTTGTCTTGTCTGTGCAGAACTAAAAATGAATCCAGACGACAATTAAAACTGATCTTTTTGCAGGTGCTGCCATTTATATTACTTCCTCCATCAGCATAGAGCAGAGATTTGTTTTGATCCTTTAGGACACCGGGCTTGTTTTGGTGGCAACAAGGTTCCTTCCTGACCTATTTTCTGAGCCGCGTTTCAAGCTACTTCACTTTGGCATTCAGCTCCTGCTCCTTTGTGAACTTCAGCCGACAAAGAAGCGTGTGAACTTGATTGGCATTCTCCCGGTTTGATTGACTGCAGGACACTTTTTGTAAATGTCATTCTGGATGTGTCAATCTCCGATAAAACCAAGAAACAAATAAGGAGATTGTGCGGGAGATTATTTTCAGTGCCTTCTGTCTTGTTTGGTTACGATCAGTGCCACCTTTAAAAAAAACAAAAACATGTTTTCTTTCTGCCTTTTTCCATTTTTTTGGGGGGTGTGTGTGTGTGTGTTTAGTGTTGACAGGTGAGAAAGTGCGCTCAGGAGGCCTGTCAGCGTCTCAGACTTCACAACGTACGTCCCACTGCTACGGTGGCGATCCATGTCCCCGTGTGTTTGGTGACCTGTCATCTCACTTCTTTAAAGTGGGAGCCGGCTGCGAGGGGAAGGCCTCAGTCTGACAGACCTCTCTCTGCAGACACTGTATTTTCATGAGCTTACTGCTGGGTTCAGCTGCTGTGCGTTACCATATATTCAACTTATATCGCCATTATGTAATTCAAGGACTACAATCTTTAGAACCTCAGACATTTTTTTTATACTTCTTCATAAAAGGCACACAATGATGCACTTCAGTACTTTCAAAAAGGAGTATTACCCATGTTGCTAAAAGGATCTTGATGTTGAGGACACTGCGAAGTAGCAAAAATAGTCAAAGCCTGCAAATTATGCTGCACAGTAACATTAAAATAGCTTCGAGCTTTATTGTTGAATGTAACACACATTTTTTTGGTAGTCCGTTTTCCCCATGTATCGGGGGTCCTGATGTGTCGATGTAAAGCAGTTGAAAATACCACATTACAAATGTCCATATAAAAACGCTGTGAGCACACTGTCACATGTCACTGTTGAAATACAGCGATGACAGTCACGTGGGTATTATGTTTTTAATTTAATGTTAGATTCTCCATCTCTGTTAGATACAAAATAGACAAAAATAATTTCATATATTCTCCCAGAAATCTTCAAAAACATTGTCAAGTGATCACAACATAAAATATTCAATGACAATCTTAATCACTTGCAGGTAAAATGCTATTAGCAAAATAAGTTTCTGTTTACTTTTTTCACAGACTATATAATCACACACTCTTCTCCACTTTCGGGATTGCTCGGTGATTGAACCTTGAACATCGTGGTGAAATGAACGACAATCTATTTGTGAGCCGTTTCAAAAAACTGAAAAAACAAAGCAAAATATGGAAACGCTCAACGAGAGAGGCCCATTTTTCTGTGTTAAAAAAAACAAATGACAGTCAAGCACAGTTCAGATAAAATGTCATATTTCTTTGAGGCACTCCTTTCCTTGCAGCTTTAAGTTTCCATCCGTTATAGCCCTGTCGGTGATAAACGCTTGACAAATAAGCTTCAACGCAGTGGGGATAAATAAAATTTGACTGTAAGTGCAATCACCAGTCGTGGATGGTGATTAGAGCTTATCCAGTTTGAGGCACACAATAATTTTTTATGATCATTTTCTAAACAACAAAAAAATAAACTCAGTATGATAAAGATAAAAGGAAAATAAGAAAAAGGACATGAATTCTCTGCATGGCCAGTCAGAGTTTTGTCATTGGTATGTGCAGGCTGTTCCAGGGTCCCATCCATAACTCGTCCTCGTCCGATAATGTGTGGTCACTGTGGCACTCCAGTGTCTCCCTGCTGCTCTTGTGGTTATCAACACACGTCTCTTGCTCGTCACTGACACACGGGCCAATGTTGTTTCTGTCAATCAAGGCCTTGGCAATACTGGTTTTGGACCCAAAGGTTTTGAGCTCGTTGTTGGTGGATCCCAGGGAGCCACAGGAGGACCGGGTGTTGAGGTTGACATCCACATCCGACGGGCTACACGAACCTGTTCCGTTTTCTGTGTTGATTCCTGAACCCTCGATGCTTATAACAGGGGGAGGTTCTTCGTGAGTCACGCCTAACTTGTCTAGTTTTTTGAACTGCTTACCCAGCCGGCACGGCGAGCCCCCCTTCAGGTTGTTTGGGTGCGGCAGCCTGCGAGTTCGGACGATGGAGCCGTTTTGTGCGAGGTAGACGTTCCCGTTGATGTTGCTGTTGGGAGGTCGGTTCCACTGGGTGTCTGTGGTGCTCTCCTCTCCCGTGGAGCTGGTCTCATTCTCACGATCTACCACCAACTTAATCCGTTTCTTTCTCGCAGTCTGCGAAGGAAACAAGGGGTCAGAGTAAATCTATCGTCAGTATCAGGGGCTAAAGAACATCCCAGGCCTCAACACACACACTGCAGATAGCTGGGTTGTACACCAGGGTACTGAGATCACAGAATTCACAGGGAATTCTTGGTTAAATTTACTTCATTATCCTAAGAAAAAGAAAAAAAATCTGAAAAAAGTTCCTGTATATTTAAGGACTGCAGGACTTTAACTCCCCCATAACTATTGGATCATCAACTGCTGTTATAACATTTATACAACTATGAATTTTGAAATGGACTCGTTAACAGGAACTGCTAAAAAAAAACTTATGAACCAAGTTTATGGGGGGGAACTTTTTTTGGATTTCCGAAAAGGACAAATTTCACAATCAGAGGAAACGGACGGTGCTGCAACATGCAAAATCTCACAGTGGAATCAAATGCAAAGGCGTGAAAACACACTCAGAGATCCCCAAAGAGAAGAGAAGGTCAAAGATGTAAGAAAAGAGCAAAACCCTCATATTTCAAAGCAGGGAAGTTTCTCCTTGCTGAGGGGAAATGAGGGAAAAGTGGATGTTTGAAACACTCTGTAGAGGAAAGCAATATTTCTTCACTCCCATGCAAGGGTAATTGATTTTATTCTCTCTTACTTCACAGCGGACAATATATCTCTCTAGAAGGAAGTTGAGTTTCCTTCAGACTCTGAATCAGCATCTGACGTCGCCCCCGTTTCTCCGGAGGCCTTCGACGCACCGCTGGGGTTTGATCCGGAGCCGCTGGCTGAAGACCTGTCAGAGGAGATGGCGTCCTCATCCACCTCGGTGATGGGGGATAGTCCTCCGTATGTCTCCTCAGAGGTCTCGCCCATGCTTCTGATCTCGGAGCGGTATGGGGGACCAGTGTAAGGGGCAGAGGGTCCCGGGTCTCCAGATGTCACACTGGACTTGGTGGACGTTGTGTCATCGCTGAGCTCGCTGGCCGACTCTTTGCTGTCCTCAGCAGACTGAGATTCTTCCTCATCCTCCTCTTCACTCTCCTCTGTGATCGTGTCCTCAGATCCGCGGCTCCGGGCGGACTTTCGGGAACGCCGGCTGCCACTGGTGGACTTGGAGGCAGCAGAACTCTCCTGGCTACCTATGGAACTTTGATCCTCCATCTGACCGCCAGAAGAAGACCCTCCAGCAGACTCGGATCCAGATGTTTTCCTCTGGCTGGACCCACGAGACGAGGAGCCTTCACTGACTGACTCTGCCTCGCTGGCTGTCCCTGTCCCTGATTCGGCATCACTGAGCTCTTCGCTGGACTTCTCTGATGTTACTGCACTTCCTGATGATCTGGTGCTCTGTGACAACTTAACGCTTGAACCAGATAAAGACGTAGCATGGCTACTACTGCCGCTGCCGCTACCACTACCGCTGCCGCTGCCACTGCCACTCCCACTTGCACTTCTTCTGCTACCACTCCTACTACCACTCTCACTACCACTCATGGCTGATGACCTGCTCTCCTTGCTGGCTTCAGTAGCTGATGAGCTCATGGAAGAGCGGGCAGAAGACCCACTTCCTGCAGCACTCCCTGAAGCCTCTTCCTCCTCAGACTCTTCCTCAGAGTCCCTCTCTGTTCCTGAACCCTTTTCTGAGCTGGTTTCCTTCTCTGTTGCCGTCCCTGTTCCCGATTCAGTTTCTTTCTCGGATTCAGACTCTTTCTCGGACTCTGACTCTTTCTCGGACTCTGACTCTTTCTCCGTTTCTGATTTTTTCTCTGTGGCCGATGACTTCTCAGACTCGGACTCTTTCTCTGAATCCGATTCTTTATCGGTCGCCGATTCTTTCTCACTCACAGATTCCTTCTCACTTTCTTCTCCTTCAGATTTGGACTTGCTCTCCTCATCAGAATCCCCCAGCTCTTCGTCTGGCTCTTCCTCTGAGTCCACTGTGCTTTCGTTGGCATCGTCGCGGTCTAAATCTACTTTCAGATAATCTCTGTCAACACTGCTTTTCTCGGAGGATTCATCATCAGAACCTTTCTCCTTACCGCTTCCACTTGCACCTGCTTCTTGCTCACTCTCTGTGACACTGATAGACACCTTAGACCTCCTCTCATCCTCACTGGTGACTTGTGAGGCCTCCTCGTCTCTCTCGCTGCCTGTGGCAGAGCCGCGACTCACACTACTCTGCGACTTCCTCCTGGCCCGCAGCCTGTTGCCTAAGTTGATTTTCTTCATAACTTTGCCAAGACGGCTGCGGGAATCAGACTTGCTGTCGATTGGTCCCGTATGCGCCGGCCCGTCAGTCAGACTCTCCTGGCTGTCAATGCGGCGCGCTGACATCAGTTTGGCATAATCTTTGTCCTTCTTCCCGGCACCAAACATCTTGAACATTCTGGCTTTTTTCCATGAGGATGGGCCAGAGGGACCCGCATCAGATGGCTGCTCTCTCTTGCTGGCTGCCAGGAGTTTGCTGAGTTTCATAACAGACTTCAGTTTCTTGGCAGCCTTAGAAGGCTCACCGTCCGCTGCTGGCTCAGCTTGTTCGATTTCATCCCCTGGCGGCACATCTCTAAATGCAACCTTCTTGGATGGACCTCTACCCCGCACGCCGCCACGGCCCCTGCCTCTGCCTCGGTCCTACGACAGTCACATTTAATTTTGCAATGGTTTGTGATGATAAAGCCACAATGTGACATAGGGTTGATGCAGCTGTAATATACTGAACACACAACTCATTAAGGCAATAGTTCACATTATCACATGAAGGAATGGTAATACCTCCGGGCCACTGTAGTAATACCCATCATCCTCCATGATCACCTCTCCATATTCATCGTACATGGGCGGTATCAGCCTCCTCCGACTGCCGAACTGAGGAAGGTCGTACCTGAGAAACAGAAACAACGTAATGATAAAACTGCAGCATTTACAATTACAGTACACCAGCATAACCATTGATTAATGAGGTAGCTTTAAAATGTACTGATCCATATGTTGTGAGATAAGAGCCACAAGAGCATCTGTTTTGAGTTAAAAATACTTTTTTATGTATCGTAACAAGCAACTGTAATCATTTAACACAGTGCAGCTAATGAGTCACTGGAGAAATGTGATTAACAATCTGCTACAGGGATGAAAACGATACTAGAGTCAATACGAGCAAACTAAAGGAACATTTAACCGTAACTTATTGAATAGTTTTAAAATTGCCATCTGCAGAACAGTGCATACAGTACAACATGACTTTTCAAGCTGTCACACATTTTATGTTAGTAACTCTTCTTTTTATTCTTTTTAAACTCCGTCTCCTAAACCTTCCTCGGTCCTATCTGCCCGACTCCATTCATTGCTGCGTTTATTTTCTTTTTTGGTAGATTTGGCATCATCTTTGATAAAGTAGTCAGTGAATGCTGCAGCGATCTGCTGCACTGCCTGGAAATCATTCTGCAAGTTTGAAAGGATGCAGAGGAAAAAAAAAACATGCCAAGGCTTAAAGAGGTTTTACAGAATGTTCTCAGCAGTAGGTACATATAGTGCAAGTCACCTGCCACAGAGATGCAGCTTTTAATGAACAACAATTTCTCAGCAGCTGTTACGTCTTTGAGTTGCATGTTTTTCCTCTTTACACCATATGGGCGACAGAACAGGCGAGCCAAAAAGGCCCTCTTTCCATTAAACCGCGGGAAAACACTTTAAGGCACTCAGGTACCGGACTCAAGGCGAGCATAATTGATCACATTTGATGGGAGAGGAGAGGGAAAACGCTCAAAAGGTATGCAACGCTGCAGAAGAGAGAGGCAGCCAAAGTTATGCTCATCGTTTTATTCTGAACTTCTTTAAAAAAAAAAAAATCTCCAACCCCGGAGGAGCTCAGCACTGGAAGCTGGGAAGCAAGGTCACGACAAATAAGTCCAAATGATGTAATTTCTTTCACTTGAAATGATTGAGGATCAGTCTCACGGATTAGATAGAGACAGCAGAGAGATGGGACGGTCAGTGGGCTGCATGCTCACCCTTGGTCGTAATTATAGTAGTCCTGTGTGTAGTAGTCCTGGCCCGGGTCGATACCTGACTCCATGGAGAGTTCCTGCATTTCGGGGGAAGCAGAAAAGAGAAATTACTCAGCACACCTCGGGAGAGAGAGAGAGAGAGAGAGAGAGAGAGAGAGAGAGAGAGAGAGATCAGAAGAAGAAGAGCAGCAGCAGCAGCAGCATAGAGGGTGAGTATACAGCAGATTGACTACAATCCCTGTGAATTAAGAAAATCAGGAGTGTTTCTACCTCAGGTCTCAGCAGAGATGGCCTCAGCAGTTGCTGTTGCTGCCAAAGTTTAGTACGGAAGAAGGTGATGGAAGGGAGGGACGGTCAGGAGAGACACAAACACAAGGAAGAGTTCACTCTACACGTTTCAAATCTAGAAGCCAGAAAAAGAAAATGCAGGGCGTCTCTCCTACATTAAATCTAAGCTACACACCACGGAGGAGCAAGGGGAGAAGTATTGATGGAAAGCAAGAAAAAGAGAGGGAAGGAGTTAAACATCCTGCCTCTGCTGGGTGTTGACAGGTCATTGAGTATTTGAAGGTGAGAAAAAGGAGTTTAATGTCAAAACTGTCAAGCGGTGACTTTGTTTGGCCTTCGATTATGTTTTTTTTCCCAACAGGGGACAAAAACTCATCCAAATGCTTATCTGTTATTTGACAGAAACACTGGGAGGAAAAATACTTTTCTGAACCAAACCTAAACTGTAATGTCAGTGTAAGAAGTCCTATCAGCGCGATCTCATATTAATCTCATTCAGTGTTTTCCATCAAGTGTGTTATAGATAAGAGTAATAGGATATTAGCTGCCTCGAGAGTGACGGAACGTCGGGGCACAACATTATAATAAAAACACATCACAGAAAGGAATGCTTACCTGTCTGCCGTAGCCTCGCCTCCTGCGCCGCAGAAAGGAGAAAATAAGACAAATCATGAATATGGACTGACAGCAACATTTCAAGTGCTTTTAGATAAATGAAATGTTTCGTCTGCGGGACGAGAAGTGCGTCTACTTTCTGCTGACCGCCGAGGAAAATGCAGCTTTACTTACTGTGCATTTCCCTATAGTTCCAGAGTTGCAGTTATTCTTCAGTATTAAAGAGGGGGGCCTGAGGCCGAAATGTTATCACACAGATGCGGGCTGTTTCCCCCCCACCTCCCGTTATCTCATCCAAACAGGGAGGAAAAAGGCACAATAAAAGCAAATATCAAAGAGGGCTGGGAAGATTGGGGTTTAAAAAAAAAAAGGAAAGAACGAACTGTTTATACAGACATATCTAGACAATCTCCGAGCAGATATGAAAAAGACATTGTGATTCATGGTGGAATTATGAACTCAAAGAAAGCTAATAAAATTGTCTCTGGTTATCACGGCGTAATGCGCCATTTTCGCTCCCCAGAATGCAATGTCTTTTCTTTCTAAATCGAATTAAGTAAATCTTAGGAATTTCCCTATCAGACAGATAGACAAGAATGCCACTCAATACCTCCGGCGGAGGCCAAACAATCCTACATGTCTGTCTAGTTCTTCTGATAGAAAACTAAACTGTTTATCTGCACAAAATTGCTCAAACTCATAAATCTTAATGCCATAAATGAGATACCGTACTAATACAATAAAGCTGTTTTATTCTAATTCTTGGATCCATCCTTTTAACTAGATTCACAATTCTTTTTAACGGGTTCTTCCCTGGGCATTATCCCATCCCTCCACCGAGGCCAAACAATCCTGCATGTGTAACTAGTTCTTATGACAGAAAAACAAAAGGAAATAGTCTGTTAATCTGCACCAAATTATACAAAATTAATTGATCTCAACACAACATATATATATATGTTTTTTTACATTACAGAGAAACTAATAAAATGTTCAAAAATGTGATTTAAAAATTCTTGGTTCGATCTCTTTAGATGGATCCACACAAAAGTTTAAAAAAAGGTTCTTCTCTGGTCTTTGTCCCTCAGCCAAGTTTTGTGCAGATAAATCTAGCTTTGTTTTGTCCTGCTGACAAAAAAAACACTTGTGAGAACCTCTCTGACGGAGGTAAAAACTATCTACCGAGGACAACAGCAGTGCATCTGCAACGCATTCGGCAGAAGTCAATGAGATACGGTGAGTAAATGGAGCAGCCCGGCTAAAACCTCCAGGTTCACAAGCGTACAACTGTAACCTGTCTGGGCCCATAAATAATGACGACTCCCACACTCAGATATACGGCCAAGCAATGGTGTGAGCTTCCTCTGGAGAGCTGTAATCTGTTATTATGGGCAGTGACCAGGGGACAGGGCAGAGCCATATGGCCACACCTCCCAGGCAGAGCGGATGACGGGAGCGGGGGATCTGATGGATGACCTGTTGGCTCGGCTGCCGGCTACTGCTGCGTCGGGCAACATCAAGAAAAATGGCCCAGTGGACGGCAGCCGCAGGAAGTTCTCGCATGAGGAGAACTCGGGGGAAAAGATGGGTGATATTACCTTATCGGTTTCATGAGGTAACGGTGGAGAAAAAGTGGTGAGAGACGTAAACACAGAATTACAACAAGGCTTGAATGCCGAAGAAGCCAGTGTATTATATATGTCACAGCAGGGTGCATCTTGGCTCTGTAAATAGCTGGCTTCACAGTTTGCCTTTGCATAACAAAAACCCACTTCAACTAGGTCATAGTATTCTGCTGCTGCCACCAACACATTCAGCAACAACACAAAGACGACACATTATGGTTTAGTAATCAGTTGAAGGGTTGATTCAACATTTTGAAGAATGATGATAATCACTGAGCGTTAGAGGAGGATAGAACTGTTTTGTCTGTCAGGTGAATATGAAGCCATGAAAAGCAGCCTCTTAGTTTATCACACAGACTGGAAGCAGGTAAACAGGGGCTAGATTTGGTCTGTTCGAAGGAAATAACAAATACGTAACAGCACCCTCACCAACAAAGTATATCTTCATCCATCCATCCATCCAGAGGAGAGCATGCAAACTCCACACAGACAGACACCAGCCAAACCAGGATCCGAACTGTGAACCTTGCTATAACGCTGCACTGCTAATAACTGCACCATTGAGCTGCCCTCTTTAATCCAATCAAAACCACAACGTAAAAAAAATGGGCATGATCACCAGTAAAAAATAGAAAATTAACATTTTTGTACAGATTAAATAACTTCTAAATTTCAGAGTTGCTGGTTGAAAACTTTTATTTTGGAGTCAGACTGCTTCTGTTTCTTTGTGCTCAGCAACACAAACCAGCTGTCGCGTCATATTTACTATACAGATGTGGCAGTGTTATTTCTCATCAAACTCTGCATTAAAGTAAAAGAGTAGATTTCCTCAAATGTTTCTTTAATACAATATGTGGTGTGAGAGCAGGCGGATGTTTCATGCAACAAAGGATCTCTCTGATCAGCATCTGCTTCTACATGGACATTAATGATTTACCTGTTTACCATATGGTGCTTGGTTTGTATTTGCCTGAGCACATTATGCAGTAAGTTGAGTCAGTGTCATCTTTGCATGCATTCATACGTTAAGTTTTAGCCATACTTTATTTTTGAGTCCTGATTGTTTTCTTTGGAAAAGTCTTTAGAAATACATATAAAAAAAAACGTTCTTATGCTGCTGAACTAAAATAACACAAAAGACTAAATCAAATATTAAAAACTGAATATGAAGAATCTATTCGAGCTTACCACTCTTTGGGCTGAAAGAAACAGCATGTAAGCGGCTCGCCTCTTTACAGAAGAGATTATTCCATGTAGTGAACATGGAATAAAGAATCAGTCGGCCTTCGATCCGCCCATCGGGTGTGTGTGTGTGTGTGTGTGTGTGATGAATCAAACATTACCCTGCTCTGGAAAGGAGGCATGCTAAGACCATTTGCCTTAGGGTACAGAGGGTGAAAAGAACACATGATGAGTATTTGGGAGAAAGACAGAGAGGAGAGGAAGACACAAGAGCAAAAAAAACAAGAAAGGGACAGAGGCCGCATGGCAATGAGAGTAAGTAAAGGTAATAGAACCTCTCGAGATCCACGAGGAAAGATTGACAGGAAGAGGCCACGTATTAGAAGCAACTTCGGGGGGGGGGAAAAAGAAGCGAGTGAGAGAGACGCAGACAAATGGATCAGTCAGAAGGTCAGAGGGATGAAAAAGGAACGGAGAGGGTAACAGTAGTTGACAGTCCCACAGGCGGCGGCCCTGGTTAACGATTGATTGGTTCTCTAATTAGCCTTTTCCAGTGTGCAGCCTAACATCACAGTGACTACTTCATCATGCTGGGAGGATCCCTGCAGACGTGTGAATAGACAGGTCCCCCAGAGCTCGGCCCTCCTCATTCAACACAAGACTGTCTGGGAACCGAAGTCGATGTATTTTTATTGCTGATGCTTTGTCTGACACAAGATGTTTTCACTTAGAAGTGCCGAGCCCCACTGTGTCTCCAATCAATTCTATTGCACTATTTAAATAAAAGGTTTTCCTGCAGCCTATTCTCAGTGTAAAATCCAATTCTTTTTATTTCATGCTTTTCTAGATATGTTCTTTAAGTTATTTAAATCTCGATCATCATTGCATATAGTCCCTTCTAAGTGCACCTAAAGTTATGCAATGTTATGTGCGCTCAAGTCACTGCAACAACTTTATTAACATTTTTCATCAACAAACGTGTGATCATCCTTCTGGAACACAGTGAATCTTATTTCACAGAATTTGCATACCTTTGGGAAATTCTTAACAGTTAGGGTAATTTTCCCTCCGTTGCAAAAAAAGAAATAAAAAACATCCAACATTATCATTTTTTTCTTTTGCCTAATTTGGATTTTGCACGAAGCAACAGCATCTTAAATTTTAATGCTCTTATCTTTGTGAGGGAGGAAGAGAACAAATTTCGAAAAAAATATATGCAGCCAGGAAACGGTTTGACGAAACAGACCCCAGGGTTGTGGGATTTAGAAAAAATTGGTGATAATAGTGTAATTTAATTTAAGACGTTTTGGTCATGAAATGTTAATGTTATGTGTAAGAGCTGAAACAACGTACTTATCACATGACGAACGGACTAATCTGTGAACTCTAGGGAATACTTTACTCCCTCATAGATCTCATAGCGGTGCAGAGCAATAAAACATGCAAATAAACGGAGCCAAAGTGCTTCTGTATATTCAAGCCTCTTTTTTATGTTCTAATTCAAGCCTGTAAGCATATTGTACAGTGAGAGGGGCTGAACTGAGCACATTTACAGGCAGGTGGCACTAAAATTAAATCTCTACACCAAGTGCTGAGTAAAAAAACAAGCATTCTGTGTCTGAGAAACCCAGACAGTCTTGCATAAAACACTACCAACTGTGCAAATAAATAAACAAGTAATTAAGTATTTAGAAATAAACAGAAAAACAGGCATGGAGAACGTATAAATAAAAATAATGAGAGCATGGAAACAGAGTAAAGAGTCAGAGCACTGTGGACTGAGAGGAAAAGTTTTCACTGAGATCAGAAGGACTGTTCGAGTTCAGCTGGCTGCTCCGCTGAGCCTCCGCAGCCACGCTCGGTAGACTCGTTCCATCTTCAGTGCAGTTCACGCTCGTCGCCGGGTTGATTTGGACCGCAGAGCTGGAGCTGGTTGTCTTTGGCGTGCTCTGCTCGTGGCGCGGATCAGAGCTCTGCAGTTTGTTAGCACCCTCTGATTCCTCAGTCACTGGCGGTTTCTTGGTAAACTTGGGCGCCTTGCAGTTTTTGTCCACTTGGCTGTACAGGTTGGCAATAGACCTCTCTATCTCGGCCAGATTCTGGATGTTTTTCAGGATCCCCTTGAGCTCCCTCTTCGTCCCGACGTCCGCTTGCGCTGGGTCCAGAGGACGGGGGTGTTTACGCTCCGAGACGGGACGAAGCATGGACACGGGCGGCAAAGAGGTGGGAACAAACTGCACGACTGGGCGTGAATGAACGCTGGCAGGTGAGGGAGGGGAAGGGAGAGGTGGTGGAGGTGGGGGAGCACGTGGTTTATGGTGAGGAGGAGGAGGGGGTGGAGGGGGTGGAGGGGGTGGAGGGGATGGAGGGGAATACCGAGGTTCAGGAAGGAAGGATACTGAAGGTGGAGATGGAGGTGGACTAGAGGGAGGAGATGTTGGCGGGGACGGCGGCTGTGGCCGTCGTGGAGGAAGCGGCGGAGGGATATCTGGCGGGTCGGGTATGAGCTCCACCATGATCTGACACGGCTGCACCGTCATGTAGCTGGAGATGCTGGAGCTGGACTCCCTGAGGACGGGTGGAGTCGGCCTCTGGCTTGCCAGGGGCCACTGCTCCTCTCCCTGAGAAATAATAATGCTGGGGGGCACATCTCGACCTCCTGATGTGGGGCTGTAGGGGTAATCCATGATAGAGAACAGAGTATCTGAGGTCAGCTCCAGGATCTCATCGCTGTCTCTGTCCCTGACAAGAACGGAAGAGAAGGAGCCCAGGGACTCTCTGCTTTGCCTGAGGGGTTGTTCCAGGAGGGTCGGTTGCTCAAACTGCCTGGCCTGCTCACGCACCGACATCTTGGTCTCTGTGCTGCCACTGATGTCAAGTGCATCTGAACTCTCTGTCCCCCGCCCGCCGTTCATGGCTGCTCGGAGTATCTGCAGCTCCCAGGTAGTCGGGTCCATAAGCACTTGTCTCCTTGGCGCTTCATAACTGTGCAGCCCTCCATGAATGCGAGCAGGCATTGTCCAGTTGCACCCCAGCGCTGCTGAGTGGGAAGGAGAAAAGGAGAACCGCCTTTCCGCATGGGGACTGCCTATGGGACTGTTGTCATAGACTGGGTTGTGGGTGGTTAGTGGGTTGCGGTCAGAGTAGAAGGTCACGTTGCTCTCGGACTTGGGTAAGTTGACATGCAATTCTCCGTTGCTGCGGGCTGCAAGGGAGCGACAGGCAAAGGTGCTAAAAATCCTCTGGTGGTCGGCCTCCTTAACGACAGACTTTTTAGCCCTGTCACAGTGAGAGGTGGAGGTGGAAAGGAAAAGAAAAGACTTGAAAAAGGTGAAGATTGATGGTTTAAGGGGGCGAGCGAAGCAAAGGAAAAAAGGGAAAAGGCAAAAGCAACATTTGTTCCTGCATCTTAACCGATTATGACTCTTGGTGCTGTGACTTATTCTGATCTTCAGACATAAATCCAATCAAACATTTGAATAATTGACTTAAATAGTTCAACATTCGGTTTTAGATTATTCTAAAGAATAATAATGTGATTAAATTATTATGCCCAGAAATATGTCGAAATATGACCTAAAGACACAGAATAATACAAACAACTGGACACATGAGTGCAATCAGTCACAACACTAAGAGAAGTGAAGGTTAGGACAACAGGACACATGAGGAGACAATTGTCTATTTGCAAGGTGGAGAGGTGACAGCTGCAGCGATGGCTACTAAAAGCTGCTTTCAGACATGCACTGAACTCTGGGTAATCTCCTAAAACTATCCAGAGGGGCTGTATGTGAGAAAGCAAATATCAGTTGCCGCGGACAATATACAGGGTTTTTCCTGCCAGCCCCCCCCGTAAAGACTGGATAATGAGTGAGCCGGATAAATACAGCAGGATAAAGTCTGGAGGATTCTCAACGAGCGAGTGGGCGAGTTGATGAAGTTTCTAACATCCGACGAATGCAAAAATTAGAAAACAAAAAGAATGCAAATGTCTCAGGAATAAAAAGAGGTAGCGTACACGAAGAGGACGCAGATGAAGATGTCAAGTTGGAAAAAAGACGAGATTCGAGAGCTTTGGCCAAGAGGGGCTGCTGTAAACAAAAACATGCAAATTCTGCAGCAGAATTTATGCATCACGTCCTGGCTCCTGCTTTCTTTACTCAGGCAGCACCTCTCGACTGAACACTCTGGAGAATTTCCTGTTGTTGTGAACGTGTCTCAAACAGACAATCCCCTGCTGCGCTCTTCGTATGTTAAAGGCAAAGTCCGTACAATGCCCTGACTCAATTGTGCGGCTACGGAGTTCATGTCTGAAAACGACTATAGTGAGTTACCTCTACAGACAGGGAACCTTGCTTTTCCTAACTACACGGAAGTTTTACCACTGAGGTTAGAAAATAAACTTTCCAAGGTCATTTAACAAAACACGCATTACAAATTCAAATCTATTTTAAACGGACGGGTCAAAGACAAATGTTACTAAAACATACTAAAACCATATCTATCTACAGGAAGTGCATATGCTCAGCAAAAGCTATAAGCAAGAGGTGGAAACAAAGTAGCGCCATATTTACAAATGCTATTGGTCCTATTCATAGACCTCCTATGTGTTGGGCTTACTTACTGCAGTCTGAATCCAGAGAGACAGGGGGGTAGAGGTGATGCAGAAGAACCAAACACAGACAGATGGTAAATGACTACAGCAGAAATGTCACAGGTGTTAATGTAAAATGAAGACAGGGAGGAGGTGTGAGCGCAAAGGTACATCATGTTTCTGAGGGGAAATGTACGGTGCTGATTTATTTGCACGCCCGCACATCCAGTCCCTGCACACAAAAGTGTTTATTACACACAAGTTTCACACTGCTCCAAAGTGTTTTAATGGGATTGTTTATAGGAGAAACTCCACTTATTCTGAGCACAGGCTGGAAAATAACCCCTAAATAAACGATGCTTGGCTCAGAAACAATCCCCTTGAGTCTTTTCTGCCACTACAGAGTCAAAAGCCTGCGTTTGTTGTTGAGAGTTGGTCAACATCTGTGCCCCGTCTCCAGCTCTTTTACAGCTCGCTATTAAATTTCAATTTTCTTCTCTCTTCTAACAGCAGTTGGGATGTTAGCAGCAGTATTTCTAACGAATTTACCCGAGGCAGCGGGGCAGCAGTTCCAATTCAACCTCATTTAATCCTCCAGCAATAACATTTCATTGCGTGTTCAGAGTGGTATTTAACACGAAAGGTGAAAAAACGATCACGCTGATATTCACTGTAGGTATTAACAAAAGGAACCTTTAAAGTAATCTCAACCAAATTCAATTATTAAGCACAAGCGAGATTTTGTATTTCTGTCTAAACTAGAGTGAGTGGTATTTTAATAACTCAAACAGACCTTGAGAGAGGGTCTTGTAAAAAAGATGCAAACACAGTCAAATCACAAACACGCACAGAAGTCACAGTCTAATCACCAGCTGTGCTGCGGCGCACTGTGGTCTGCAGAGAGGGGATCATGGTCTGAAAGCCAATGAGCAGAGGGATCCATTGATGCAGCGACTGTCGCGTCTAAAGCAGCAGGTAGACTGATCGAAATTCAAATTCACAGAAAGAGGAACCTGCTGAGCACAATACAGCAGCGGCCTATGATGGGAGGAGGTGGGATGGGCGATAGATAATAAAGGGCCAGGGTTTACTCACATGCTGTTGTCACCCAGCTCTTCATAGAGGTTGGCGCTGGGAGCAGCCGCAGGAGGTGCTTTCCCTCCCGGTGGTAAGGCCATCTGAATCCGGGCGGTTTTGGCACATTCTGCCTGTCGCCTGTGCAAAGTGTTAACATGTACAGTCACAGATATATACGTGTTTCTGATGTAAGTATTAACGCCATGTTGAAGGAAAAGTATCGGAGATTTTGAGGCTAAAGTCATAATATCATCAGATTATTACCAGAATAAAGTAATAATAATATTATGAGATAGACACTACAACAACAGCCTGGATCAACACACTGTTTCTTACACAATCTTTTCAAAGCCCGGATACTTATGATATTATGCTGCTGATGAGTCACATACTTACATTTATTATTTTTAAAACTTATACTAAACCATAACAAGATTCTCCACATTCTTCATTTTAAAGCAATCAACAGATTGATCTTGTTAGCACAATGACATGCAGCCTAAAATTATGAGTTTATTCTTATAATATTATGACTTTTTTCTCATTAAATAAAGACCTCCTTCTCAGTAAATTACTACTTTATTCTTATTAAATTAAGAATTCTTGTAAATGGAAAGTTTGCTTTTAATAAGCCAACTTTATTTTTGTAAATCGATGACCTTTTTGGTCATAAAATTACACCTTTGTTCTCATAAAATTGCAATTTTATTCTCGTAATATTATGACTTAATTTGCACTTGTGTCAAAACACCAGCCTCTGTTTCATTTCATACAGTTTGGAGTTAACTCCTTCTGTCTGGAACAGTGTGATTAAAAAAGTGAGCAGATGCCAGACACATGACTTATTCATGCGACGTGAATTAATGCATGTGTTTTCACAAGGCACAAATAAAAGAGGCACGTGCAGTAACTGGTAGTAAAACTGAAGATGCTGTTATGTTCAGTCATGTGTGAGGAGATGTTGGGGATAGGAAGAGAACGGTTGCTGCAGTGGGATGAGGTGTGGGCATGAGGATATGAGATTCTGATCAGCACTAACACGACCGGGATAACTGAGAAGCATCACACACTTATACGACATGAAGTGAAACATGAAGAGGAATTAGTACTTACTCTTTGAACCTGGTTTTGATGTAGCAGAGAGGAGACAGGAAAAGAGAAAGAATAAAAAAAACAACATGTTAGATTATATAATATTATGATTTTAACACTAGAATTTAGTCAATATTGGCCGCTCTTTTTAAAAATCTTTGTATTTCTATCCGTTTAAACACTAAACTGCAGAAGCAGGAGAGAAACTTTAGACGTTCTCACCAATTTCTATGCAAAGTAGGAAGCACTCAAGCCTCCAGCAGTGACTGTGGGGCTACATGCAAAAACAGCCACTGCTTCTTTCTTAAGTGAATCCTCCACACTTCATATCACCATTACTTATTCCCAACAGAAATTCAATTATTCCACATGAATAAACAGATTCACATTTTAAAATAAAAAAACCTCATCCCTGAATTTAGGCAACAGTGAATTACGTTGACAAGCAGACATGAGACAATGATTTCCTAAATCATTTAATTTTACCAAAGCAATGTCACCACCAACAAAGCGCCATCTGCTACGACAGTTTGTGTGTTAGGCTAATGTCACCATCAACAGCTTTCTGCTGTGTTTGGTCTGTGCATTTGCATAAGGACAACCACTCCGCCCATCTGCCGTGAATAAACATTTCCCAAACATCACCGTTTACGGAACGCTGGCAGCATACAGACGATTAGCGGGGATAAGAACCGGGCTCCTGCCAACTAAGAGTTCAATAGCCTCGCTAACGTGAACGATGCTTCAGACAAAGAGCATCATATTTCATTTTTGCACAGTGTGTGTGATGCCTTAATGAGTGAGATGGAGCTAGAGACGGAGAGAGGCAGAGAGAGAGAGAGAGAGAGAGAGCGCTGTTTACTGCGTCTGTCAGCCCGAGACGATTGAGTAGTCTGAAGACGAACTGTGACAGTCGCAACTGGCTGTAGATATTAGTCACAAATAAGTGTTAATTAATCTGCTTTCAGAGAGCATGAGAAGGGAGATAAGCCCAGCAGAGTCAGCACGTCTGATATGAGAGAGAGAGAGAGAGAGAGAGAGAGAGAGAGAGAGAGAGAGAGAGAGAGAGGCAAACAAGTGTGACGCGCTCTCGCCTTATCTCAAATATGTGAAATAGACTTTTAAACAAAGCCATTTGTGTTTTTTCATTCAAAGGATGAATATCAGATTTTTGTCATGAGGAGAAGTTTTATAAGTACAACACGATATCTGTCATGGTAATGGTCTACCTAATCAAAATATATTTCCCTCTTCACACCCTGACAACCAGTTAAAGAGGATTAATCGATTACAGAGGCCTCTGACTATCTCGGAGGCGAGAGTATACTCACTGTTTGTAGGTGACCATGACGATGAGGATGGCGGGGATGCAGCAGAGGATGATGATGATGGCCAGAGCCAGGAGCGCTCCCTCCGTGTAGCCCACGGCCTGAGCCGCCTTCTTCACACTGGCCACGATGTCCGGAGAGCGGATCTCCAGGATGCGGCCGCCCTCGCCGAGGTGCGGCTGGAACTCCTTGTTGATGTCCAGCACGTTGCCGTCGAGAAATCTGTGATTTATTAGAAATAATGAGCGCAGGAGAGTAATTGGTTTTCAAGCAGAACAGAGTCACTGAGTTTGTAATTTATCTTAATCTAGTGAACTTCTGAATATCATGTTTATTTGAAAGCCTCTATAATCAATATTGCTTTATAGTAACGATATATAAAATGACAACTTGAAAACTTTGCAGTGAGTTTCTGCTCATAGTTTATCCATCTAGTCTGCAACTTTACTAGTCTGTACTTCTGGTACACCGCTCTCTCGCTTGTTTTCAGACATGAACACTTTGCCTTTCACATATCAAGAAGGTAGCAGCCGGATCAGACGTGTTCACATTAACAGGAAATGATCTGGAACATTCAGGTGAGGGCTGGGTAAGACGTGCAGGAGGGAGGACATAATGGATAGGCTTTAAATTAAGCTGCAGAAATCACATGTTTTTGCATCAACACCTTTTTTATTTTTGCATGTCGTGTGTTAGAAATATCATCAACACACCCACTCACTGGCTGTGAAGCTGTATTCACTCAGACATTTTCTATATTTCTTTTTACCACGGGTCTGCCAGGTAAAGTTATGGAAAATGTCTCGGGCCTGTCTGAAAGTAGCTGTCGTGTCATTTTTATGACAGCAGGCAGCTGCTGTTAGTGAAAAAGCTCTAAAAAGTCACTGTGCACTACCTGCTTAACACCGACTGGTCAGTGACACAGTTAGCGACAAGCTGCTGAACACATTTGCTTAAAAACCCTCATTTGCTGAAAAAGAATTATTTCAAGGTCAATGACATCTGGTAATTTTACCATCACATTTCGAGAGCTGGAACAAGAGACTGGGGATCGGGCAAACTGGAATATATTTGTTACCTTTAACTCAAAATGATTTTGGCCACGAAAAATAAATAAAAACGTTGCGTGACCTTTCTGCCCACATGTGTTGATTCACATGTGTTTTCAATACAGAATTTGCAGCACACACGTGTATATGTGCAACCGACTCACTGATGTTCCAATAACAGGTTGCTTCAAAGTGGCTTTCAAACATCCCGAGCAGACTGCCACATCCAATTACTGTCATTTTTGTTTTGCTATAGGTGAATGGCTTAATGGCGATGAAGGAGAGTCCGGCACTCAAGGTGACATGAGGACACTGCACAACACAACAATCCACTCGCCGTTTCTCTTCCTCCCTCTGTGATCTGACAACAAAATCACACATATATAACATGCAATTACCCCCCCCCCCAACATTGTCAGACATGCACAGCATGCATAAAAGACCTTTCTCCTCTAATCTAAAAAGCTCTCCGTATCTAAAGGAGCAGTTTGTTATTAACAAAGGAGACTCTTTTACTGTAAAATTAGCTCTGCTCTCTGAAAAGCTGCCACTTGTGATCAGGGCGATGGTCGCTATTTTTGGTTTTAAAAAAAAAAACAGAAGCTTCTTTTAACACGCCCTGCTCATGGCTGCAGCCTCAAGCGCCCACTTAAAACAAAAAGGCTGTGGCGGTCGTCTGATGGTCAAGGACACTGATATAATAGATTCAACATATACACAAAGCACCTCTAAATGTCCTTTGAGTGGAGGATTTCCAAATGAAGGGAAACTGTCATCATCTCATTCCAAATAGAAAGAAGAGGAGGCCACAGATTTGGAGAATCAAAAGACGGAAAGGGGACAACCGTTTCATATTGACTGGAAACTCTCATGCTCTAGTGGAACTGGCTTTTCAAGGTTGGCGTCTGATTGATTTGACAGAAGGGCTAAGAAACACGGGAACAAAGAAGTTCTTGTAAGCCCCTTTTCTGTCGTCAACCAGTGTTTCAACACACTTTCACAGAGAGATCCTGGACACACGGGTATTACATCTCCATCTCTACATGTCCCCAAACCAAAAAGAAATAAAATCTACAGCGGACATAATCACCAGGCTCCCGGAACAGCCTTCAAGGCACCGGCATGACGGATTGATGGACTGACTGAAATACACCCATGCCCTCACTCTCATTTTGTGCATCCCTAGCCTCACCTCGCCCTTCTCTCCCTTAAATCTGCCCCTCTACTCTGACATATGACAGATTTGGTGCACCTGCAGGATAATCAAAGTCGTATAAAGAACCTAAAGGCGTTGAGAAAGTGGAGACGCTGTGGGAGAGGAGAGATATATGCTGACTCGCTGTGCGGACAGAGGGGAAGGAGAGAGACATGCAGGGCATCAATTTCATCCAAATGGTGGACTGGACTTTTTGCAATAGAAATTCACCCACTCACTTGAAAAGCTCCTGGCGTGAAATGGCCCTGTTGGTGAGCGGGTCGATGGCGTACACCATCAGGTCCGTCTTACTGTAGTCCTCCAGCTCAAAGCCATCGCCGTGACGACGTGGCCCAATCGCTTCTACAATCACTTTGGCACCTGGAATCTGGTCCTGGACGTGGCGCTCCAGAATACTGAAACGAACACAAAACGACAAGTCAAACTCAAAAAAGTAAAGAAATCTGTCATTTCTTGATCAATACTGATTATTCTTTGAGGATCACAGGGGAAGCTGGAGCCAATCCTGGCGTCCACACTAATCCGGAGTTTGGAAACACGGATGGCCTCGTTTTAGTTGAAAAGCTCCCGGGCTGCGTTTGTAATCTGGATGTGCAGATAAGGAGATGTTTTGGAAACGGTGACACACTCCCCCACATTCGCATCTTGATTGGTTCTGACTCGATTTCCAGCGGTGAATGCAAAACTCCACTTTGGCGTTGCTTGAAAAAATAAATACCTCATCTTACTTTTCACTATTGTTCTTCCTTGATCGTAGTATTTTCATTAACTAAGCAACCAATAGACAATCATCTCACACATGCTCAGTGTAGGTGAATGGTCATATGATGTTCATTTTCAGCTGCGTTACCATACAGTGTAGATTGGGGATTATTACTGATGTGGAGCAAAAAATGCCTAAGAGGATAGAGATCGTTTTTGTTTTAAAACGTATTAAAGTGGATGTAGCCTTAGATTCTCCAATTAAACAAATCCCGATCTGCTTGTCTTTGGACTGTGGGAGGAAGCAGCGTACCTGCAGAAAAGACCTACGCAAACACGGGATGAACAGGCAAAACTCCACAACGAGAGATCACAGCTGAATTCTGAGAACTTCTTACTCCGCACCACCGTGCCGCCTTAAATAAAGAAATATTGGCGCAAATACTGAAGTTGGTACATCATGTCTAGTCTAAAATAAACCAAAATCCAGGTTCACCTTAGTTCAAAGCATTTCTGGCAGCTCTGCGCCCACAGCCAATGTGAGAGCCACCAACCTTAAGCACTACACTCTGGCAATGTTTGTGCCATTGGGCAGCAGCTTGTTTCTCCACACTGGGCTCTTGGCAAAGTGAGACTATCATAATCCTTTTTCAGGCTGGGAGAAATCCACACCTCAAATTACAGCCAATAAAGGAAAGCCTTTGCTGTCTACCTTTGCCAAAGAGGATAAACAGTTTGAGCACTCAGGTAAAATGGCCCTGGATCATCACCAGCACTGTGAAAAATTGCAGACCTCTCAAATGACATCACTGCAAAGAGCTTAACATGACTAATGCGTGTGCTTTTTCAGCCCAGACAGCGGTGTCACTTGAGTGGGAGGGACACAGAAAGCTCTTGAAAAACAACTATTTACACCAATTTCCCTTTCAGATGAACTAATGAGACTAAACACTGTGCCCCGAGAGCTGCCAAGAGATGTGTCATGAATCTGATCATCTCAATCTCGTCATTAATTAATTAGAAACTCACTCCCGAGGATAGACTCATTGGCTAATCCATGATCGTATCTTCTGTTGATGTCGATGTGACGTTGATTTTTATTAGTGCCTGTTTATTTTAAGTAGTTTGCAGCTGAAACAAGTTATCGTAGTGGGAAAAGCACTGCACAAAAGGATTCGATTCATTTTCCAGTGTCTTCTTATCACACAGCTTTATGTTTAATTCAAAAAACTTAAAAATGATGCCTTTAGAACGCAGGGCTTGGAGGTGGGGCTAATTCAAATGGTCATCTCCAGCCTTTCAAACCGCTGGCAATGACGTCTTGTCCTGAGAAACCCGGGGCTGAAGCAACCGTGTCTGAAGATTGTAGTGGTCCAGATTTATTTGAACCACTGACACAGGCTGCTGTTGTCTTGGCCGCCAGGAAACTCCTCTATCTTTATACAACATTTCTCTCACGAAACTGTGTGTGAGAAACAGCCGGGGCTGCTTGAGGATGGGGGACGTCTCTGAACGCTTGACGATGTGGTGGTTTAGTTTCAGAATAGCTATGGAGCTGTTTACCTCTTTCAATTAGGTGTTCCCACTCTGCTGAGACTTTTAAGACTAGACTGAAGAGCCACCTGTTCTCTAAGGCGTTTGACTGCCCTTGACTAAGTCTTGTTTACTTCTTGATTCAATGATTTGTTTTCAGCCTGTTTAGCATATTTGTACGCCGAGGGGTTTGCTCTGTGAACTCATCTTAAGCGTATAAGGGGGCTTTTACTATTATTTGATATAGTTTTTTTTAATCTCCTCTTATTCTATGTATATATCATGACATAAACTACGTCAGCGTTGCCCTGCAAGGTCCAAGAAGGTTTGAAACACTAGGTGGTGTAATGAGCCATGTTCAACCCAAAACTTTTGATTATTTTTAAATTTGTAATGTAATGTAATGTATTTCATCAAAGCCAAAAAACACACATTTAAGTGTGCAGTCATGTTAAATGTTTACTTACCGAATGAGCTCCTCTTTTTTCTCTTCCACCAAAGTGGGAGGGACAGTGGACACAACAACTTGCATGTCCAGCGCGTTGACCACAGAAACCTGAGAGAGAGCAGGAGAGAAGGAAGGAAAGGAACAAAGCACCAGGGGGTAAAGGAGACAGCAGATAATAGAGATAAAGACTGATTTAGCCATTTATTCACATGCCCTACAGTGATTTTGGTTCAACCTATTTAAATGCCTCTTTCCTCGAACCAAATGAGACCCTCTAACCGCCTGCCTGTATTGGTGCCATGCGGCAAACTTGACAAGCCCTAATTCTGACCCCGCAGTTAAGTGCACGGGCAACAGCCTCTGTGCTCTGCAGCCAAATCTCCCATGCGGCTCCTGTGAAATTAGCTTTCCCCTTGAAAATTAATGAGCACCGTGGTTAAGCACTCGCTGCTCCCTCATATCCAGGTAATGTCCCAGACCGTCCTTCTGTCTTGTTAGTGGGCTTGTTAGCCGGCCACATTTCAATGAAACAAAAGAGAAAATAATAATCCTGCTCACAGTCAGGAGAGATGAGAAACGGGGACAAAGCTGAGTCTGGGAAATGATTGGTAAAAAGAAATTCACGCATAACAACATAATAAACTTATTAGTACATAAAAAATGATATAGACTTTCCTTGACTCTCATACTTAATGTGCAGCTTGTGGTTGTGTTTTATGGCTGGCATCTTTTGATCTATTGTTTTAATTTGATATTTTCTCCTTTATTTAACCATTGAAATACGACATCCTGTCTGCCAGGGAGTTATTGGCAGCAATGAAATAACAAGTTTTAAATATAAATACAAACACACAAAAAAAACATACTTAAGCACAGCAAACTGATTAAAATACAGAAAAGACATATAAACATAGAGGAATCAATGGCAAAATGAATGATGCTAAATATAAATCGCATATTAAAGCAAATATAATTACATAATTATTCTTAAATTACTCCTACAATCCTATCTCATAAAAATATCCTTCATAAAATGCTAATAGGTTACTCCTATCTTACTGTGGAAGTCTCACACAACATACAATCAGTATTCCACTGGTGTGCAGGTGACACTAGGGACATATTGAGCAGCTGACACACACAGTCAATGCACATTTACTACACATATATATTTTATTGATCTATACAAACATACGTGACACTCACCACCACTTCGGCACTGCTGCTGAGGCCTATCCCGTAGTCGTCTGTGGCAATAACCTCAAACTTGAAATAGGACCTGCGCATATTTCGAAACATCATGGCCGACTTGATGATGCCCGTGTAGGTCTCGATGACGAAGCTATCCTGGCCCTCCGGCGTGGGTGGGATAATCAGGCGGTACGCCATGGCGCTGTAATTCCCGGTGTCCTTGTCAGTGGCCTGTTATACACACACATGATGCATACAAATACACAATTAGACAGAGAAATGTCCGTGTCAAGTAGTGAAAGCAATTAGAACATTTAGAGGGGTAATCAGGAGATGACTGGCACACCCACAGAACTTGGCTGGATACACAGGTGTTGCCATGGACGATTCCAGGTTACCGAGGGGTGATGTTTCTGCTTATGGTTGTGAATAAGTCCTGATTCAGGTGTAGGTGGTTTGTTTGGAGGTCATAAATGTCAGAGAGGAATGATAAATATTTGCTTGGCAAAAGTTGGAAACAGTCTGAAAGTATAAAGGACAGTTTATGTATTCATCCATTTACTTTAATAGAGAAAATACATTTTAAGAAACTCACAAAATCTAAATGCATCTCACTACAGGATAAACATGAAGAAAAGTTTAGGGTAAAAAAATTCCACACGATTTTTGAGTTTTATCCCGGAAACAACGCTCAAACATGTCACCATGGAAACACAGAAACACATTGAAATTTGTTGAAACGCAAAATATCAAAAGGCTCAACTTCACTACCTCATTAGCGTTTGTGTGGTTTCCTGAAAACGCTCAGAAAGGTTTGAAATGATGACAGACAAGGAGATGGACAGACTGACGGATGGATGCACTGACGGACATCCTCCCTCTGCATTTCATAGCGGGGGAATAAAAGGGGACATTGTTTATTCAGACCACTGTAGAAATAAAAAGTCCCTAAAGATTTAACCTGAGCCAGCATCAACCATCCACCATCCGCTGCTTGAGCTCTTGACCGTGATGGTGCCTGTTTGGCTCCGAGCATATTGCACTAGTGGCAACTCCCCAATCATTGATATCACAGGACACATTTTGCCTTTGACTGCGGATGGGACACCCTGCTGTGACATCGGCGAATAGTGCCGACAGTGCAATATACTTGAAAGAGTAAACAGAAAACCCAGCAGATGGGGTTATCTTCCATGTGCGATTCAGTGTTGATTTGCCCCGTACATTCCCCTTTGATGCATCAATCCTTATGTTACTTAATTATTCTGCAGACACGTAACAAATCCAAATAATTCAATTTATTCAATTTTCTCATTGACACAGACCATCACAGCTGTCTGGTTTTAGGTTGGAGCTGATTTCCCTTTTACCTTCCTTGCTTTGTTTGCATGGTGCTACGTTATGCTTTATTAGCACCCTTGGAGGTCTACCATTATAATGTTCACCATATAGCCAAACCATTATAACAACTTAAACTGCCTGAAGTGGTGAACACTGACAGTTCTGCACATTTTCACCACAGCAAACTAAAACAAGATGTGAAAGATTGAAGTTTTTAATTTTCGTCCTCCTACTGGCCGGATGCAGGTGTCCTCTTAAAAGGAGCTGACAGGAGAGAAGAGAGCTGCAGCTGGAGGCTCATAAATTATGTGAAAGGATTCGTTTCATGCTGCTGCAGCTTTACCTATAGTAACGCACTGTAGGGCGAAAAGAAAAGGCAAGACTTCCTGACATTAAAGTTGACTTTTTCAGTTTCTTTAAATCTGCAAAAACTGCTCTACTCTCAATTTGGGGGTAGTGGAAGTGAGTTGTGAACAAGCTGACACATCATCTTTTAGTGGTTGTGGAAAACTCACTTTTTTGCACCACCAGCAGTTATAACGCAACATTATTATTCATTTGGAGTCATGTTTCTGGCCACATTGATACTACAATGGTCCACGTTCAATCTCTTTTAGCTCAGTTTTGGGTCTCTACCAACTCCCATGGGAAATATCTGGATCTTTTTAGCTGATAAATGCTCAATGACGTTTACAAGCTTGATGCTAACTGTGACTGTCCGACAGTTTGTGCTGAACTTGGAACCATAACTGAAAAGTTGAGGGTCAGACAGTTCAACAATGTGCTAAGTCAAGAGGAGCTGCAGGTTTAGGTGAGAATTCTCTGTTCATATGAGCGATGCCTTTCATAGTAGATGCCGTCAGACTCTGACACTTTGTTACTGTAAAACCATTAATTATAGCTGGATGGTGGTACGGAGGTGGAGTGGTTAGCGCCGTCTCCTCACAGCAAGACGATCGTGGGTTCGAACCTGCCGGCCGGTATGTTCTCCCCGTGCCTGAGTGAAACGTCTGTGGGTACTCCAGCATCTGCCCACAGTACAAAGACATGCAGGTTGGGTTGATGTGTGTTAATGTGTTGTGTGAATGGCTCCTTGTCTCTGTATGTGATAGACCGGCTGACGACCTGTCAAGGGTGTTCACTGGGATTGGCTCCAGGCAAGCTAATGAATATTTTCAGTTTGAAAACCTATTAAATTCTAGAAATGACTTTTTGATTTTTTTGGGTGATTTTTAGAGAAGAAAATGACAGGGGTAAAAAAAAAAAGAAGAAAGAACCTCTAACCCTGAGAAACGACGTATAATTTATGAGGATCATAACTTCCATGAAGCTTGTTAGATCACTTTATGTCACAGCAGGGAAAACCTACTTCCCCCCCCCCTCCCATCGACCTCTGAGGCACAAGTGGTGACTGGCCACTGCGCTCACACACCGGCATCAATTTTCAGAGTGCTCGTCTGTGGCGACTGACACTGATAAATAGGAGCAATCTCTCTTTTTTTCCCTCCAGCTATTGGCAGAGGAGCGGGAGGTGGGGGGGCATGTTACCAATGAAAGGGCAGCATAAATCAACACAGTGAGGGTGAGATATCCTCAATGGGTAAAGACAGTGCATATAACAGCATCATACAGCTGTAACAGCCATGGACACAGGGGAGAGAACTCACTGAGGGAGGTTTGTTCACAACCTGCTGCAAGACAGCGAATAAAAATGTATTGATCCTGATGAATGAAAATCCTCCACATCATTTAAATATTTTTGGTCATGATGTAACCCTCTGTTCCTGGTGTTATGGTGTAAAGTTACGATGATGGAGAATATTGTAACTTTTTATTTTATCCAATAGGACATTTAGGTGAAAATGTGTCATAAATTCCTAAAAAGCTATTTTGTATGTCCTTGACTTTCGACCTTCAAAAATCAGCTCATCCTCGAGTCCAACTGAGCATTTGTGCCAAATTTTAAGAAAGCCCTTTAAGTCTTGTTGTGACAATGAGACAGAAGGACGGTCGTTGCAAAAACATAACGTCTCTGCTCACAGCAAAAAAAACAAAACATCTTTGAAAGCTTAAGCCATCTCCTTGATGTTTAGAAAGCTTTTCCCCATCTTTGAAATAGGAGGGCAGGTGGTGAAGGAGGAAGTCAAGAGTGGCCATCATCTCGCTGCCCATGAATCTTATTACTTACTTCTTATAAAACAGGGTCGAGTAAGTGTCGCGTGTTGCAGAGTGTAATCGTGTAATCAACCTTTCCTGCGACACACCAGAGTTTTACCTTGACATTGAAAGATTTTTCAATTAACTTTTTCACACCATTGAAATGAGACGTTGGGAGTAAATAACTCAATTAAATTAAATTTCCTCTGCGTCAAATTACAACATACATTCTTTCAAGGCACTTGTATGGTCCAGAGCTTATAATGAAGGAACCCAATGAGCCAGACTCAGCGGCCATCTGCCTTAACTGGGTGGGTTGAAAGGAGAGAAATAGGGAAGTGAGGAGTAAAAGGGGAAGTGGAGAGAGGGAAGAAGAAGGAGCAGAAAGTAGGGGAAACGGGGGAAGTGAGAGAGAGAGAGAGAGAGAGAGAGACCTGGAACAGTTGTGTAACAGATACATTTAAACACTGTAGTAAATGTCTATGAGTGACTATTTGTGGTTTTATCATACATCAAAAGTGTCTGAATTCGTCAAATGTTGACGATATTTCTAACGATTATCTCAGGAGAAGGGGACGCGCAGCTTCATTACTAATTAAGTCCAACGCTTCACACTAGCCGTACTCCAAAGAAGCTTTGGCCTCTGGGAAAATTTAAGATAGCACTTGACCCATAATTCCACACTTTGGTGTTGATTCCATGTTGAGGGAAAGACGGGAAAAAAGTCAACATGGGATGCTTGGTTGGCTGAAGCCACTGAACAGTGTTCAAGAAATTGACACTGTTACTGTGCGTCATTTGAGCCTATATGCAAAAATGTTCTTTAGAGGAATTGGGTGTTGTGCATGATTGATCAGCCATTATTTTGTATCTATCTCCATCATTCATGATTCCAGAAGATTCCAGTAACGGCCATTAAAAACTAAAGGAGCCCAAGTTTTCTGTTGCTGCCCCCATGAAGCTCTGGAACCGTCTCCCTTTCTGATCTAAGCTTTTAATCTTCATGAAAATTCAGCTTTCATCTGTCATTTGATTCTGTTAATGCTTATTAATACTTTTATACTTTTTATTCATGCTTATGTTGCTCGTCTTTGCTTTGTTTTTAAAGCACTTTGGCTAATATCCAGTTGTTTTAAATGTGCTATATAAATAAATCTGACTTGACCTTAGCATAAAAATATGATTATTTGATTTTTTTAGTGGTGATTGGTGCTGTATCTTCTTTGTCTGTATCTCTTTACCTACTGTACACGTATCGCTCTTTTATGCTTAAACTCAGGTTTGAAATTGTCAAACCCAATAAAGCATGATTCACGTTGCTGTACAAAGCCCTTGAGGAGAAGTTGTCTTCGTCCTAAAAGAGCTTTTATAAGTTATAACAAAGATTAAGGCTTAGCTCCTTTCCTGCGGTAAAAACCAACGCCAGAGTTTTATTTCAAACCATCAATAAAGTGAACATAATCCCCGGCTTTCCCCAGGTGTTCTTATCTTTTTACTTTCAGACGGCAACACATTTCTGACCTATTTTGGTAATGACGGGGGAAATATGATCAGCCTCCTCCTTTTCATCATCTGATGATTTTGGTTTATTTTCAGATGTGCCTGAAGGTCAGAAACACTTTTTCTGCATCTTCCTCCACGACCTTTGTACTTGCCCACAGGATATTACACCTACTTCTTTCGTTAAACACGCTCCAGAGACCGAAGGGCCTGTGTCCAGCGCCTGTTATACTGTAAATAGCCATTAACTATTAATCTATTTGTGTTTCCACTTGGGCAGTTTTCCTCTTTCTAATGATAAGCAGCTGAAAATCAGGTTGGAGCTATAGGGTAACTGTCCTAAAAGGCTGATTATATCTATTAGGGATTAGATAGCCATCAATTCCCCCCAGCAAAACTGCAACACAATGGGAGTTCTGCTTATTGGCATTGACACAGTAGTATCACATCAAAGATGCAGCTTTGTCTTGGTTAGTCTACACCCAGTTGTGCTCCGGGGAATTAATGTGAAAAACACACCTCGATCGACCTGTCACATTATTGGTTTTTCCATCTATAAGATAATATGCTGTGATCTCTGGCCGAGCCGGCATTACCACAGTGGAAAAGTCAAACTGGATGGGAAACAAACACAGTCTGGATTTGGTTATAAATCATGGAACTTGCAATCGATGATGACTTAAAGTGTAACTATGCAAATTACAAACAAAAAAATAGAATTTTTGCCAGAAAACATGAAGAAATAATATTTAAATCTCTAAACCTCTATAGATTTAGCCTCACTAGATAGGCAATGTTCACAGTTCCCCTTTCTCCACCCTGAGTAGTCTCTTTTGGTTTTTCTTTCAGGCTGCACACAGAACCAACAACTCTCAGTAAAGGCAGTCTGCTTGTTCAGCTCGCTCGTTTGAGCATATGGTAATTATAATACATCTGAACTTTCGAGGGAGGATGGAACAAGGAAACTGGTGTTCAGAGGCGTCGGTAACAAAATGTACCTGAAAAAAATATGACAGCGACAAGAATAGGACTTTAAAGAGTGAGTATGAGATGATCCCCCCCCCCCACCTGCAGAGGAAATGGCGCCATGTAATGATGTCATTTTTTATATTTAGTTGGTTTTATATCTCCATTGGATATGGAGATATAAAACCAACTAAATATAAAAATTGTTAAAAGCATTATTCAAAGTAGAGCTTACAGGTGACGATTCAGCAGGGCCCCGTTCACAAACTCTAACACCCACCTACCTACGCAAAGACAGAAGCACAGGGTGGTACTGCGGGCGAACGAGTGAAGCCTCTTTAGCAGAGCGGGCTGATAATCAGACAGGATGTCCAGCCATGCTTCTGTGAACATACTGGAATTACACCGACCAGATCTCTCTGATCCCACCTGCTCGGGAACAAGGCCGACAGTGGGCAGAGCGAAATTGAGGAAGAGATGTAGCGAGTGATAGGGGGAGGAGATGAAATCGTGCCGCAGAAAGCACATCGGATGAATTCTCCCACCATGGCTGCAGGGTGAGCGTTGAAGAGGTGGAGGCAGAATCAGGCCCTTTAGTTTCAGCCTGTTTCCATGCATGCTGATACATAAGCCGGTAACTGATGTTTTCTTACCACTATCTTGAGCACGGAGCTGAAGATCTTGGTGTCCTCCGTCACGCCGCCTATGTAGAGCTTCCTGGTGAAGACGGGAGGGTGGTCGTTCTCGTCAAGCACCTCAATAAACACCTTGGCTGTGTTCGCTGCAAAAAGCAGATATTGCACAGGATGTGAATAAGTCTCTACTGTCACAATACAGATCTACAGCACGTAGCTATCATAGTGGTAAAACCTGCATAAAGAACATACAGCACTCAACTCCACTCTCTCTACTTCAATGTACCTATCCAAGCATCTGATAAGGGGATATTGCAGAAGTGCTGCACCCTGTCAAAATAAGAATTGGGACACACAGGCCCGGAAAGATGAGAACATCACGGTCACTAACTGTTAAATAAACACGTCTCTGAAGTCGTCTGTACTGGCGCTGATCAAATGCTGCACAATTTAGCCTCAAAATTGTCTTGTCGATATAAATTTTTCATGGTCATCAACTCGTCCACAACTTCAAAAGAGAGCCGGAAATGATTTCCCAGACGCTAGTCATCACCGAAAAACATCTCAGTCTGTCAACAAGATGCTGGCCATCACCAATTTTAAATAAACTTCCCTCTCATCCGAGGGCGGGCGTTCTGAACAATTCTGAAAGTTTGACATATTTCGAAAGTGAGGAGTAAGATTCACTGAACTTTTTCAAAAACTCACTGCAAATACAAATGCTTCTCGCTTGGTTTGATTATGACCGAGGGTAGCTGAGGAATCTGTTTAAGAAAATCCCTCTTCATTTTCAGCGATATATATCCCTCAACTCTTAAACCAACACGACAGCGTGAAACAGCGTGAGAAGGCACTTCAGTGAACTCTGCGTTAATCAATCAGGAGGTTAATTTTGTTTTGATTACAACAAATATTGTGATTCAAGAAAAACTCAAGTGTCTGAAGTGCTAATGACTTCCCCCTTCCCCTGATAAGTAGAAAACAACCGAGCCAATTTGTATTCTGTTTACCAACCAATTAGTGATAACATTCACAGTGATATGAGTGAAATATTGCTCCATGAAATAATAAAAGTGACAATAAATACTTGGCTTCCGAGTCGTTATTTGTGAGTGAAGACTATCTCGCATCGTTGTTTTTTTTTGTTGAAAAGTTGGTTTTCTCCACTACTCGCTGCACGACAGCAGCATCAATAAGCAGCTGTGAAAGTTTAACAGGCGAGCGTGACCATGATTTGGGATAACATTTTGAAGGGCAGACAAAAATCAAGCTGGAAACGCCGTGAGAAAGAAAGAAGGAAAGGAGATGTGTCATTTTGAAACAAAATCCGCTGGTTAACTGGTCTTTTTATGAGACTTCTGCTTTTAAAATATTTTTTTTTAACTTTGACCGCTTGGGGTAGCTCATTCAAAACAATAACAAAAGAATAGAAGATAGAATTTGATGACGTTGTGGATCAGCTTGCTGTCTTCACCACCATCGCTGATGAAAATCTAACGGACGCAATGCGAAAGTTTTATTCAAGTTATGCAGCAAACGGAGGTGAATAATCATGATTGATTACGAGTGACTATTACAAAGAGTGGAAGGAACAATCTGTCAACTGGCTGGTGTTGTGTTTTTCCTTAGTCGTACTTTGTTTTCCCCAACGAATGAAGCAGATGACGCAATCAAAAGATGTTGAAAATGAAACCTTGAATTGGGGATTTTTCTGAGTTTGAACTCTGTTGGAAACATTTTGGATCATTTAAGTACACAAGTCAACAAAATATGTAACATAGGTCTAGTTTAGACAGTTTGATAAAGATTTTTTTACACATTATGTCTTTAAAAAGGAAACCACACTTAAAACATTCATTCCCCTAATTTGTGACATTTACACGTAGGCAAAGTGCAGCATTAAAACTGTACGTACAGTGAAACATTCTTCCAGCACTGCAGTTTAGGTAAAAAAAAAAAAGCCCTGTCAAGGACCATTTTTCTTCTGGCGCCGCACACAAATGTAAAGTCGTGGGGCATTGGAGGTAAGGATGCACCGGGGGAATGGGACAAACAAAAACACAGCACATCAAATTACAAGGAACAAACGCCGTAGTGTGGGAGGGAAGACTCTAAGGGCCGGGGGAGAGGTCTACACAGTCTCTCTCCCCCCCTCCTCTCTCTGTAGAAAGTGGCTTTATTCCATCCTCCAAGTATCAGGACAAAAACATAAATACAGTCTCTCTCTCTCTCTCTCTCTCTCTCTCTCTCTCTCTCTCTCTCTCTCTCTCTCTCTCGTAAAGATGCATGATAGAAACTGGTCCATTAAGAGGAGGGATTGCCGCTATAGCAGATTAAGCTCGAGTGTGCCTAAGAGTGCATTATCGTTTCAAAAATATGTTTAATTAAATCTGGTCTCATATACTCCTGCATATGCACATGAATATCCGGCTGTGCGTAGACTATGTGCATCACATATACACTGCATGAGTCCTAATGGGGCAAAGATAATCTATCTGACAAATCAGTCCCGTAATGCTCTGATAATTTAAACTCAATACAGACTCATTAATGAGAGGAGAGATGTTCCCTGTCATGGAGCCTGATCTGCATAACAATAACACAAGTGAGACGAGTGAGAAAAGAAACGGCTTCACTGCCAAAAGAGGTTGTCAGCCTGACGATGCCAGTTGAGCTCTCTTCCTCGTGTGTGTGTGTGTGAGAGAGAGTCCTCGGCTTTACAGCTATCAGATAAGTGAGGCGTGTGTGCATTTTGTGTACTTGTAATTGTCGGTACGCGAGAGACAGACGGCGCGAGATGGAAAGAGGCGGGAAGGATAGGTCATTGATTATTCATTGGTAGCTCAAATGGAATGAGAGTGAGGTATGAAACCCATTTGTTTTTGGTACTTCATCCATCATTATAGCAAAACTTTCGTCAGTAAACAGGATACATAGCAGCCTAATGATATTCCAGCTGAAGCATCCAGAGATTGCAGTCTGAAGGTGTAAGTAGGCTTCAGACCAAATGCATCAGTCCGTCAAACAGTGTCTCAAAACCCTAATTTCAGGCGGCGGATACATCTGACACTTTTTGTAACTTTCTGGAACAGATAATGATGCTTGCTTTATGCAGCAATGACCAGGTACAGCGGAGAGGAGGCTTCACCTTATCTCTCAGCCTCCGTTCAAGTACCTCCATCCCTTTTTATGTGTTTACAACTGAGTGCAACACCGTGAATGCCTGCGAGGAGAGAGCATCTGAAAGCATCCAGACTACAAAGACGAGGGAAAGACGCTGAACTGTTGGAGGGGGATCAGGGAGTCAGGAGGAGGCTGTGATGTCAGGCTTTCAGCCTCGTTCTTCCAGTGAGTCCGTCGACCGGCATGTTGTACGATCTTGTTTGTTTCATACACGGCGAGGCTTTAAGACTGGGAAAACACTGGAGCTTTATTAACTGAGAGTTTGCTGTGATTAATGTTTTGTCGCCCGCCCTCGTGTTGGGGGGTGGTCGGCCTAAATTGTAACAAATGGGCTATTACGGCTTGTTAGACCCTTGCGACGAAATTTGGACACAACAATTTTAAGGATTTATGATATTGTTGAAGTGAGTGGTTCTTTTCAGTAATCACCGTGACTGAGAGGTAAGAGTCAGATCTCTACACTGCACATGTATCTTGTTATTCAGTATTTTAGAAGCTCTAGACAAGAACTCTGGAAAATGTCCGGACAATTGCCTCCGGACTTTCTCAGGATTTATGAAGAATGTAAGCAGGAGATTTTCCGAGGCGTTCACAACAGCAGGAAAATCTCTGGAGCATTCAGGCAAAGGTTGGCGTCTGAGTAGAGCAGCAGGAGGCAGAACACAGCGTATAAATTCTGTTGTGGAAATCTCATGTTTTTGTTTACAGCACATCGACACTAGAGTCGGCCCTTATCACCAACCGCTCTCAAATCTCGTCGTCCTTCCGAGTTGACGTCTTTGTCTTCTACGTGTGAGGCCCTTCTTTTTCATCCTGAGGTATTTGTATTCTTTTTTAAATTTTCAGTTTTGCATCAGTCGCCCACACGCTCGCTGTAAGTTTTCCGGACTTAATCGTGCTGTTTTCTCACGTGGGCTCACTCGATATTTGCGTTCTCACATACAGCCCCTGAGGAGAATGTCCAGAGTTCAGTACATGTCCTAAAGCAGCTACACTAATAGCACTCCAGCAGTTTAAGTTTCACATAGGGCGAGCGCACTGCAGGTGGTGCCGAGGGTGGTCACATAACACATTTTAAAAACTCAGTCACTTTAAATGGCATATCGGTCAGACAAGCTGCTTTTTCCAATATGCTTTGGACAAGCGGCCGCTGAGCTGGACACGGAAAGCACCAAATACAGTATAACCTTAGTCAATTTAAAATCAGCTTGATGTTGAATGGAGTGTGAAACTGAACAATCAATCACAGGATGCAGCAAACCTGCCACCTGCCAGTTTACAAATGGTTCAGTGCAGCGAGGAGCGGTAACGGTGCATGAAGCACATGAGCACACAGCTCAACAGAACACACAATGACACATTGTTTCCCTGTTTTTGGTCAAGATTGGCAGCTGAACAGTGCAGGTGACAAAAACTAATATGTAAACTATGATAAACCAAGATCATGGAGATCCTTCGTTATTGTACTTTGTTTTCGTATTCTATAAATGTATGCTTTCCTGCAAGAGAACATTAACATTTCTATTTTTATTATATTTTAGTGGTATGTACACATACATAAAGCTGAAAAAGCTCAATGTATTCGTGGTGAATGTGATACTTAATACGAAATATAAAAATAGGCTGTGAAAGCATTTCCACAAACTGTATTTAATCATAATCTGTCACAGTGAAGGATTATGATTAAATATAAATGCATCACCTGGAATGACATGAAACATCTTTTTCATCTCCAATACCTCACGGCTCCACCTAAACATCATAGCGGTCTATTTCTTACTTTTGGAAGGAGCGCGCAGGTTTGACATGACGACCACCATCGAGTCCGCCTGGACCCTGAGGACATAGCTGGTCACATTTTCATAATCCAGGGGTTTAGCTGTGGAGATGACGCCTGTCCTGTTGTTCACCTGAAAATGACCTGGAACCAACAGAAAAACAAAGCACATAGCAAAGAGGAAAAAAAAATTACTGTTGACAAAACACATCCCAAGGGGAGTTTTGTTGAAATGCCAATCCACACTGTCTGTAGTGAGTGGCAGCGCTGGAGAAAAAGAGCAGCCATTGGACCGTGAAGAAATCACACACAAAAAACATTAGAAATTCTAATGGAGGACACTTAAATTATGTTTTTTTAAAGCTGTTTTTTTTCAAAATGAATGTCGGTTTAGTTACGGCTCTGATAAAAGGAAATAACACAGAAATACTTTTGGTCCCTTTAAATGGCACGGACAGACCCTAACTCCTCTGTGTCCGTGGGAAAAGGTCAAGCTTCACAACGCCTATTCTTTCCCTGAGAAGATCACTGCTGGGGCCTGGAGGCAGATTTATGAAACTCTTCTGAAGTCCTCCTGCACTTTCCATGAGCATCTAAGGAAATATGACTCGAGCTCAAGTTTCCACATGACAGAGACAAAGATCACTGCGGGGGAAATCAAGGTCTGCATGGGAAACGGGCCACAGCTTCCCCTCTTTCGTTCTCTTGATACAACGATACATCTGCTAATGGCTCAAAGAACGGAGTTTCGAAATCTGCATCAATTAATAAAAACCCTTGTATGTTTTTTGCGATTCTCTCAACTGCGAGGAAAATCTGCAGTTGTCGGAGAAAGGCTTTGTAGAAGCTGACACTCTGGCACAAATATATATTTTTCTTTATTTTGGGAAAAGAAAACTGGAAGAAGAGGACTTTGTTCTTCAAACACAAAGCCTCTGTCGTAATTGAGTAAGTGTGTTTGGCTGGGAGTGTTTATGGGAAACCAAATGTAAAGAAAACAACATTTCCTTGGAGTTTCTGAATTGCAGATTAATTGATATGATCTGTGGCACATACCCAGTTCATTTCCTGCCACAATGGAGTAGAAGATGGTTTGATTGACAGCAGCAGCCAGGATGGTCCCCACTCGTTTGCCAAACGGAGCCAGCTCACTAACTGGAGAGAACCTGGAGAGGCACAACACAAATCACAAAACAAAAGGTGTGAGGACAGAAGGGATCAATGGAAAAACCTGAGCACAGTGGCAGACCATTCTCACAGTTAGAGTATAAAAAGGGGTAGAGATGATTATAAAGGTTTTCATAAACACTACACAAATTTTAAGAAAGAATCTGTTTAAAAAAGGCATTAAAACGAGTGTATTGTGTTCTTAGAGTGTATATTTATCATGGAGACTGTGCCAATGTTTGGTTATTTATACAAGAGTTTCTATAGTCATTTATATTTTATAACATCTTGGAAAGAACCATCTGCCAGAGGCGAAGGTTTTGACCAGCAGTAAGGTTAAGTGCTGTCAATTCTGAATAAATTTAAGTTTTTTAGGAAAACTATCCTTTTTCCTCCTTTTTTCTCTTAGGAATCCACAGTGTTGAGTGGGTCTTACTGAGTTTGTACTTTTTAAATCTGCTTTGAAAAAGAAATCTGTTTAAAAATGATAAAAATTCATATAGTCTAAAAACTGTCAAACAACAACCGTTTATTGTTCGAATGATTTGAATTATTTTGTCATTTCTTTCAGCAGTTCTATCCATTCACTTAAACTTCAGGAGTCTTCAGATGCAGCTACAGCAGATACGTGTACCTTTTATTCCCTGGTTAATGAATAAGTGATTTTCCTTTCAAGGAGCACAACAAATTTAGGAGGAAAAACTTTAAATCATGAATAAATAATCCATAAAACAGTTTGGACTGATCCCAGTAACTTGGTGGTGAGGATAAGAACATTCACACGGCTGAATGTGGCTCAGGTGCATCAGCAGAATAATTGAAGGCTTGATGTTAAGGAAGCAAAGCTCTTGTTTTTCTGCTTGAGTCATTGCTGCGAATCTCAACTATGATCATGAGCTTTGGGTAGTGACCGCAAAAGAGTGATTGAGGATTCCAGCAGCCGAGATTTAGTTTCTCTGCAGGGTCGCTGGACTCAGATTCCGAGTGATAAAGCAAGGAGCCTGACAATTCAAGAGAAGCTCTATATCGAGCTGTGGCTCCTTCGTGTTAAATAGCACCAGCTGAGGTTGTTTTGCTTTGAGACAAGATGCTTCCTGATGGGAGGAGACCCCCGGGCAGACCTGCTAGATATAGGTCAAATTGGATCAATCAGCTGAGGTTTATGGGGTCTTCACTGGGAGGAGCTGTAGGAATTTGCTGGGGTATAAACGTGTTTGGCTGTTGTGCTAGTCCTGAAGCAAAAGTGGTATCGAGCAAGTTTATGCTGATTCCTGAATGCCTGCCAGCGATGGCAAACATTTTATGGATGTTTCAATGGACCACAGACGCATCGGGGATTACTCCTGGTGCTGCTGATTGTCTGTTGTTTGCCCGGAGGTTATGTTGTGTAAAAAATGTAGTACCATTATGAAACCCTTGCAGAATGTATACAGTGTATACACTGTATAGTAGCCTATATACAGCGGGCATTCAGGGTATGAAACGCTCTTCCAGGACTTTTCATTTATTCATAAATGTATCACCTTATTTGATTTGATTTGATATTATAAAATAAAATGATATCCAAACAAAAGACCTGATAGTAAAAACCAACACAGTTTTTCGGGCCTCACAAGTGTGACTGTGTGAGAGTTAATGGCTTTAATTGACTAACAGACGTGCAAGTGTCTGCAGATATTATTGTCCCCACAAATTACAGCCACCATAAATAGCAGGGAACCCCGTCTTGGCAGTTTGTCTGTGAGGCCTGATTTCAGCTGATAATGTCATCTCGCTCCAACACCCTCTTGTGATACTTCCACTGCTTTCTCATCTCTGCGTACGGGGTGTCTGTGCATGGGGCTATATTCTTCTGCAGTTTTCATTTAAAGTTTGACTATAACTCACAGCGGTGGTAACAAATCTGTGACAACGCTGTGGGAGTAATACTCACACGATAATCTGTGACAGTCAGATTCTATTATACAGTCAATGTCAGTGTTACAGGATATTTTGGGGAGGAGACACTATCTTGGCAGTCCAAGTTCTACACACAGACCAGCAGCTATTAAGACGCCTCCAGTTCATGTTTATATCGTGATTCAGTGCTTTCATCTCTCTAGTCTTTGCTGGGCCCTAAGTTCCAACACATTTTACTACATGCATAATAAAATCATCACAAGAATGAAAATGCCATCAGACTAACTTTCCCTTTAGGGTTGATTGCTATTTTATGGACTAACTCCCCTTTATAGGATTGCAGTGGAGGGGGCTTAACCGATTTCCCGGGCTGAGGATGAAGAGGGGAAGATGAAGAGAATCCACATAGAGACAGAGAATGGTATTTTCTGAAAGGACACACAGGTGCTGAGACAATAAATGACACCGTCTTCGCTGCTCACTGGAGTAAAACAACGCAGTCGGTAACTTTTCAGACAGTTGGCAGGCCTAACAGTCACCGCAGAATATGTGTTTAAGTTTAAGAAGCAATAGGTGCAAACAGCACAATCTTGAAGGACACAGGGAAAAAGACTCATCTATCCATCCTGGAGGCCACAGTTACTGTCTCAAGAGAAAAACAATTCCCAAGGACATCTCGAGTTCAGGATGTTCCTGGGAAATAGAAGCTATTCTCCCGGATGGAGGATGATATAGTAAACCATTCTGAGAGATAATGTTGTTGAGTGAATGCTGCAGTGAAATGACACAACCGCATGTGGTCTCAAAGCCTTTCACCACCAATGCAGTGCTGTTATGGACATATGAATACCGTGCTGTTTGAATTATACGTAATGACTTCTGTTCATTTCCCCTCTAGGTGTTTTGTTGGGCTGTCACTGAAACATCGCTGTGTGGGTGGCATGCGCTACACCGATAACAGTCTCTGTGTAAATATGGCCCTCACATAAGTAGATCATCTGTTTGGCTTCCGGAACAGGCGAACTAAAACACGGGGGGCAAGCCCTTAAACAATGTGACCACAGCGAGGTGCAGCAGAGCCCAACATGTGACTCCAAATCTGTCACCATTCACTGAAACCACGGGTGACACAGTTGTTGTCACCAAACGTACGTGCCTAAATACACTTTCTCAGCCATCGATTGTCTGTTTTGGAGATTAATAGCCCACAAGTGGGGATGTCATTGGCCAGATGAGAACATTTTTAACACTGATTAACAACCCTCTTGCTACTGAGCAGCTGTGGATGAGACTAATTCAAGTTTCCACACACCAACCATTCATGACGCAGGTTATCAGCCCCGTACTCAACTGGTTCAGTAGATAAAATTAAATAAATTGTGTGTGAATACTGAGGTAGCAAAACGTAAACGTCTTTTTCACATTTTGCTCTGTGGCAGCTTTACGCTAAAATGATTTAAATTCATTGGGTCCCTCATCAATCTATGCTCAATAACCTGTGATGACAAAGTGAAAACAGAAAATTTGAAAAGAAGTGAATTCATAATGTCTTGAATGACCTTTCCCTCATATAATGTGGGAGGATATTATTGGGGTTTTTCCAAAGTTTTCCAAATACTAACAATCGACTATTTTCGGTGTTCAGCTGTATTGGCTGCAGCTTTGGTGAAACCCGGGTCCAGAGCAGGGCTGGATAACCTTTGCTAACCCATTCGTAGGTTTTTTTCTCGGGTGGTTATTTTACTGAGAGTCGTGTAAGGCTGTGCAGAAGCTAGCACCGGGCTGCACCGTGTGATTGCCAGGAAGAGGCAGAGCTGACATGTTATCACTTCCCTACAAAGTGGCTCTGCCTGAGGGTTATAAGCTGCAGAGAAATGCCATGGGGGATGTGCGAGGTGTATGAAGTGTGCGGATTACTATAAAGGTGTATCCACATGTAGACAGAGAGGATGACAAAAAGGTTAGATACAGTAGATAGAGCAAGAGTGAAGGACCAATAGTACAGAAATATGTACTGTGCCTTATTGACTGTGATTGTGGAAAGATAATGTAAACAGCTATGCATTCTAATAATATCTAACACCCGACAGCTGCTTCCGCTGAGGAGGTCACTCACACCTGTCTGTTTGTTTGTAAGCAATATTATATTAAAATAACTGAACGTAGTATAGGCCAGGGAGGAAAACCATCACATTTTGCCGCGGATCCAGGAATTTCTTTTTTGACATTTCCCTCTGACTTCCTGAGGAATAATGGATGGATCTAGATGAAATCAGGCACATTTAGGGGTCCGATATAGATGAGTGTGTGAAATTTGTTGCATCTTGATTGAATTTAAAAGGGACTGTCAGACCTTGGCGGAGATATACCCTCTACTGAGCGCCAATCTAGTTTAGTATTGGGTATATATGAGCAGGCAGAAACACTAGGAAATGACTTTACCAAAGAAAGTAAATAAGTTGCGTATTCAAGAGTCAATTATGCACAATGCAATAGCATGTACCACAGAGCAGGGCCAGAGCCACCTTTAATACCTTTCATATTCAGATGAGGAGAAATCCCATCCAGACAGAGAGATAAGGAGAAGCGGAAGACGCCGACATGTCTACAGGCAGCGGCAGAGAGTTCTGGTGTCAACATGAGAGAGGGTGAGTGACACGCCACTGAGAAGTGTGGGCGGCACACAGGTGTCAGCGAGCTCTCTGCCCCAGGGCCAATGGCGGAGTGATGCTTACGAGTCGAGGCAGAGGTGTATAAACCTTGTCGTGCGCCACAGAGGCAGCGGTGACTATCTTTCTACCCCGCTTTCCCTCTTCTATTCATGCATTGCATTGCATCAGCGAGCGAACAAGCGCCGATGGACATCCCGGGAGATTCAAGGAGGGGCCGCGCTTAGCCCAAGTCTCTGGTGGATGTGGAAGACGCAGCGCTGCATAAAGATCCTGAACAACAACAAAGGCAGCCACAAGTCATTAAGGACAGGACTTTAGGAAAAAACATCATAAACAGTGTGAAAATGCCCCAAATTTGTTTCAAATGTGCTGCAGCACAGTTCAGCTTTACTGCAAATTTTGCTCAGCAATTATGAATCAGCCTAATTCGATGACTGCTGATGAGGTAGCTATGTGCCTGAGAGTTAGTTGGTGAGCTTTTATGCTCCCCCTGGTGTTAAACTTGTTTGTTCCTTCCTGGAAGCAAATTGAGAGGGGAACAAAGAGGGACTCCTCTGAGTGGAACTACAGTAAATTACACATACGGCAAGAAATTTCAGCTGCTCCTCGAACAGCAGCAGACAAAGAGTAAAAACACTGCTGCGAATCCAGAGCTCGTGTATTCCATTAAGACCACGGTTCTCAGTGGTTTTTACAACCGAGGCAAAGTCTGCTCAGTCATACAGAATAATTTTACACAGGGAAAAACATTTCATTTACACCTCAATCTTATTACAGATTCTCAAATTTCATTAGAGTATTTAACATTGTAAATGAATGGGTGAATACCAGATGTATACTAAGCCGGTATTGTCCTGTATCATGTGTTCACAATAAGGTTTCAAGGGACTTTGGGGGCCTAACATAGTCTTCAACCAAACCTCTAAATTTACAAGTATCAGGTAGAAAGATAGTAAGAAGTAGCATAGGGCCATGTTAGGGGGTTTCTGACCAAGGTGTCATTGCAGTCCCATTGCTGTGGTCTAACGTAATCACCCGTTCTTGGGGGCCCCCTCTCAGGGGCCTACCCTGTTACAACGCCTCTGTGTGCACAACAGTTTAAAAAAAACTCTTTGTAGACTCAGTTGCATGAGTCCATAAAAAATATTCTTGTGCTAAATGTCATTCTGTGCCTGATGTATTTTAATGAAATCAGAGTTCATGCTGGGATACAGAGAGAACACAAAGCTGATTTAATGTTATATTATTTTACAGTTTGAGCTGAAGTGTGGTTCAGACTAAAGGGCTGAACTTTAAAGATTATAGGTTATGTTTGGCAAGACCGAGGAAAAAAGGTAAATGAGAAACGGAGATAAAGACAAAAATAACTATTACAAGCTCCAGAAACCACTCAAGATATTCAAAAGCCTTTAGAATATAGTGCAGGGCCAGACAGGCCAAGAATTACAAACCACTTTTCTTCTGCAAGAGTCAAGTCTCTACCTTGAATTAACAATGGGCTAAAGCAACTGAGGAACAAAAACTAGCATTAGTGGCTCTTTCAACAAGTCAAGAAGCAGTTTTTACCATTATCAGTCCAGACATAACCCATTCAGTGAATACTGAAAAACAACCTGTTTTTTTTATAATAATTAACAAATGAATAGTTTTTCTCTTTTGAGGTCAGTGACCTTGATCCTTGACTAACATATTCTAATCAGTTATTCCTTGTGTCCATGTGGATGTTTTTACCAGATGTGATGAAATTCCCACAAGGTCTTACAGATATATCTCAAGCACAAGACTGGGATGGATGTGAGTTCACAGTGATCTTGACTTTTGACAACCACTTTTGACAAATCGAATCAAGTGAACATGTTGAATTAAAAGAAATTCTCGACAGGTTTCAGCGATATCGTGTTTACGAGAGGAACAATCTGCAATCATAATGCCTCTGGCCGTTGGAGCACAGAAAATCACACAACAACTGTGAACACCCAACATATAGGCACTAATGATGCCACAGTGCCACACAGGTTAATGCATTCATGTTGCCTGTCAGAAAGAACAGATTCAATTACATTCACACATCATGAAGGATGCAGGAGCAGAGTGGAGCAGTGGGATGCCCACCAACACACAAAACTGCTCCTGAAACTCAAATATTCCATCTACAGCATATACAGTGTGATAGTAGAAGACAACAAAAATTTGTGTTTCCCACAAAAAAAGCATTTTATTTGAGACGGCACACAACCCAAAAACTACTTTCAGACAAAAAAGATGAAATGAAATCTGTAAACAGTAAGGTTTGGATTATCCAACAAAACAGTGGTGTTGTTTCTTGAAAGAAGTGCTGCCGTCGAGTTCTACAATTGTCATTTTTTGGATTAAGTGATATCTCAACTCAAACCTCGGAACATTTTACTGCATGGCCAGATCCACATGGGGGAAGTTTGCCTTCAAGAATCTCTGCTAGAAAGTCATTGCACTTGGTTAATGTTGTGAAATGTTCCTTGTTTAACCCAGGACACGATCTTTCACAAAACCCACCATGTTGTTTCGTAGCCTAAACCTAACCAGGTAATTTTGTTGACAACACTGAACCAAACTGTGAGTGAAGACTGAGGTCAGGAAGACTTTCTGCTGAAAGGCTTTCTGTCAGGTAAATCCCTAAATTTAAACGTCTCCCAGCAGCATGACCAGACAGTGTCAGGGATAAGTGAAAATGTTTATTTGTGCCTGAGGTGGTCTCACCATTTAACCACCAACATTCAGGAAGATAACAAGGCAGGCTGAATATTACACACACAAACATTTATGAATAGATATTCATATATTTTACTTTCCTTAGATGAAGTTCTTGATATGTTACATGTAACATATCATATTATTTGGCAAAGTGTTCTTCATGATTACTGACGACCCAAGACAAAGCAATAGCTCTGTTATTAAAGTCGATGTAGGCAATTACAAATCGTTCTGCATCAAATGCTCATCTTAAAGTGAAATTTGTAATTTTTTATGCATTATGTGTAAATTTATGCTTCTTAGAATTACACAGCTTATGCAAAACATGAAACCCCCTGCAGCTTTCAAACACATCGCAGTACAGTAAATAAAAAACTATTAGTACATGTTATATTTATTCCAGCTGAGGCCTCCTCGAATTCTCAAATTTGTGTAAACCAAATTTAACACTGGGAGATATTAGCACGTAGTGTTAATGAGATGCTGACTCATACTTGATAAGAGGATTTAGTGGTGCAAACAAACGTCTCAGAAATCCAACACCTTGGACATAAAGTAAAGCTCCAGCAAGTATTCACATGCAACTATCATGTTCTGTAAAACAAACAATGTTTACATCCCCTCGCCTGGTCTGATCGTGCTCCTTCCTGAGCTATTCCTCTGATCACTTATCTTTCCACACCAGACCCAGATTTCCTTTGTATTCACACTGAGCCATTTTGCTGAGTTCAATAAGAAAGAAAATGGGCTTCAATCGGGCAAAAAAATCTTCTGGAGGGCAAGATGGAAAACATTAGCAAAGCTGGGGGAACAACATTCACTGTGCAGCCAACCTCTGTGCACCAGCTTAACCATGTCAGCCCACAGGACGTCACTTCACATATTATCCACTCGGTCATTTAGCACACACGAGGAGACCTGGCCGGCCGATGTTTTGGGCACCGGTGGACGGGTGTGTTGTCCAAACGGCGCCAGCCACCGAGGCACGCAATGCGATATCAAGCAGAGCCATGGAGGTACTGATGCCATCCTGCATGTTTTACTGTCAAACTACTGCTGCAGCCCAAATGATCTATTCTACCACACCAACACCTGGAGACCTCACACACAGGAGAGAAAAACTAACATTAGCACCGCTCTAACTAGCAGGATGCAGGACAAAATATCAGCTGCAGAATATTGTGTGTGTTGGGCCGGCGACCAGAAATCTCAGACGCTGCAGTCATTGACTTATGTTCACGTCTGATTGGTTGGATGATAGAGATGGGAAAGATTCCAATTCAAACAACCTGTAAGTGCTCATGTCATCAATGGTTGGATTATCACAGAGATGGTCGTGTGAGGCTGAGAATATCGTGCACTCACATATCCATTAAACTTGAATTACACTGAACCCTGGACTTAGTAAGTAAGATTACACAAAAACAACCAGACAGATAACCACAAAACTTGGCAGAAGGACACGGTATGGGTCAGGGAAGAACTGGTAAAATTGTTGTACCAATTTTCACTCTATACTCTGGGATAATTCATGGATCTTGATGAAAAACAGGCTTAGTTAGGGAACTGATATCTGAGTGTGTGCATCTTAAGGGGTGCAATTAAAGTAGACTGTCAGGAGGAGTTATGCGCTCTGCTGAGAGCCATTCTTGTCAAATTAGAATTTCGTTTTTTTAAGTCCTACAAAGCAAAGCAACTTTGCATTAGCTGTTGCACTATTTACAGTAAATCTTTATCCCATAACTTTAGACTGTTATGCTTCCTTGGTGCCACTGTGCTCGTTGTCTGGACAGAAAGGTATATACATCGTCTCAGTATGATTGTAGCTTGTAGCTCAATTTCTGATTTTTACTGCTGTTTACATGAGGCTGAATAATTTTTCTACCTTTAACTTTTCATGTTATGATTATGGATATTGAAATGTAGGGAAATAAAACCCTTAAACTGCACTCGTCTCTCACATTTCCTGTGTTGTGTTCACCCATTGTTCAGCTAAAATTAGGATAACAACTGACCTGCCGCAAAAAACGAGCAGAAGAGAGAGCAGCGACGGGCACTTCCATTTGTAATGAAGCTTACAAAACATTTCACACAATAATTACCTGCTTCACCGTCTTTCTCAGAAATACAGGATGATGCGTCAGCTGACCCATCATGTTAGAAACGGCTTAGCAAACGTTTCAGAAATCTAAATAAAACAACCTAAATTATACAGCAATGTTCTCTCAGTGCCTGCAGGGGTTTTCTCCAGCTTCCTCCCACAGTGTAAAGACATGTCATTTCGGTTAATTGGCGATTCTAAATTGTCCGTAAGTGTGAATGTGAGCGTGGATTGGTTGTGTGTCTCTGTATGTCGGCCCCGTGATATGCTGCCGACCTGTCCAGGGTGTACTCCGCCTCTCACCCGATGCCAGCAGGGATTTTCTCCAGCCGCCACGCGACCCTCAAAGGATAAGTGTTAAAGATAATGGATGGATTATTCAGCACCATGCACCGGTTTAGAGCATTTGCATCCACACGGTGCTTATACACATTTTCATGGTTTCTGATACTGGTCTGGAAAGCCGGTCCTACTCCTGCCTGGCTTTCAGCATCGACCTTTAGCTGATATTTGGGACGAGTGCGATGAGTGTGACTTGGCATCTGTTAGACAAGTGATGCCTGCCTACTTAGCGCAGACGAGTGAAAGGTCAGTGTGCTCGTGGTGCTTAGAGGTTCAAGGCTCAAGGCATTAGATTCAAACCTGTGGCTGAAAATCAATCATGCCCTTCAGAGGTATGAAAGACCTCCACACCGCATGGCTGTTTAGAGAAGGATGGAAGAAAGAATAGCAGGATTGAAAGACAGAGCGATGGAGAGAAACATTAAAAAAAAGGGAGGGTTGAGATTGCTTTTTTTTTTTCAAAGTGTAGATTTGCAGCGAAGGCACGGCGACAGTGCGTGGGAGAGCACAATGTAAAAAGCTAACCCTTTAAATGCCTGGCAATAAGCAGCGATGACTAGGTAGTGGGGACCTCCTGTCACTTGTGTAAACGTCTGGGGAAAAACAAGTGTCCAAAGAAGGCTGCCAATAAAAGCGCGATACGCTATGAAAGCATGTCATCTGCCTAATTATGTCAGAAACACAGCCTCGTCTGAATGAGAAATGCGGCACGGATGGATTTGTTTTCTCCGAAAGTGATAAATGCTGTTTTCTTCCAGATGTCAGGAACAGTTGATGGAGGGAACAGAGCTGAGCCGCTCTCTCTCCCTTTAATTCCTCTAAAAACAAGCAGCGGTGGCTTCATGGAATAAATTTCTTTCTTTAGTTAAATGACAAATTTATTGCTTTTTGATTAGTGGCCATTGGATGTGCATGGAGTCCACAGTGGCTGGTATTTGATATAGGACATCCGTCTACTTCAGGCCTGGTGTAAGTCAGACCGCTGAGAACATTAAATAAGTGGTCACACTGGTCAGATAACTACAGGACATTTACACAGGATGTCTCGACGGTCTATAAATGCCAAGAAATTGCAGAAAAGAGTTATGCATTATAACACAGTCTGAGCTGTTACCACTGACATTCACATTAATGGTCAGAGTAAAAATGTCAAATGGGGGAGAAAAAAAATACATGTCTGGAGGCTGAGGAAAGTTGTATCTCAATTCCATTAAAAAAAGGCATCTTTAAGAAGTGGTGTATGCAATTTTTATAATGTTTTATACCTGAAGTGTACGTTCCTCAGCCTTCAGGGCTCTGCATGTTTTCTGAATGAACTGTACATCTATACATCAAGCAGAAGACATAATGTGTGAACAACAATTTAGCATAATGTCACTAATTGTGCAATCACGGGGGTCGGCAAGCGAAGAGTGACAATATGTTGATTGTAGTCAAAGTCGTCGTTTACTATGCAAACAGTATAACTAAGAGCATCGCTCCATAATGAGCTGTAGAGCTTTTCTCAGGATTGCCTGTTTTCATGAGACAGGTACGGCACAACATCTGCTTTCTAATTCGTCGCTGTAGAAGAAATAAACGATAGCGTGACCGTTTCACTGCCAAATGATATTCTCTTCAATCAGTAAAAAAAAATAAAAAAGGCAAGTGTGGAAATATGCTTCAGAGGGAACAAGCATTATAAATGTCTATCAGAAGTCTATCGCAGAATCACACAATCCCACATAGACAGAGACTTAGCCCCTCGCTGGAGAGGAAATGAAGGGCTATAGTCACTGCAAAGCGAGGAGATAAGCAAAGGGAAGACAAGTGAGAGAGAAACTGACAGAGAGCGACATAAGCAGAGAGGGGAAGAAAAACTCAGGGGGGATGAGGGGGCTTCGGAGGGCTGAGAGGAGGAGGAGTAGGAGGAGGAGAGGAAAATGACATACTCAGGAGCGCTGAGGCAAAAGTCTCATGTGATTTAGAGTAGATTTAGAAGGGGAAGTGCTGTGGGGGAGATAAGCGGCGCAGAAAAACTGCTCAGACCGCAGGTTTCCAGCGTCGGGCCAGAGAAGTACCCTCAGTGCGAGAGGGGGGATTCACATCGCAGGACCATGTTAGATAGCGGCTTACCCCTCCTCCTCCGCGGCCACACACCCAGGGGGAAATAATTCCCTTCCCAGTGCCCAGTGCTAAAGACTTCGCCGAAGGCTTGTGTTCGTGAGTTCCATGTAAAAGAGCCATTCACAGTGGTTTAACAATAAGGATCCAATTCTTTTTCCACCAAAATCTTTCCAAAATGTTATATCTCTTCGTTCATACACATTAACCATAGTTATTTAACATATTTAATATGAAATAAAAAAAACATAAGAAAAGTAAATTTACAGAAATGAGTTTTAAGCTGTTCTAAGCAGTATTATTCTGCAAGGCTGTATGATTAATCATATATATTTCACATCTATGCATTTTTATCTATGTATGACTATAATCCTATTGTACTATACAATACATATGAATATCAGACAGATCTGTCTACGACATAAAATCGTGTGCTCCTTATTTTTCCCTACGTCGCATCAACACGTATGATATCACTTGACGAACAGTGCACGCACAGGAACAGAGGAACGAGAGGGCAAAAACTGAAATCCCATCTTCAGTGTGTGTGGGAGAGACAGATAAATATAAAGATGGAGGAAAAAGCTTTGGAGGGAAAAAAAAGAAGAATCCGAGTCAAGAAATCTGACAGTGGTGAAAAACCACATAGGTGCTTTGCAAAAGTTTTGCTATATAGTTGCAGCAGCGTGATGTAGCTATATCAAGATGAAGCCGTGAAAAACAGGAGAAAATCCTTCCTGTGAAGGTATGGACACGAGAGGATTACAGAGTCAATCACTTGTCACCTGGCCAGAGATAAAACTTCAACTTGATCAACAGGGAACAGATCAGAGTTGAGTTGTTGATGCAACTGTGTGGTTATAGGCTTTAGCCCCTCTAGCCCCAACCCTTGTGGCTGAGGGGGTAGAGCGGTCAACGGTTTGATCCCAGTCTTCCCCATCTACATTCCTAAGTGTCCTTGGGCAAGATACTGAACCCTGAATTGCCCCCAATAGAAAAAAGTGCTGCCCATAGATGCACTATATGAATGTGTGCGAATGAGTAAATGGCAATGAACTGTACTGTAAAGCGCTTTGAGTGGTAATCAAGACTAGAAAGGCTTTATATGAAATACTGACCATTTAGTTTGTAGATGTGATACTGGATATCTCTATAAATAGTGGTATACTTAAATACATAATCAATTCTAATATTAATGCTACACAACACCTTTGTTGTGTTTCTGTCTAGATACAGAAAAAAAAATGAATGTTTCTATTTCAATGTTATTTCTCTCAGAATAGTCAGAATGTTGTAACTTTTTACACTGAAGGTGCAGACCTACTGTCGAATACATAATCTTTCACCGAGAGAAATCCCTGACTATATGTCTGGTCTTCAAACTACATTAGATCACGAAAAACACGCGAGAAGACACACGGCGACTGAAGACTGATCCTCCTGCTCTTCTGTGTCTTTGGATACTGCATCAAGCTGGAGGAGCGGTGCGACGGTTCAGTGGACACCACTGTTGTAAAGAATAGAGAGCAGCTCAGGCCTCATTGTTCTGCCCTAAACCGCCTGAGAGGAAACTAACCGAGCCCAAACCGAACCTGCCAGACATTGTGTTTTTTTCTGTCTGAACCCAACCTGAGCCCCATACAGTTAATAAAAGCTGCACCGAATTTGTGTTGCCATGTCCCTCACACGCATTGGTTATAGTTTGCTGATTTCCCCGATTACAGACACGTGCAGTGTAAAAAAATCAATGGGCACCTCCCCACTACATGTACCTTCACCCCGTCCTGAACTCTGATTGGCTGGAGTTGTTGCCGGCAAGTTGCAAAAGCCGACTGGTAGAGTGAACTAATTTGTAAATTCAATATTAACCGTTTTTTTTGGTTCTGCTCTGGCCAACAACCTTATAAGAAAAATATATTTTAGTTTGGCAAATACTTCACCAACTTGGTTGTCTGCAGCTCTGTGTCGTGGGTAGACAGAGGCAGTCAGTCTGAATCATACAGTCTTGCTGTGGTCTCGAACTAAAATGTTGAGCAAAGTTGACTTTTAATCACCTCTGCCAAGGAGGTTCTGAATTGACCAATGTATTTTGATAAAAGAGCTGAAAAGATTTCCTCCTAACTAGGTGGAGGGGTGTGGGACAGGAAGGACCCCATTGTGGTGCAGGTCTGAATAAAATGAGCAGATTCCTGAATTCTTTCATATCAATTGCAACTGCCAGAGACTGCATTTTGATAATGTGTGGATCTTAATGTAAAGAAAAAAATCTGTCAAATTCATGTTTTTCAAATATATGAGTTTGTTTGGTGCAGCTCTAGAGAGAGAAAATGTCTGATATATTCACTCTACTGAATGCCATAGTTTTGTATAGATTCAGCACTTGCTTTGGTAATAGAACAAACAATATTACTCATTGCAGGTTTAAAAGTAATTGAAATCTGAACAGGTCATCACGACAATTGTGAAATAAGTGACTAACCACAGCACTTCCAGAGAGACAACACAAGGTGTTTTGCTCAAACCATGTGAAACCTAAGTGGCAGCATGCTGCTACAGTCGACTACGGCACGAGTCATTTATTTTAGCCAACAATGACTGGGAGCTCCTCATTTCCCTCTGACAGATGGAGGGGACCAACCATAAAGCAGGAGCAGGAATCATTAAGTCAGCCAAAGCCCTGCAGAGTTGTTTTAATTGTGTGAGCTGGAGCTGTCGGCACAGCTCTAACTGCCTACACAGAGACAGACGAGATCTTCTGTGGACGTTTAGAGAATGATTTGTGCTCTGGAGGTTCCTCTGGGAGACGACGATGGGGAGAGATAGAGCGGCGTGCAATGAAGAGACAGTTGATCGCAGAGCGAGCAGATTGGACACTCTCTGCTGGAGAGAGCCTCGTCCAGCTGGAGAGGCTGGAGCACCTGGCTAATGCTTCCATAGCTCATAACTTACAACCAGCCCGCCGCTGTGTATGGTTAGCATTGTCAGTGTGACACTCCACAGAGGCCTGCGCCGATGGTCTCAACCTTCCGTGTGCGCGTCAGACAGAGCACTCATTCAAAGCATTAATCAACAGCCTTTTAACGGTGATGCTGCCGTGCCTGTGTATCTATCACCGAGTTAATCTGAGCGATGAGAGAACGTGAACACACACACAAAGCGTTGGATTAACAGCTGTCAGGAAAGGATGCATACAATGCACACACTCACTTATCCGGATGAGACAATACACATAAAGATGTTTTCAGTCGCGAAATCCATAAAACCTTTTCTGCAGTTTGCCTGCAGAAGGAAGGATGTGACGTATAACTTCTGCTGCGGAAATGACGTGATAAGGCCCTCATCGTAAAGAGCTCTGGAACGTCGTTGTCGTTTACTATCTTTTCCATAATTTGTATTCTTGTAGGTTTTTTTGTCTGTCGTATGTAAGAAACATCATCAACACGCCAGATGTTTCCCTTCTGTAAGTTCACAATGTCTGGAGTTCAGTGTACGTCTGAAAGCAGCTGTACAGACTCAACCGAGCAAACGTCCACCGAAGGCTGTGAGATGGGCAGAGAGAGATATCTGTGCACAAAGAAAAAACACCTTCACTCATATGTTGACAGGTTGGGATGGACCTACATCCCTTGTCTTATCCATAAAGGTACATCACTGAGATAGATTTCCTGCTATGATTGAGTTAATAAAAGGGGTTTAAGCTCTTAAAAACTGGATTGCGCTATAACTGCCTCGTTGCAGTTACAATTTCTTGTGTTTTTCTTTATATTACAACTTAATTATTGCAATATTCTGACTTTTTACTGTGATTTTCTTCTCCTTCTCCTAAAATTATGATTTTGTTCTCATCATATACAGTAATAACTTTTTTCTTGAGACTTGATTCTCATTTTTCCCCCTTGAAGTGGCCTTAGTTCTTATTATCGTGCCATGTGACACTGACTTTAAAGCTTTGAGAGTCTGCTGAAAAAAACATTAGACAGGTACCGACTGCAGCACAACACAACAAGAGTTTTAATGCTTGTACTCACTAATCATGGAGGATCTTTCAAAGCAGCTTCAGCTGGAGCATAAATAATCCATGTTTACTTTTAATTATAGATGACTTCTTGGCCTCCTCCTGAATCACTGCAACATCAGTGCAGACAAACTCCACCCAGCACTGACCCAGTACAGCCGTATTTCCCATGTGTAGCAGTCAGTCATCTCAGAGCCGTATGGATTATCCTCCCTCATCCTGCATCTCCCTCTCCCTCGCTCCCGGTTTAACAGTCTCAACACTTAATCTAGTCAAAAGAGACCCTTAATAAACTCGGAGGGAAGCCTGGCTTTGCCCTCGGAGAGAAACAACTATGGTTTACAGCAGTGATGATCTGCAACATCTACCCTGAAGCTCTAATACATATTTATACTCAGCACTCATTAATCAGTCATGCACAGAAAAGAGAGCATGACAAAGATGGAGAACCAGAAATGCAACCGGGGCCACTTCACTGTGTGTTGAGTGTTATTACCCAAAGATATTAAATTTTTAGAAACAGCCACTTGCAGCAGCTCATGACGGTAATATTAAAGTAAATATAATATTGAAAAAGTTGAAATGAAGATGCAGCCACAGCTTTAAACGGGCGTCAAGGTGTTTTTAAGATACCTTATCGACTTCCTCCAGCCTCTTCCACTGTCTCTGTGTCTGGCACTACAGCCTAAATTGCTCTTGGGTGTACAAATTTAAAGGCAGAGGCAGCTGCATCCACACGGTGTCAAGGAGACTTACTTGTATTCTTCCTGTGTGAAGATTGGGATGCGAGAAGGCTGGAGGACGGTGATTTCCACCAAAGTGCTGTTAGTCTTCACCGGCTCCCCATCATCGAAGGCTATCACAAACAACTGAGAGGGCGAAACACAACACACATAGATAATATACAAATGAAGCCACTAAACTAGTACATTCCCCCCCCCCCCAATAAAACTTACTACACAAATAATTATTTTTATGAGGTTGCCAGGCATTGTTTTGTAGACATGTTCAGCATCCTAATAAAGACAGCCTGGCAAAATGGGATCTGGCGAGGAGCCCGTGCAGCTCCCAGAGAGCGAGTATGAATGTATTGATTTACATTCACAGACTGTGCAGAACGGGGCCTGCGGGAAACAGGGGGGGGAGCGAGGTGGCGGAGAGGGAGCGATGGGCAGAAAGAGAATAAACACAGACAAATGTTGAAAGAAACAGAGAGGAGGAGGAGGAGGAGGAATAAAAAGGGGGCTGCAGGTAGACAGACAACATGGGAGCGTTAGTGACAACATCCTCATTAGGACCAAATATCCTGCAGCACCTGCTCCAGCGTTCACAACCACAGATGCGGCTACGCAAGGTCACCTTAAGTTGGTAATGTGACTTCATACGAGCGCCTGGGGAGGGCATTTGTTTAATCTATAATGAAACTCAATAGCACTGGTGGTCTCAGACACAAACGCAGCAATGCCATGATCACTGAGACACTGACACAAGTGAGGAAACATGTTATTATTCAATTTTAGAGTCAATATGTACATATTTCTGACCTGCTGCAACTTATTAAAACAAGAGAGGCAAACATCTACTGAAAGATGTAATATCAATACAGGTGGATGTAGAAATAACATCAGATTTACTATTTAAAATGTATGATAATGATTATCCTCATCATTTGTCATCCTAATATATTTATTATTAGCCACATCAAATCAATGCAGCAGTTTGCCTCTTTGTAAAAATCTAAAGATCCTTGTTTTGACCTGACCGAGTTAAGTTCAGGTCTGAATGCACCCGAATGTCCTGAGATGCGATCACTCAGAGGTCGGAGGTTGTCTGAGAAACATGAGGTCACATTCTTTTCGCTGTGTTAACAAAAAGATGCCTTTACACTCAGTGTCCATACATTGATTTGTATGGGGCTGCCCCCAGAATATCATCACTGACAACCACATGGTGATTGATACTTTTCTTAAGTCAGAAAAATCTTTCTTCACAGCTGCTCCTTTTTTTTTACATTGTTGATTTAACTAAGATACGTTTTAATTTCCATGTACATTTTCATTGAGGGTCAGGACTGGCTCCTTCTCCACTAACTGTAACTGTCTCCAACAGAACAACCAGGCGGCTGATATCTTGGAAGTGCCACACTGACTCTACAAGCAGCAGCAGCTTGTGAAATCTGCTGTCGCCATGAATCGCTGCCACTCACCTTGAAGGTGACGCTGGGCTCCTCATTGAGGTTGACCTTAGTGATGACTCTCCCAGATACCTCTTCCACATCAAAGATGCTGCCGCTGTACGGCGACCTGTCCAGGTCCACTCTGTAGCGGACAAAGCTCGCCGGTGTACCCTGGAGGAAGGAGAAAAAGAGAACATGAACTACCTCACTGGCACAATAACAATCCACTTTTTCACCCACCCTCACTTTTCAGATGAGGCTGTGAAGATGGAGAGAGGCCTTGTCGCAGTAATTACGTTCTGTAAAATGTATTCAAGCCATAGAGGAATATGAGTCGATTTTGTTCCACGTCATTGTTTGTTAATGTGACAGAGCCGCAGAAAAGGTTGCTCCTCTCTATATAACCTGGAACTCCTCTCCATTTGAAAAACCCGTAGCTTTTCATAGCCCTCATTAGTCTGTCCGTATCTTTACAATATGATATAAACCCACTGTTATTCATTGACTCAGATCTCTTCCCTTTCATTTGGAATAAAAAAAACTTCTCCATTTAACTCAGCCCTCTGGTCTCCAGTGCAACACACTTACATTCATTAGCGGGAGCCTGGGCTTTAATATGACCCTTTGATTAAGATTAATCATGGTTCTTGATTGCTAATCATCTCCATAGCTTATTTTATTCTGGTTTCTTCCCTTTGGACCTAAAATTCAGTCTGATTTTTAATAAGCTTTTTTAAGCTCCGCTACCTTGCCTAAACTGATTTGGCTCCCCGGGGACTGAGGTAAAACCTGGGGCTAGAGCAGAGAGGTAAATCCTGTAGTAGCAGCGGCTCCCTCGGGAGGCTTACTATGTATCTCTAAGAGGTTACAAAACTAACTATTATTGAATTCACTAATCATCTCTAAAAGCTCTTCAAATTGTTTTCAAACATGTAATGGAAGAGATGTCTGGACCAGACCACTCATAACAAAACACAGAGAAGAATCTAATGTAGTGGATTAAATAGCAAAACCTCTACAGTGATGAATGAAGAGATGGTTACAAGTGTTTTCCTCATGGCCAAACACACAAGTCAGACAGGTCGGCCTCTACTTCTTTCTTTCTCCATTTGTGTCAGTAGTTGGCCAATTGAAACCCAATCAAATGTGATCCTGGAATATCAGGACCATACTAAAAGAAAACCAATGAAGAAAATGTTGAGCAGGAAACAACCATTTTAAAGACTAATAATTTACTAATAGTAGTAATACTAATAACCACTAATCACGCAGTGGCTTTCAGAACAATATCAGGCTGGTTGTGGCTCAGGAGATAGAGCAGGTTGTCCGCTCAAGCCTGCTGCACACTAGAGGATTATCGGCCTGACTCCGATTCAGCCCTTCGGACGATCGCGGGGGCCATTGCAGAGTCAAGGCTGTTCTGAAAAAGTTCTCTGGACAAATGATCCTATAATGTGAAGAGTTTCACAGACAAAATCTCACTGCCCTCAACTGAACTTGAGCTTCCTTGATTTCAAGATTTGGGATGCTCGTGGAGTATGAAAGGAACAGCGATTGGGTGAGTGAGCAGAAACCCGCAATATCCAATGAGAGTGAGCTGATCAAGGGCGTCACCAACGGTGGCTGCCTACAGCGTAAATACGACAGTAGAGAAGGACAAACTTGTGGAATCGTGGCAACAGGATGAGTCCTTTTTTTTTTTAGGTGTCCTGTGGTTTGTCCAAAATATTACACAAACAAGCGCAACCAGCTGACGAGGCCTTTTTAAAAAGATGAGTTTTTAGATGAGATTTAAAAATGGATTGTCAATTTTTCACATTTTCCTCCCATGTTTCCTGATTTTGGTCTAATCTGTGGTTTTGGTACATTGGTACTTTGATTGATTGATTGTTAATTAGTTAATCTTTGAAAAATGTTATCTCACACATTCATTACTTATGTTAAAACATGAGTCAGGTACAGAATGTTCTGTAGCTACAGCCGCATTTTACTTTCTGTCTCTGTCGACTAACATTTTGAGCTGTACAACACCTTTTCTTGTTTGGCATTCCTCGCACACAATTAATGTTTTATGTCCACTGTTGGAGGGAACTCACTGTGTCATTAACATTGCAGATGAGCAACAAAAACAGCATGTTGGCATCAGAATAATTCTCACTAATTGCAACCTAGATGCAGATTTTAAGAAACATAATTTTTAAATGTATTTTGCCCATCGTGGGACGAATAAAAGTTTATCTTATTTTAGAATACAGTTCTCTACAGTATAAAGTAGCCAGCTCATGAATTAAAGAACAAACTCAGACGCATTGTGAAACTCTGACTGATGCTACAGAGACACGGCAGAACAACAAGGCCTGAGCTCAGAGAATAAGACAGAAAAGCAAACACAATAATACAACTGTATTTGGGGATTTTGACAGATTTGATTTCCACGTGAAGATAAGATGAGTGAATATATGGGAATCTAAAGGGGCAAAAGGACAACTCGTCAACTTTACTGGAACATTTGTTTCCATGATCTCATTTCTCCCGACAGATCTGATATTTTTTTAATTAAACCTGGTATTTTAATGTGTCTCCAGTAATCACTTGGGATCAGATCGACCCGAGGGATGTTAATTCCAGGTCTGAACGAAGCCTTAGAATCGCGTCTCTACCTCTACCTTTGGATAAAAGCGGCAATGGTCGACAAGGAAGACATATCTGCGACCACCTCCTCCATGTCAGTGGATGGGACATGGACCATAACAAAAAGTCAAAGTACATAATAAATACATTTTCCTCAAAGATGCTTCCTGTCATTTTAGGTCGTTTTTATCACACTGATGTTTCGTCCAATTCTCATTTTTCCTGTAAGTTTAGTTTTGATTACTTATTTGAAGATATAACAACTAATGGCTACTGTGCAGAGCAGAAGATGGCAACATTCATTTCTGGTTAGTGAGATGAAGTGAAGATCTGTCATCCATCTATATATAAAGTCTATGGTCTACACCAGGGGTAGCCAACACGGTGCCCGTGGGCACCTGGTCGCCCGCAGGGACCCCGCGAGTCGCCCGCAAGGCATGCTCTAAATTAAAAAAAGAAAAAAATAATTAAAAATGAAGAAAAAAAAGAAAAACTGAAATTTGAAATAAAAAAAAAAGTTAAACCGCCATCTCACTCTATGCTGAGACCAGCTAGCGGGAGCAGCAACGATGGCGAGCTAGATGTGGTTTTTACCCCCCAAACTAAAGAAAACATGGCAGAAAAGCGAAAGAAAACATACGATTTTCATAATGATTGTGAGGAAGAGTTCTTTTTTACGACAGTGAAAGAAAACTGTGTGTGTCTCATTTACGGGGCAACTGTTGCGACGGCAAAGCAGCACAATGTGGAGCAGTGGTCACCAACCCGTCGATCGCGATCTACCGGTCGATCTGCCAGTCTTCACTGTTGATCCCCGAACTCTCTGGACTCACTGGCTGTCGTCGCGCCGCAGATCAGCTGTGTGTCGGTTGTCTGTGTGTCGGTTGTCTGTTTTTCACACGCGGTGTGTGTCCGCTACTGGCGGTGGAGCTGCTGGTTTATCTCCTGCATTTCCTTCAATACAAGTCGGATTATGTACGAGACTAGATGTCAGGACTCTACGGTATGAAGATGCGCATCTTCCGGTCTGTCGATAACAATCAAAGCCCCGTTGGAACAAATCAGTGGATTCAGAAAGTGAAACGCTGGAGTGCTTTTACTTTGAAACGTGTTCGGAAAGTGTTGTAAATACATTTGTGTCATAGAGAGATTAACATTTTGGTTCACAGCAGAATAAACAGAGAAAATTATCTTTCAACTGATTTTTAATGCTTATCTGATGAATTTATGTCACAAACAAATGGTTGCAACACTTTCTGTAAGCCTTTTCAAAATAAAAGCACTCCAGAGTTTGTTAATGATATCCATTCCCTTGTTTAAAAAGGTTTTTTTATTGTGAAATATTTGCGGGAGCGGAAAGATGCACGGCTTCATACTGTGTAGTACTGGTATTTATTTGAGTACAAGGGACTTCTTTCATACAAGGAAATAATCATATTTGTGGCCATATTCAAATCAAAGCCTATATGTAACAACATTGTGCTGCAGTAGCAGCTCCTCTGCAGAACATGATGTGGAACTGAGAAGCTACATATTTTGCATTGTAAATATGAATTGATATTAATTTGAATATTGTCATTGAATAGAAAAAGTTGCACAACTGCCTCTCTTTGTGTATATTTATTTCTTGTACATTCAGCCTTTAACAGAAATTGCAAAAAATAATAAATATGACCCTCCTAAGTGGTTTTTTTGGAAGATATCAGGGTGGTAGCTCTCGGCTTACGTTTGGAATTAAAAAGTGCTCTCGGGCTCGAAAAGGTTGGTGACCCCTGGTCTACACCATTATAACCTCCAGACACTCCAGCCAGAGTGAGTCTCTCCCTCTGCTTCCTTTGTGTGTGCAGGTTTCTATGAACATGTGTATTAAAGAGAGAGAGAGTGTGTGTGTGTGTGGGTTTAACAACTAAACTCAGTTCCACCAAAGGAACGTTTCTATGACGGACAGCCTGTCAATAAAATGCTTTGAGCTCTCAAATCCCAGTCAATAACAGACTGGGTTAGTGGGCTGCTGTTAGAAAACCTAATCCCTGTGTCCATCAAAGCACTGAGTCACTTCCATGCGTCGCTTGCTGCCACTGGTGACGTAAAGTTGAATTCCTTTCACTTCTGGTAACATAAAGATGAATTCCTTGCTATTACTTGTGCTACAACGCTGCTGGATATGTTCCACTTGCTCACTCACACTCCATGAGCTCACCTGGCTCTAATAGACTCCTAACAGCAGGTGGGTCACTAATAAAATTCATCGAGTCCAGCCATACATGAATTTCCTGAAAAACTTGCTAAGAGCTGGAAGAGTTTATGGCCCTGCAGGAAGGCCACTGGGGTCACTTGTTTTGCAGTAAAATTTGAAAATAACAAAAGAAAAACTGTTAGAAGAGAAAAGGCAGATATGGTGATGTTTCTATAAAAAGGGGAAACAACTGCCAGAACGTGACGTGAGAATAGGACGTGATATGAAAACCGCTGACTCACCAAGTGCAATAAAATGTTAAGGTACGTGGCGCTGCCAATAAAAGAGGTTCAGCTGAGGTGAATGACAGAAGCACCCATTCGCAGGGCTGGTACTTTCTAAATATTAATGGATATAAATAGTAAAATTATTGACAGACTAAAACCAAGAATCTACATCCCCCAGTAAATGTTCATTGCTCCTGTGTTGCCTCCTCATCGTCACACAATTTCCAGTCTCAACAGGGTGTCACAGCTTCTCCTCTGCATTGTGTAATTTTGTTCCATGGTTCACAGACTCCAAAAGAAAAAAGAGAGGAAAAGGTAAAATCTTCATAGCTCCAGTCCCAGAGGACCTGCTCAGATATTGTGAGGTAAAGGAGTCTGAGGAAACATGACGCTGTCTGAGGCAACTGGTAGATGACTCATACAAGTGTCGATGCTAAACAAGACTCCGTCACAATTAGAGCTACTGGTGCAGAATGGAAATATACACGGCACCGGAGCTCTAATGAGAGCAGCCACGTCTTGGAAACATCTTTAAAATGCATCGTGTGAAAACGCTGCAGCTAAATTGGCTGATGTTCTGCGAGAAAAACACGGAGTGAGAAGGTGGAAAAAAAAAAAGAATCACTCAGTGCTTCCTTTATTAATGACACAGATGGAGATCTACACGCTTCATGTGTTAACCACAGATGTTTCATACCTCGCATGTCACGTGTGTGTTTTTCATTATACTCACAGGGGGGTCTTGGTCCTCAGCTAAAACAGTTGTGATGACTGTTCCTTTCTCTGCATTGGGGGCCACCAAACCCTTATACAGGTCTTGAACAAAGATGGGGGAGAAGTCGTTCATATCCTAAAAATAGAAGAAAAAAAAAATGCAATAAATGTAAGTTTACAGGTCTGTGGCTGGATTTCACCTACACTTTGCAGCCATGTAAAACATTACAGTGTCATATGCTCAGTTGCTCCTGTAACGGGTGATAAAGAAATGGTGACAATTACAAAGCGTCATTGAAAGGCTCGTATTAATTTATGAGTGTTACTGTAATTTTGCTGACGCTGTCTGCATGCTCAAACAGTGAGACCGCGGCAGTGGAGATTTTGCAGCTGCAGCTTTGTTTGATTTCTGTTAACACTTCCACCAAGTTATTGTGGATTCAGACAAATTTTTCCCTCTGCGATAAATCACCACGCTGCCGGCTTTGTCCTTTTCTTCAAGAGCCGTGCATCTGAGCCAGTGTGACCACATATCAACATATACACGTTCTGTATTCACACCATTACAGCTAAAACATGAAAAAGTTTTCGGGATTGGAGATTTACATCTCCCCTGAACACATGCGAGAACTTCACATCACCACTGCTTTTAATCACCTTCTCCCCCCCGCAGTCGCTAATGCACAGCAGAGCTCTGCCATATGGTGGGCATGCAAAAAAAAAAACTATGTGATCTTGTGAACTGTGCAACTTTTGCTTTAATGTGCGAGGATGAAAAGTCAGTAAGTCATCCACGCACCTCGGGGGAGTAGCTTAGCTTTATAAGGAAAACTGCAGCAGCCCGATCTCCCCTTCTCTTGACTTTTCTCTCTTTTGACTGAGCCACAGGCAACAACAGTATGGGTCCTATAAACACAGAGGTGGTGGGCAGCTTCCGTTTGATCAGTACGCAGGTTAAATGTTTCCCGGCAGAAAATCTATGATGCGCCTCTCGCTATGATCAACGAAGCCGAATCCTTGTTCTTCACGCTTGAAATTTACGTGCTACGTTTGTTTACGCATATATTTATGTATCTCGGTGTGTTCCACTTCTGAGGGAAAAGTTTGGGAGACTCAGGACACTCAATCCTGCGAGGCATCCGATGAAAGAGACAACAACAACACAGTGCGAGGGGAAATCAAACACAAGCTACTTCAAATAGCCCTCTGGACGTGTTAAGTGAGACAGGAAGTGGAATCAGGGAAATCAGCTCCATCCCTTGTCCCTGATAAGCTTGTGTGAATCTATTAGGCTCATTCTAATTCATGTCTGCCGATTCAAACAGCACACACTGGTTTGATATCAGCGGTTGAGCGATGCCGTGTCCTATCAAACGCTGTTTCTGAGTGACACCGGGAACACTGCAACAAAGCTCGTCCTTATCAGCGGACAAACTCACACAACAAGTTGGCAGAACATGTGGTGAGCCTGCTTGGATAAGCCTCCTCCCATTCAGCCTGACACAAAGAGCTTGGCTCTACAGAATTTGAGACGATCGCTAGGGATGGACTGGATTCATGCACAGAGACGCTCACGCACACATTCTCGAGCACAGAATTACTCGCATGCACCCACCAACACACACACAAACACTCATGCACGAACAGTATCACAACACAAGGCATTTAATCCTTTTGTTGGCATCCAGCTGTTAATCTCTCGAAAGGTTGGAAAGGGAGCACAAGCTCCTGAAAACGCTGACATAATTGCTTTCACAAAGCTAATGAGTCATTCAGATCTGTAATAGCACTGTGTGCAAGGCAACAACACCTATCCATCAGTGCTCTTTGTCCCGGTGATGCTGTGAGGACAAACAGGTTGGGAGGCCGCAACATGTTTCACAAAGGGAAATTCATTGGGATTTTTGCACTGAATGGCATAACAACTGGATTTCATATCACAATAGCAGCGCAGGTACTCTACTTTACAATAATCCCCCTTTTGGACTGAGGCTTAGGCGAGCTATTACTACTGTAAAACTCTGCTAATGACTCATCACATATTCACCGCCAGTGCCACAGATCCTGAGGGACAATGAGGATAGATGGGAAGAGGGGAGACGACTGAGAGGCTGCGGCAGACTGACTGTCTACAGGCTCTTACCGTGATGCGGACCGTGACGGTGGCCTGCCCTGGAGGCATGACCCCTCCTTGGTCGACAGCCTCCACCTGAAAAGTGTAAGAAGCCCCCATGCCCATAGCTGCCAGGTTCTCAAAATCCAGGGTCTGCAGCACAGCTAGCTCCCCTGTGATAGGGTTCAGAGAGAACAGCTGCTGGGCCGATTCAGTCTTGATCCGATACGTGACATTGGAGATTAGGTCTGAGTCCACTGCCTGTGAGGAAGAGGAAGAGGAGAGGCATGAGCAGGGGAAATAATTAGATAATATTAAAGGCAAAAAACACAGAATGATGGAAGAAATGAGAGGAAGCAGCACATATATTTTCAAAATTGGTACATTATACATAGACATATAGGACGGAGGGTAAAGGCTATGGATGAACTTGAAATGAATATTAATGTTTCTATTAAAACTTTGCATTTTAATGCTGCAAGGATTACTTGCATCAATCATTTATAGATTCTGATTAAATTAAACCACTAAGGGGAACTTGAGTTTGGTCTTATTACAGAAAATTACAACTCTCAAAGTGGATGGAATTTGCAAAGGCTTCTGAAATAGGAGATTATCAGATGTGGTAGTAAGATGCAAGAATACATACACACACAGACACACAAACACACACAGCATTACTCATTGATAAGCAAAACAGGACTACAGCCATAGTGGTTCTGTGAGGCTGTACTTTAACACAGCTATGCTCTGAACTAAGTGCTCACATCAGCGTACTAACAGGCCTCATGTTTACTATGGAAGTAGAGCTGAGGCTGATGGGAATGCCATTCATTTTTCTGGCATATGGGCAAAAACCAGAAAGGTTCACCCGAGGATGGCCCAGCATGAAACTTTTTTTTTTCTTTTCAACGTTCAGTAAAAGAAAAATGCCAACCTCATGGTGCTCGAGGAAAAAGTCACTTAAGGTAGTAGAATAAAATGTCTGTGAACCATGAATGTCTTCACAGAATCTGGTGGAGCACACATTAAGGTTGTTTGAAGTGAAAATTCTGACCTGCTGGTGGTGCTAAAGGAAAAGTCAGAAGATCACAGGGAGTCAAAGCAGCACCCTGAGGAATTTGAAAGTGTGTCGAGAATTGCACGGCAATCCGTCAGATATAGTTTTCAAGATGTTTCACTCAGAAAGTCAAAAAGTTGAGGGAATTTAGAGGGTCATCAAAAGCAGTAGGTTTCATCCTCTGGAGAGCAATGACCGAAGAAGTGGAGCCACCGGGCGAGCGAATACACTCCGGCACATTCAGTTTCCACCCGTCTCAACCTCCACCTTTTCTCTGTGTCTCACTAGCTCACTTTTTGCTGCCTCAGATGTCTTGAAAGCCACCCACATCCGTTTAGAGTTGAGGTGTCGTTGTCTCGGATATTAATGGTGTCACAGTGCCACTGTCACTCACACCCCTCACCCTCAGCCCTGCCTCCCTCTGTCTCCCTTCCTATTTTATCCCTCAGTGAGAAATGTCACTCACAATACGCCAGCAATTACTCGCCCCTCTGCTCTGTGTCTTCTCTGCATGAAGCGGGTTCCCTTATACTTTTCCTCAGTGCAAACACGTGCACTGACATTTGACGAATCCACCTAAAGATTCCACGAAACTGACGTTTTCCAACACTTGTGTGTAATATTCATGTTTGTCAGAGGATATGGAAATGATCTGTGACTATAGACTGGTTATGACTTCAGAAATCCAGCTTTAAGCCTTGTTCTGCCGGAGTCTAAAAATGCCCCGAGAGCTGTCATGACAGGAGAGAAAATGTTTAAGGTTGTGTATGTTTTTCTCTGTGCAAATGTTTCCATTTGGAAGCAGCTGACACTTCAAACACAAAATTTCATGCACTTGAAGTTAAAAATAGCTTAAAGCCTTTTGATATAACAGTTGTTTCAGGCACCTCTGGTACATAATATACAGGGCAGAGGCGGATGTAGGATCTTTCTAAATCAGGGCCCATTAAGGGGGCACGATTTACAGCGAGGGGGCAATAACATGTACGACATTCATGCACAATTCCTGATTTAGTAAAGTGCACATTTAAGTAATTCCTTGTTTACAGTGAGCTCAATAGCTTTGACCAAAGCCACAAATCAATCAATATGAATTAAATTGGATCCACCCCTGATACATGGAGACATGAGACATGCAGGAGTGTAGGGAAAGAGACAAAAACACATGCAGGTGAATACTCACGCTCAGCTTCAGAACTACAGTTCCCACCGGGCTGTTTTCAGGGACGTTCACCACATACGTTTGCTGGGAAAACATAGGGCTGTTGTCATCGATATCTGTGACCTGGATTGAGAGCGTCAAGGAGGTGCGACGTGGATCCACCGCCCCGTCCGACGCCTCCACCACCAGGCTGTACTGGCTCCTGAGCTCCCGATCCAGAGGCACTCGTGTGTAGATGCTGCCATTTTCACTGATTGTGAACAAGTCGGGATGATTTACAATCCGGTAGCGCACCTGGCCATTAGGCCCCGCATCTGGATCTGTGGCCTGCGGAGATGGAACATGATCAGAGGGCTCCGTTATGAGACGGTACAGCAAATGATTATCGCTGTGTAGCTGGTGAGGAAATACAAGAAAACATATTTTCCCACTGCAAAGTTAATGCGTGCACAGCTTGACCATGTAAATCAACCCCCCCTTGACTTCTGACTTCAGCTGAGGTGATGTGATGTTCGATAGCTGCGGCAGTAATTTCCCCCAAAAATCCCCATTTATTCCTCCCCAAGCAAGTTAGAGAACTACAGACGATAATTCAATGCAGCAGCATATTTGTTGTTTCAATAGAGGTCTGTGCCAACACAAACTACACAGGGGGACAAGGTGAAATATAGCCTGAATAATCAGATGGAAGCCTAATAGCCTGCTAATGTTGCAGAGGCCATTATCTTGCAGTGGACTGAGAGACCGTGTGTGCTGAAAACAAATGCGAGCGTGTTAGTGGAATTGCAAATTTAAACATTAAATACAAATTCATCAATAAAGCCCATTTCTCTCCTGACCCTGTTGAGGTAAAGTGACAACCTGTGGGAAAAATCCATTCACATGCATTAATAGTAGAAGAGAGAGATAAATATTCACCGATACATTGCATGTGAATAAAAACAAGGGGATTTCGCTTTAGGCAAACAGCAGATGTTGTGTGTTTGATGTGATCCATTACATGATCCATTAGAGCGTGGCTTTATCTTAGTGCCTTACATATTTACAGAAGATTCAAGTACAAAGCCATGTAAATTACAGTGCTGCAACCGCGCCGACACAACCTTCACACATTTCTCTTCGGAGTCTCATTTTCCTATCCTTCATACTGACATGAGAGTCTTTGTCTCAGACTGATGAGTAATCATTCTCAGGTTGAAAAGGCCAGCACCCTTTTTTTTATTCATGCAAACTCCGCGTTTCATCCAGAGGAAATCTTTTAAAAGCTCAATCACAATTTAAATCGTATGCAAGACATTCACGATCAAATAAAAAAAAGAATAAAAGAAAAAGAAATGAAGAGCTTAAAGGGATCTTATATGCTCATTTCACTATATTTCTCTAAGCCTTTGTCTCACAGGGATTCCTTTTACATATGTTTATCTCATATTTTGAAATGTTTACCTTGTTTATCATGAAAATCCAATATCATGGCATAATATATATGACAGATAATGAGGAAAGGCTAAATCGGCCGCTTCAAAGAGATTCACTGGGTGCTACTGTGCAATACTGCGAGGAGGAGAAAATACAGATTTTAATTCCTGTGTGGAGATGACCGGTCATTATTATGCCTGTGTGTGTATTCATACCCAGCTGTTAACAGTGTGGTGGTGGTAATTCTTGTAACTGAGAGAGAGAGGAAGGAGAAAAGGATACAAAGAAACATCAAGTCCAATTTGATCTGTTGGGGAATAAGTGCACTTAAGGACACAGCAGCACAAAGTCTGAAAACAAGTGTCATACAGTTGGAGTGAGGAGGATGCACATACACACATGGCTGTTAGAAGCTGCCCAAAGTTTGCTGTGAGTCCCTGACAAAGCCTACGCTAAAAGTTGGAACTCAGCAGTTTAAGCTTTTGCAAAAAGCACATCATGTCAATATGTGCATATGGATCATTACTTCCCTGCAGTGGTTACATAACTAAAATCCTCACTCTCACTTCTCGCCTTGTAAGAGGTTTAAAGCAATTCATTCACAGCCAATAAAATCAAATAGCACATTTGCATTTTTCTATAGTGGCCAATGGACAAAGTAGTGTATGTATTATGGAGGTCTGCACAGGGCAGATCACAGACCTGTTAGAGATGTTGGTACAAAGGACATCAATAGGTGGGCGCGTTGTAAAGCCTGGTCTTAGTGCTGATTATTTAACCTTTGGGTCCTGGGACAAAGGTCATCTTAATTATTAGCAGTACATGCTGTGGCTCATTCTTCGTAGTTATGGGAATGTTTGACACATTTCTTTCAGTCTGGACCCAGACATATGGTTATGTGATGCTGTGAGATGGTGGGCAGGATCAGTACATCGGTTGTGGGAGCAGCTGAACATCCTGTGGGAGCTGCAGCACAAAAAGCAGCTTGAGCAGGTAGGTGCACTCTTAAGAAACAGGCCCACACAGTTTCCTAATATACAGAAACACATATTATCTAATATAGACATTATATAAATCTGTCGCCTCTGCTGCTGGCCTGGATCCAGTGGTCTTTTTTGCTTTTTAGCATTTAGAAAAATAACATACTCATGCTGCTTTTTTTAGTAAATGCTGAAAACTAAACTTTTGTCTGAATTGCCCACTTATACTTCAGGATGTGTCCTTACAACCAGAGCACATTATTTTCAAACATAAAATTAAAACACTAACGTGTTCCTCTCAGAGCTAAACACCAGTGGTGATAACTGTGTTTACAAATGTCACAGGACAAGACCATCAAACTCACTTTTCAAGGAGCTTGGCAAGAAAACAAAACTTAAATTCAACAGCCTCTCGAAATAGCACAGAGGATGGACACTTTTCTTTCTTTCAAAAAATGTGTTAAAAAATGTTGAAGCAAATAAAGAGCTTAAAAGTCACAATGTAACTTTTATGTGTTTCTTTCTAAATACAAACAGACATTAAGGGGCATAATAAAATTATCTGAATACAGGAAGAACAACAGGTTTTGATTATTTGTCTTTCAAACTGTATTTATTAAATAATATGTGCATGCAGAGACTTATGTGAGAACGCCCTTTAAAATGATGCGCTTTATTTTTATGGCCAATTTAAATTCTGTCTGTGTTTCTATTATTCTCTCTGTACAGCACCTTGGATCTACCTTTGTTTATGAAAGGTACTTTAAAAAGAACATTTCCTTTAGAGCAATGAATGCATCATGTTCAGTAATGATGCGTTGTCAACATCTATGTGCTAAATTTTTTTCATATGCTTACAAATTCCTAAAGACATTGTGCAGAGCCTTGTAGCAGCAATTCTACATGACGCTGCCATTAGGTGTCTGACGTGAATGCTGATCCATTTGTCCTCCGGTCATCTGCATGTTCAGATTATTAGCAAACAGAATGTGCAGGATAGTGCGGGATTTGTCAGTCGCTGAACAAGTGACTGTGTTTGCACAACCAGCACTGCTGTCAATTCAGATAACATGGCAAACCGTCTCCAGTGTATGCGAGTGTGTGTAAAATAAGAACAGGTGGGAACCAGTTCCAGTTGTGATAATCCAACATGCTTCAGGGTGAGCATTAATCTACTTAATGGCATAATGCATTTGCACTGTAGCCATCTTCTTCTTCTTTGGCAGTTGCCTGCAGCTTTGTGCTTGGCTGCATTATTTTCCCACTTCAGGTAAATTCAAGATACAGCTACAGAAAAAAAAAAGAAGATTTTACAGCAACACATCACGTTTCAATGTGGAATTATTGAGTAGATACAATTCAAACAATTATCAAATTCCTTCCTTTATCTGTCATTTGACTTTTACTTAGTGTGTCATGTGACTACTGTTTAGACAGGGACAATAGTTGCTCAATAAAACCAACTTGCAGCAGAGTCGCGACTTGTACACAAAGCTACTGGAAAGTCTCCAGCTTGCAGTGTGAAAGCATTTGTCAGTGTGACAGAACTGAAACACAGAGAGATGCATTGGTTGTGAATGTTAACTGATGATCTGGCTCCACAACTTTTTCTCTCCCTTTCATTTTTCACATTTTCTCTCTGGTAAATGAGCAGAGGGAACCTCTTAATCATGTTATACTGTATATTTTAGATGATAAAAATACTTTTTGGGTGATATGCTCATGAAAGACTTTCCACTCAGTGTTTAGTCTTTATCACCCAAAGAATCAAAGCACATTCCTTCTTTGTTTTTATGGAGCTAAACTTCTTCACTTGCACAAAGCATTGACAAAGTAGGTCTATAAGAGCTTGTTCATTTGGTGGGAGAGCAAAGACAATCTGGGTTTTCGTCTGTACAGATACAATTAAAATGGTACTGATCTTCAGAATTTGGTTAAAGGACACAAAACAAGTCTGACAATGGAAGGGAGTCAATAGTCAAATTTCCTGACGTGACAAAAACATGAAAATTACATGTCCACTTAATGCTCTTGCTCTTTGATCTAATCCCCCATTATTTTCAAAAATGTTGGTCTAAAATACACCAAGAGATTTTATGTAACAGTGCTGCCGTTGAAAAAAAAAAAAAAAGCCTGCATCCCTCTTTGATCAGCTACTACGAGCTAAGCTGTAGCCTCTCGATGTGCATGTGCATGGAGAGCAGGATTGTGTTGAGCTAAGTACTTTAATGTACTTTTCTTTCGAGTCAGAAAGGCACAGCCTCAGCTCGAAGTTGGTGAGGCGCCAGCTGAGAAAAAACTTCCAAGGTAGGACAGAGAGCGGCAGAGAGACGGCGGTGTGGGCTAAGCCCCAATCGAGCCACTGGCTGCATTTCTGAGGACACACACGTGGGAGTGAGACCGGAGGTAGCTTTACCTCATGCAAACACCAGGTTTCCTTCATACGTCCACTTTGTCTGATTTCACACTTCATAAACTTGCAACGTTGACTGGTAATCCATTTTACTACCCACTGAAAGATGTCTGATGTTGAAAGTATCTGTCCTGAAAGCTTTATAAAGCTTGAAAGAACAAATGTGACTGATATCAAAGTGCCTGTTTACCCTTGGCATTTTCTGTTCGCATAAGCAATCACGATGACCTGACAAAGTAGAACTTGAAATGGCACTGAAATAAATTCAAAAGAATGTACTTTCTGAAGTCATCACAAAAGGCAACAGATCATCGTGATCCATCACAAGTGAACGACACGAACAATGGAAGGAAAAAACATTGTACTGGCAAACAGTGTGTTTTTTTTAGTTTAGAGCAGAAACGGGCAACAACAAGCAACTATGCCATTAAAAAGCTTTCAAAGTGAAACATCCTGTTACCTTTCATAAAATTGGGGATTTTTCTGGTTTTGAAAATTGTTGGAAGTTTGGATAATGTAAGTACACGTCAACAAAATATATTAAATATGTTCAGTTTTTTGTTGTTGACATTTTAATGAATAATTGTTAATTATATTTTTAACTCAATAACTATGTAATATACTGCACATGTTTGTTAGAGGACGTCATTGTTAAATTAATGACATTCCTTTGTTATCAATATAACATATATAATATATATAACATAATTATCTCACCCCCGAAAATTCTGCCGATCAATATCTGCAGATATTGTGAACTTGCATTAAAGTGCAGTAGCTGCGAATATTTCCAAACTCAGACAGAATTCTTTCCATTATTTGAAGATAGATTTTGTAACAGTGCCCCAGACCTGCTGCAAATCCCACCAAATGGCTCCTAGTTCGCTGCTTTGAAACTCAACTCTGAACTGTATTGAGTTTCAAAAATCTTTTAAAACAGTGAAGGGGAAGAAAATGTGGGGATTTAAAATCAGGGAGTGGAACTGCAGGAGAAATGGAGGCAATAAAAAAGTGAAATCTCTGCCTCATCTGACACTTTGTAAGTATTTACTAAACTTTATGTGCAAACCGTCCATGTGGCCTGGCAGCTCATTGGAGCTAAACCAAGCCAGTCAACAGCTTTGGTTTACAAATGTATCTGACATGATTGACCATGTTGGAAACTATGAGCTAAAGTCATGGGCAACAGCAATGAAAACAAATAGACCGTCGTAGCTCTGTAAAAAACATCTGTCAAATTAGTTTTGACACATGATGCCTTAAAAGCAGTTTATTTCAGAAGAACAATAAGATCAGAAAGAAAAAGACATTACTCTTACCGTGACTTCTCCTATGAACAAGTCGGCCTGTTCTTCTTGCACAGTGAAGTTAGTGGGGGTGGTGATGTTAAACTTGGGGTCATTATCGTTGACGTCAGTGACGACTATGTTCACAGTCGTAGTGGATGTCTAAAGGAAAGAAAGAACACAACAAAGACAAGTCTTTACACAAAGTATTCAAACGCAGAGTTTATAAACACGGCACAAACGATAATAAATATGGATAATATAATTTGACTTTAATGTGGAATCATCTGGAAAATGTTTCTCTGTCATGCTCAATTAATAATTTTGAAAGCATAAAGATAAAAAAAATGTCAACTGTTAAAAACTCACTAATAAAGAATGAATTTAAGAAGTACTTTTGTCCCCTTCTGAGCTTAGACACCTAGATTTACTGCCTCGTGGTTGTTTGCTTCCACGAACCAGTCAAATTGCAGTTCATATTCAAGTCTGTCCAGACGCATATAAAATACGTAGTGAAGACTATTTCACATGAGGCGGCCCACTTCTGCTACAATACGCTGCAGCAAAGCCTGGAAGGTCACCTGTTAAACTTATAAATATTACATTACACTACATTTATTCATTTGGCTGATGGTTCTATCCAAAGCAACTCATAACTGAGGAACAACACTAAAGCTTCAGGACAATAGGAAACCTTGAAGTAAATCTATTCAACAAAATAAACAAAAGTTAGTCAGAAATGTTGAGTCTTCTTGAAGTGAGACAGGGAATCCACTGCTCTTATAGCATTTGCTTGCCCCACAATCGGGGAACCACAAAAGAAAACATTAGGACTGTGATTGCCTTGTGTGCATGGATGGCAACGCCAGACGATGCTCCATGGAGGAATGCCACGGTCAAGAAGGAGCATGAGCCCCCGTATGATTGAGTTCCAGGAGATGGGCGCAGACCTAGAAGTCGCTCTGTAGGCGAACATTAGTGACTTGAATTTGATTTGGGCAGCCATGGAGAGCAGGGGGAGGTCAATGAGCAGCAGAGTGATGTGGCCTTTTAGACTGATCCAACTGTGCAGAAGGGAGGCCGCCCTGAAGGCCACTGCAGTATATGGCCAATAATTCTTAGTTTAGGGAAAATGTGAAAACACTTAAATCAATTGTTTAATCTATACTTGATTGAATTAAGGATGAAGGATAAGCTAAAAACCTTTGAATCAAATTTATAAACATCCAAAACCTCTTTTATTGCACGTGTTTACACTGCTGGTCGATTTCTCACTAAAATGTTATACTGGCTTATAAATAAAATGTAATGAACATGCTGTCCTTTAGAACACTGCAAACTGTGGGTAAGACATATGACAGGATAACAGGATAAGGTTGATGTTGCTGTTGTCTGGCTGCCTATGTTTGTGTCGGCCAACGTGTCTGTTGACGTTATAACAGCACCGATTATGTCCACAGATCCCAAAACGATGAATCCTGCAGACTTCTGAAAATCCTCTGACTTCTTCTCCAGCACCAATTTGAAGTTGACATTTTGTAAGTAAAGTGTTCGGGTGGATTCCCATGAACAATTCTGAAGCAGATAATCCAAGGTGCTCTGACAGTGACCCCTGAGACTTCCCCTCTGGTGCCATCATGAGGTGGAAGGTGTTGCCAGAAAAACTTAGGGTTCAGTGTCTGGTCAAAGGACAGTTGTGAAAGCCACGGGATTTGTGGATTGACCTGCTCTTCTTCCTGAGCCACATAGTTTTGTTAAGATTTTTTACAACTGCCTCAGTATAAATTGTAAAAATTCTGGTGATCTCCTGACTTTTCAACCAACTTTTGATTTGTCCAAATGCCTGTTGGTCCCACAGAGTCACTAGATAAACTCTTGGACTTGTTACTGACATCACCGTGGTGCCCCAGGCCCTGCAGAAGTGAAAGTTAAACTAGCAAAAGTGTGGAGGTAAACACCTACAAGCACTTATACACTACACACTGCTGCTTTGTTTGCAAAGGCCAAACAACTCCACTTCTAAAGAGAAACTTCTAAGAGCCTCCAACTTTGACAGAAATACATAGTGTATGTGCATGTAGTATCTATTAAGAATTCAGAGGGTATTGAGCTGTTTTCTTGCTGGGGCAAATTCAATGAAGTTTGTTATTAACAGCAAACTGCACAAGATTGGGTGGCCCAGTATATGGGGCATGAAAGCATGAAATCAGATCGATCACAGCTTACTTCCTCTGATTTCACACTTTTACTCTTAGAGCAAAAGTTCAACACGCCAATAATTTCAAATGTCGTTACTTACATCACCTGCATTAATTTCCATGGTGTCGAAAATGTCGTAGCCGCAGAATACATTTTCTCCATTTTCACGGCCAATTGAATCAGGTCTGTGTTTTGTTTAATGTCCGGTGTTTTCTGCGGGTCTCGTTTTATCTCACTGGATAAAAGCAAATCTCCAGTGTCACCTGAGGTGTCCATTCATTTGCATGGCCACTGTTGCTAACCTTCAAACAATGACACAGTACAACACGGCCACAGCCACCACTATAAATCAACATTAAAAAAATGGCTGCATATGCACAATCTATAATCTCTCAAGAGCTCTGGGACAAAGCTGTATGCAAATAATTGTAGAAAATGATCTCCTCTGGGGGGGGCGGAAGGATGGGAAGGTTTGGGAGGTAGTCGGCCCTCGCAAGAAAAGAAAAGAAAAAAAAAATCACCCGAAGACATGTTTTTGAAGTTGCCATGGCAGATGAGACGTTCAGTGGCACATGTCACGCAGGCAATGACCTAGTTAATGTCACCTTCATCTCACTCCCGTTGGGAATCCCTTCGCTATTGTTGTTTTCTTTGTCGGAGCTTCTGAGACGTATATAATCCATCTTTTCATGTATGAACTGAAATGGCAACCCATGCTGGAAACCATCACACCCCATGCCTCTTGTGCTCTTTCACTGCTAAAAGTAGAGGATGCGTCCATCAGTGTGATTCATTTCACAGAAGACCTACAGCCAATTAGCATCTGCATCACCGGGAGGGTATTCTTATCAAAGCCGAAACTCCCACCTCTCTGGCCACGAGTGTGATTAATGAGCGACGATTATTTATTCAACATAAAATAGATGGAGCCCTGTGATGTCTTGTCTTCTGTCCTCAGCGCCTGAGAGATCCGGAGGTGGACGATAGTGCATTCGCCTTTCAAGTGACAATCCTGACCAGAAGCCATGTTGCAAGGGACTGATATGATCAGGCTGTTTAAAGTCATGTTCTCGCTTCTCCGAGGGGCAAGAGGAGCAGCGTTATCCCTGGGCGAGGCACCGGAATCTGACTCTGCTCGGCAGCTCCGATCGCAGCTCGTGCTATTGAGAATACAAATTTCGAATGGGTCGCACGCAATGAGCACAATTAGTTTCTTGCGTGAGTGGATGAAATTCAACAAGTACTGGTAAAAAAAAGTTTTGGAGTGCATTCAGATTTGACTATAGTAGCACGGTGGGGAGCATTGGTTTGCCTTGCTCTTTTTTGCCAGGTTCCCATGGTTACCGATATTCCGTGCTAATTACACATTTGAATCCCCCGGTGTCCAATTTTCATCTCTCCGTCGCATTCTCCTTTCTGTTGCTTCCTCCTGTGATTATTCTGATCCTTCCCACCACCTCCAGCCTCCCTCACAGTACCGCGTCTCGCTGAATACAACCCTGCACCCCCGCTCCCTTATTCCACTTCCTTCCTGTTGTGACAACACTTCTTTCTAGCTTTGACTTTTAACCCAAGCGGGTCAGCCAGTATTTTACTGTGCGGACGAGACATTTGGCACATGAACACACACACGCACGCACGCACGCACGCATTCTGTGAGGTGAAGCCCCGTCTTACACTGGCTTTTGTTTATTTGCTCCTTGCTCTCTGACCCTGTCACTGACCGGCTCCTCTCCCCCCTCCTGCTCCAACTGTCACACCGGGGTCTCCCTTTGAACCGCTGCACTTCTGTGGCACAAATACACGGACACAGCGGCACACGCTTCTCAGACCGCTCCACTTGACCATCAGATGAGAGGGAGCTATAGGTCTGTGTGTTTGTAAGCGAGCAGGTGAGAAGGGGGCATTCAACATCCACTCCTGTGAAGGATCATCGACTGTACTGTTCATCGCACAGGTCGTACACAGCGTCTTGAAAAAGAAAAAGGATGCCGCATTTCACCTCTGCCTGGAACGGCGACAGCTGCAGAAACGGAGTCAACCGAAGTGAAGTCTAATTAAATTAAGACATTTATATGATTATCAGCTCTCGGTGGGAGACGGAGCAGCCAGAATTCACTTTTGGTTATAGTGTCGGCAGTTTTTCAAGGCTAAGTTACAAAGACATCTCTTAGAATACACTCACTAGAGAGTGTTCTGCTCAAGCACTTGTCAGGACATCGTATGGGCAGCAGCCTGCTCAAGAAGATCTTAACTAATTTAACACTTTTATATCATTGTTAGCACGACTCAGCCCCAGAAGACAGCTGTTTAATGTTGTCATATGAGAAATAACACTGATGCTAATGACGTAAAAACAGGCAACAAGCAAACTTGGTGAATTTGATCTTAGCTTTATGTGCACAAGCACGTCACTATCTCATGTAACTGCAACTGAGCTTTTGCAACTTGACAAAAGGGTAATAATTTGTCCATTTCGTTGCTAATTGCAAAGCAGACCCTTTTGATTGAAGAAATGAAAGGCGTGAATGCCACTCTGCCCGTACAGTTGTATCCACAGGAGCCCTTTTTGTTCAAGGGCCTTCATCAATCAGAGAAAAACTCCATCTTTAGAAATCAACAGGTTGTCAAAGCCATTTCCACATTTCTACGCCTACTCCTAGTGCCACCACAGATTTCACTAAACTATGAAAAACATCACAGGTTAAACTCAAGTGCAATATTGGAATTTCTGGGCGAATGACCCACTCGGGCTCAGTAAACCAAATGTCTGAACTAAAGGAGATGTGTCGAGGGTCGTCCACGCTGAGAAACCAATAGTTGAACAAAGAGGGTTGTGCCTCACCCCGCCAGGGTTGCCGTCAGAGGCTGTAACGATCAGACGGTACTTATCAGTGGTCTCTCTGTCCAGGGGCTGGTCCAGAAGCAGAAGACCAATCCTGTGGAAAGGGGGGCACAATACACAGCTTTGTTCAGAATTATTCAAGTATCTCTGGCTGGTGAAAGAGCATCAAAACTTTATTTCTGATCCAATGGAGGGAAATGGAGAAGAGTTTATTTACTATAAAACATGGTGAGAGAGGGAGGGTGGGTTTTGGGGGAAGAGCAGGGTCTCTCTCTCTCTCTCTCTCTCTCTCTCTCTCTCTCTCTCTCTCAGCACACGGACTACAGAGAGATTTGTGTTTTCTTTCCAGCGACTGCAGCAGACACAGTGCCTCCCCTGCTCGTTCACAAAGTATAATTTGGCAGTCTGGTATCCCAAACACAAAGCGTGCATGCATTCCCAAGAAGATCGCTGAATTATCTGTGTTTGCACACGCAGCATGCACAAGACACGCGAGTGCGAGCTCAGCCACAACACATACACACACGCGCAGCATGCAAAAAACAATCCCACTGCCGCACTCAGGAGGGGCTCTGCCAGAACTGCGAAAAAGGGAGGAAAGACAAATGCATTTGAGCGCACTGCGAGGTTAATGCCCGTCACATTTCCCTGCTGTCCCCCTGCTCCTTCACATTTCTAATTTAAAGCTCCTGAGGTCAAACAATGCGAGTACAATCTGACCGCCAGTTTCTTCCTGCTTCTCCAGCACGTTACTGTCAAACAGCGGCGTCTCGTGTTAAATTCAACCTAAGCAAACCTCGGTTAACATTGTCTATCCCTCGAACCACTTGCCCCGAGTTAGGGTGAACGCATTGCTTTGAATACAGCACACCTGATGATTGGTGGTTCGAGAGGGCAAATGCAAAGCTTTCTAAAAAAAACAAACACCATGAAAATGCAGCACGCCATCCGTCGCCGCCTGCTGCGCTCATGTTTATTTATGCACATGCAGAAAGATAGCCCCCTCTGTGCTCAATGAAGCTAAAGGTAGAAGAGGCTGTGATGCGAGTAGGATAATGAAGATGTACAGTGATAATTGTTGTAATTATAGTGTTAATGGTGATGATCTTGATGCTGATTGAGAAGATTGGAATGATTATTGCTACTTTGCTGGCCTGGAGAGTTCGCTCCTCGCTACATGCTGAGGCACACTCAGCACTACCACACACACTCACTACCCCTGGAGAGCTGATATCGCCCTGCATCCTCTCCAAAGCCACCATAAAGGAGAAGATGTCAGACAGACTTGATGCTGTATCACAGCATTATCCAGTGACAGTGGAGCAGGTTGGAGATCATCCATCCATGATCTTTCATTATCAGATTGTGTCTCTAAATGGTAGATTGTTGTGACTTGAGTCACAGTTGCACTCAGTGACACAACAAATTACTTAAAGAGGACTTAAGTCACAGATTTGAAGATTTTAGACTTAACAAAATACCTTAAACAGAGTTACTCTCACTTCAGATGAACTTAATTGATTCCATTGAGGTAAATCAAACTTAAATTTATGGCATGCATTTGTTTGTTACTTCTTCTTTATTTATTTAGGGCCGACAGATCAGTTGGTTTCTTGGGAAACAGCAAAAACTGTACCTTCTCTTGAAGTCATTTTCTGTTTCATTTTCACTTTGAAGCAAAACCATCGGCCACATACTGTGACACAGAGCCACGAGTTGGCGTAGCCTCTAGTTTAGGTTTCTGTAACTGAAAGGTTGCATAAAACGAGCTTTAAAGATGATGTAGCCGAACTGGTGTTAGTATTTGACGATATTTATCTGTATATGAAAGGGTTGTACTGCCTATTATTCATTACATTAGGTTTAAGACAATATAATACCTGATGCCAGCCAGACATGTTTAAAGTTGTCATGTCTCTTCTGTGGACAATGTAAGAGACACTATGGAGTTTGTAAATTATTTAAGAACATTTTCAAACTGACATTTCTTAATGTCAGGGTTTCTTAATGATAGGGTTACCCTAACCCTATCAAATGACAGATACGACAATACCAATATATCTGAGAGAAGCTATTTCCAGCCTTGCCAGCAGTTATCTTGTGGCCCATTAGAAGGAGCATTTCTAGTTATAATAATTCATTATATACTGGATCTATTTAGTTTAAACAAACTTAATTTAATCCCAAACTGACACTGATCATAACATTTAGAGTAAGAATATAATAAGAAGAAGAAGAAGAAGAAGAAGAAGAAGAAGAAGAACTCATCATCAGTCCCACCTGAACTGAAATACTTGGTACTTGTTATTGATGTCTTTAACTGAGATGCTGCTCCTGCTGGTTATCAGTCATCAGTGCATCCTCTCTGTACAGCACCTGGTGCCTGACAGACTCACAGCCACTGATTCAATGGAGCGTCCTGCTATAATGTTGAGCGAATCCGAAGCATGTCTCCCTCCCTCAGGGGACCCTGCCCCATTTACATGGAGTTATATACCAGATAGCTCATTATTCATAATAGCTGGATTGAATAAGCCTCATATGTAGCCTCAATGTGAACATGCAGCAATGCAAACAGTAAAAAACAAATCTCCTCACTGAATCACAAAGGAGTTGGGTTGAAAGATGAGGGTGTGAAGTGGTGCTCTGTATATTGCACACTCATCAAAGCAAGCAGCTAATCACTCTTTGATTCATAATGTGCTTTATCAGCACCTGCTTGAAGTGATTATATCGCCAGGTTGCTGAGGGGTTGTAATGTGATTGTAATATTTCTGCCACACAAACAATGACGCGAATGAGACAGTGCATCTGTTTCCGCCACGATTTCCGTCCTATCTGGTTAGAGAGATTACTGTGGCAACGCCAACAATAGCAGTCCCTCAAATTATCTTAATCGCGTGTCACCATATTCCTGCTCACCATAACAGTGGCTCTATGAAACCATAAAGTAAATATCCCTCCATTAAACAAACAATTTTAACAGTGAAGGCAGGGGATAGAGTCCTGCAACACGGCTGGTCGCTGCGCAGCCGGGGGGGCCTGAGGACAAGCAGACAAAAGAAGCTTTATTCAATTAGTGAGAAACGTGTCTGGCAGGGTCCTGCATTTCCAGCCTCTTGTCTGCTCTCTCCATATTTGCTTGCTTATTTAAAGGAAAGTAAAAGAAAAAAAAAAACACTGACCACTTTAATATTTTATGTCTCTTCTTTGTTCCAGAGGAGCAGCTGAGCGAAGGTGGGTTTTTGAAATGCTGATGTTGATTATGAGAGGTAAGGTAACATATTTTTGTGTCTCTTGCTCTCCAGAAATAATTGGTATTTTTATACCCTGGCTTCTCTCAGAAAGCAAAAAAAAAGAAGGCTGAGACGGGAACAGAGCTGGAGAGAAAAGAGGAGAGAACCAAAAATGTTATTCTGTATGATTATTTTCCACAGAGTTCTTCGTCTGACTTTCACGTCAGCTCTGCTTGCCAGCCTCTGGTAGCTCTGACCTAATTGCCCTAGCGTGGACAAAATTCATGTCTCTGACTATTTTTCTTTGGCACAGTAAACTACAGTGGAATATTTATGGTATTTTGATTATAAACTTTTTATCAATTCTTTTTTCCTATATTATTGCTAAATATTTGTCCGAGCCACGGTCCCTGGACGAAACTGAAAGGTATGAAGGTCCGAACCAAACAAGGCAGGTTTAAAAGTCACCTAAGATATGTTTACTAATGCAGTGACAGTTTACTAATGTATTTAAAAACAGAGATGGGTTTGTTCCATTTATTTGCTCTAACCTGCCACCTTGTCTTTGGCTGTGATCTAGAGGATTTTTTGAGTGTGTGTCTGTGTAGTAGAAGTAGCGGGGTGTTATAATTCAAATGAAGGTTTGGTTCATTGGGATTCTTGATTGCACCAACAGCCAGCACCAGAACCCTAACCCATAAACCATGTCACGCAGCATATTGGCTAATAAATCATCCAAACACAATAATTGGCAGAGTCAGCACCACCACCACTCACTATCATCACCGCTGCCCATCCTCACTCATTCCTGCCTCCCCATCATCATCACTTGCTCAGGTGGACTCTATCATCACCGGAAGCTAATGATGGCAGTCAGACCCTGGCCGCTTATCTGAAGAGACGCTTCTGTGGTCATCATCTTAAAGGAAACACGAGGTGTCAACACATAATGACTGTGAGTCCATGCAGAGCGTTTGCACAGCACAGATCATAAAAGGCTTTCAAACATTTTGATTTCCGAGGTGTCCTTTCCTTTGTGTCTCTCGGATCACAAGCTCCAGCAAAGTTTCTGATAAAGCAGCTGTCGTGCACAAGAGATTGTTGTTGTTGTTACTCAATAAAGTCTCTGATGTCAGCGTTTGACTAGTCTCCCTATAGAAGGTGGCCTCGGGCTTGTTATGTTACATGCATCCATCCATTTTCCATACCCACTCATTAAATTCAGCATGCATTGGGTGAAATATGGGACACACAACAAATAGCAAAAACTCACGCCAAACAAACAGAATGCAATCTCTACAAAATGGTCTGTTTTCTTTATTTTTAAACAATGTTGTCAAAGGAACTTGATGCTGTTGATGAATAATTTACCCGTCTTTTCAGTCATCCCTTCATCAATACACAGTCAGGTTGAAAAGTCTAGTTTCCCGTTGAGTGAATGGGAAAGTGGTCCAACCTTTCATCTTAAATAAGCCTGGGTGGAAATACCTTGAACGGTATCTGAACTTACGTTTCAGAGAGGTTGAAGACCTTTTGGGAATCCCCGCTCACAATGCGGTATGTGATGGGGTCATTTTCTCTGTCTGTGGCCTGGGGGAAAGGGAGAAAAAACAGGAAGCTTGAAGGTCATGTATTGCCTTTAAACCCAAAGGCTTCAAGATATGATAGTTACACAGAGAGGGTGCTGGACTGTTAGCAGGATATATGCTAAAGAATGAAATGTGGGATAAAGGTTGTTAAATGTACTGAAGCTCCTGTCCTGCCCAGTCAGTCAGTCAGAATGATACTTCCGGGAAATCTGAATTTGCATAATGCCCCTGAACAAAGCTGGGTGAAGTGAGAGCCGCGGCCGACTTATCTAATACGGGATGGAAGTGGTTGACCAATCACAACAGAGTGGGCCGGCTGGCCAATCGGAGTAAACTGGGCTTTATCAGTAGGGGGGTGTTAAAGAGACAGGAGGTAAAACCAAGTGTTTCAGACAGAGGCTGAAAAGAGGAGCTGCAGCAATGGAAAGTCTCAATGTTAGAACATGAAAACCTGTTTAAGTAATGACCCAAATCAAAATTATGAACCTGAATATGAGCATATTATGTCTCGTTTCCTCAAGCTAGAAACTGTAGCATAAAAGGAAATATCCACATCTCGTTGCTTACATATGCCGTGTGAGAGAGAGTGTGTGTGCGCGCGTGCGTGCGCGTGCGTGCGTTGGTGACTCACCTGCAGGTTGAGCAGAATAGCTCCGATCCGCATGGCCTCGCTCACTTCGAGGCTGTAGGTGAAGAGGGGGAAGCGCGGGGGGCTCTGGTTGTTGGGTGGCAGAACCTCGATGTACACCGTAGTTATGGAGCTCCTGGCAGAAAGAAAGGAACTCATCAGCCCACTGACAGCACCAGTCTGTCCTTGACAACCTGTTGAGCCATAGTGGGGAACCTTGCCCACAGCATAGAGAGGAATGTTAACGATGCATGCTTCCATACCAAGGCTTTGTGTGTGGAGTTATCGCAAAACAATTCAAGAAAAGAAAAAACAGGTCACATTGTGAAGTGTTAGGCCACAGCCAAGCCTCTCGTTTATCTGATCAGCTTGCTTATTCACAGTGAATCACATGAAAACGGAACTGACTTATTTATTTATACACCATCTGACAGTCTTTTGTTGAACTGCTACAAAAGAGCTAGATCTGTCATGATGACATGTGCAGTAAAACAATCATTTTGTGTAGTTCATTGTGTAATTATGCCAATTTGTTGCTGGCTGTAGCTTGTTATAAGATCGGGTCATTAAAGTGTCCGTGCCAGTGTTTGATTTGCTGTTTCCACATCCAAGTCTGATGTCCCATGCTCTGACCTGAGATCTGAGATACACAATTAATCATTTGCCTTTTAATCACAAGATAAAGAGGCGAAAATTAATGACACATCTCATGACAGGATTTTAATGGATGGATGGAACAAGACCATCTGTTTTTCTGACTTTCAACAGCTTGTCACAAATTGCATTTCTCCATTATCTAGCACAAAGAGGACTTTCTGTGTCATTTCAAAGAGAACTTGTGAATTATTATGAGCAAATACTGAATGAAACAAGGCTCATAAAACAATTCAAGCTGGGTGCTCCAGCACCGCGCAAACCCCGAGGAGACACACAAAATGAAACTGTGTGTGAGTAATCTCTGAAACGTCTGAGAGACAAATCGGCTCTTCAGCACATCACATTATTCACATGAATATAATAAACCCTTCATTCCACGAATGCAAAAAATCTCCAAAGGAATCACACATGAGAAAAGAGTTAGCGCAGGTGGCTACTTTACCTTCTCTGGGTTTCTGGTGCATTGTCAGAAGCTTTGACAGTCAGTGCGTACGATCGACCCACGGTTAAAGTGACACCAGGCGCCACAGTGATACGTCCAGTGCGATTATTAATGATGAAATCTCCCTGTGCCCCAGCCAGTATCTCATAGGTCACCAGGCCGTTCAGTCCCTCATCAGCATCTGCCGCTGTTAACTGGGAGAACAGAGGGAGAGAAAGAACCAGAGACGCTTTATACTCAAAAATATAAATATATAGATCTGTAATTTCCAGTCTTACAGGGGGACGTCTGCATGAATGACTGAACCAGTCAAGCAGTAGATATTTTTATGCCAACCTTGTTGTTCCCTTTTATTATCTAGTAGACATATGACATCTGTTTCATATGTGGGAACAGTTGTTTTACAGCTGAAAGTACAGTGTGCACACTCCACTGCAACCTGACTCACTTTACTTGTTGGTTGCAATCTCTTCACTCTGGTGATTGCAGTTTTGATGACCTTAAAGTTTGGATTTAATGCAATCAAGTATGTGCTTCTTTTCATTCGAGATGGATTTCAAAGTTGGGGAAAGACAGCGGACAGAAAAAGTTGTTTTGGGGAAGTAAGACTGAGAAAAATGCGTAATAATAATGCTAATATTAAAACTACTTCTAATACTACTAAAAATGCTCTTTGCTTTGTTGTAAAAATGAACTACGCAGCCCCCATTTCTTTCAAGCCAATGATTCAAGACATCCCACTGCTTGTAATTATGAGCCCTAATGGTGTAGTTGGCTTCATATCTTTAAGGCCTTGAATCTTTAATCCAAGCTACCCAGACCTCCCTTTTCATGCTCCTGATGTTGAAGCAAAAGCTGTAGCATAAAAATAAGCAGCTGCAGCATCCTCAGAGCCCACGGCTCTCATAAACGGCTTATAAAAATCAGTTAAGCGGTCATTCAGTACATTCCCTGACCCTTGGCCTCATTTCATGGAGGGTGAAATGGCTGTGTTTTTTTTAAAGACAGATTAAACTTGACCTTTTTAGTGTATGACATTCTTTTGGAGAGGCTGTGCTGAGAGGACAGATCAACTGAGCGGTGAAAAGATCATGCTCAGACTATCAAATGAGAGACAATGAAATGAAGGACCGCCCCAACACTAATAGATATACTGGGATCGGGTTATTGATTTACATGTTAGAGACAGCGTGTGCATGTTAAAATGTGCCTGTGCATGTCCTTGCACATGCCCTGCATGTCAGCACCACTCCGGCTCACATTATGTGCACACGTGTTCGCGTGAGAGAAAAAAAAAAGGAAATCATGACCTTTAAAGCCAGTACACTTATGAAATCAAAATGAATAATGTTCCCAATCCATAAAAAAACAATATAAACTATTTTTACTCAACAACCCAATCCTTTTTATGCAGCGGAAAGATTGATAAATGGTCATCATTATTGCTGCACAATGAGTTCTCGGCAGCCATAATAGTGGCTGATCTACTGGGTAAAAGGGTTCTTAATCCTGTGCACTGAGATAAAAAACACTCTCAGTGATTTGTCTGTCAGGAGCCGAGATGAGACGAAGGGAAGTGTTCCCGGGGTTTGCCTGTCAACACAATGCTCTGGATTGTTATGGTTATTTGCTTTGAACATGAAAGACCGTGCGAGAGACTCCCTGTGACGGGGTCGAAGACGAAGGCGTAACACGGGAGAACAGAAAGAGACGGAGGACGGCGATAGAGCGATCATTGGATTGATTTACCTGTAGCACCGTCTCCCCCTGCTGCATGTCTGTAAAGACTTCGACGCTGTAGGAGACCTCGGGGAACGTGGGCGTGTTGTCATTGGCATCAAGGACCAGGATGTTGACAGTGACTGGGATACTCTGCTGGACGCCATCTGATGACACCATCTGTAAAAAGAGAAATGCATTTTGTAGTCTATTTTCTGCAGAGGAATCACAGAGGAATTACGTTTGTATTCGAGCTTCAGAATCAGTTTTCTTTGATCAGAGAATGTGCCAAATGTCAACATGTTTCTTCCACCACCACAATAAAGTCACTCTCATTCAGCCCCTTGTATTTTGTGCATTTCTCATCCCCTTAAGGTTTGAAAAGCCCTTAAATAGATGAGAGGGAGAGCGAGAGAGAGAGAGAGAGAGAGAGAGAGAGGAGAAAGAGAGAGATAGAGAGATAGAGAGAGATAGGAGAGAGAGAAAGAGAGAGATAGCCTAAAGGATAGTTGAGCAAACTGCATGTTTATTTGTCGCTGGCAGCTCTGATCTCCAGCACTTGGCAAAGGGAGGAAGAAAATGGACTGAGCACAACAACAAATGAAGTGTAGATGAGAGGAGATCTGAACAACTCCTGTGGCACAGCTCATTGTTTCTGTGGTGGGAAAATGGCTTTCCCCCCCCCCCGAAATTTGCTCTTGGAGCTGAAATGGAAATGGCTGTTTATACTATATCAGGAGGAGGGTGCGTCGAGTAGCAGATAAACATTCACAGAGACGCATGATCACATTTACGACAGCACCCACTGTGGCTTCTCTCCCATCAAACAGTGTTTCTATTCTGCAGCCGTCCTCGGGAGGAGAGATGCCAGGGAATTTTTGGTAGCCAAGGAAGTTTGCTTTAACTGAGTCATCACTACTGTACCAACACCAAGAACTGGAACATTTCTGTGCACTCAGATTTGTGCAGCTATCCTTCTAACCTCATCTCTAACCATGACAAATTCATGCACATAATTCACATCTCGCCCCTGACTGAAACCAGGACCTCAGAAATGATGTCTCATTAGGACCAGGCTTTGGTCCCCATGAGGTCTACTGGTCCTGAAAAGGTCTGTGTTTATGGTTGACAGCACGCACACAGGTACACACACACACACACAAACACCATGTGTAAACAATGCCCCACCTTCGCATCCCTCTCTCACACACTAACAGCAGGAACCTAAACAACATTAACACAATAATATTTGAAGGCTGATATTTATCTAAATTGGATCAGACTCTCTCTCTCTCTTTGGGTCCAAGCCCCCCCCCCCACACACACACACACACACTCTCTGTCTGTCTGTCTGTCTGTCTGTCTCTCTCGATCGGGATATGCAGACTAACTCTAAAATTTATTTGATGCTAGCGTCGACAAATAGACGAGACTTCCTCTCATCACCAATCATTGAAATAACATCATTTAAGCAAAAGAGCAGCCCTCAAATCCACTATGCAGTTATCTAGGAAACATTATGTTAACAAGCTTTTTTTTTGCAAGAATTCAAAGCGTTCACTTGTAATGGCTGATATTATGGTCAATTAAGAGATTTCTACAAGATGCCGTGTTTGGTCTCGCAGATTAGTTTCACCTGCTTCAGCTTTACAACCGAAGGGAAGTATCAGATTCTTCGTATTTAACTAGTCCAACATTTATACTCACAAGATCCAGATGTATATTTGGTTCTGCAACAAATTGTACACAAAAATATTAGTCCCCTCAACATTATATTTTGTCATCAAAATCCATGAACAAAAATGCTAAAAAACTTTTCTGCAAAGTAAAGGAAAGTGAAAAAAATATCCTGGATCTGCCTCCTGATCTGGATCCGTAATGAAATGCAAAGGGTTCTTTCCAGACACATATCACATCCTTCCATCAAATACGTGGTAATCTGAACGGTAGTTTATGCTTTATCAAACAAACAAAAGTAGAAACATACCAACATGTCTACAAAGGCTACTGCAAACTTTACTGTGTGTGTGGAGAAGGAGAAATACATGTGACTCATGAAGTATATTTAAAGCATTTAATGCACAAAAGGTCTCTGGCAAAAAAGTATCACAGACATTAAAACATCCACCAGGTTATAAGCATTATTGATGTGGGGACAATCTCTCCTTTCCATTTGACACTTAATGCAGCATCCACTTTAAAGAGCAGAGGGAGCCGAGGAAATCAGAAAACGCTCCGTATTGAACAGTTACCACTGCAAAGTGGAGGCCGACTGTCAGCTTTCACTGTAAAGTGTATTCAGAGTGGATTGTGAGGTTGAAAGCTTTCTTAGCACTTATAAAGAAGACATAAGTCCATGCAGCGTTTGAGCTCCTCAGAACCAAATCCACACAGAAACCTACTCTAAACTTTGCATTCACAGCATGAAAAGGGTCAAAACTGCCCACACGCAGGGAACTCATCAAATCTTCATAGTTTGTTGATGCCGATGTCCAAAGCTCTTTTACCAGCCTGACCAAACCCGGCAATTAAATATCACAGGCTACGGCAAACAGAATCGTCCCTGCGCTCTCCAGGGAGCCATCCCCACAGAGCTCACTGTTGATCTGCTGATGCTCTCTAATCCCAAGGATCGATGGAAGGAGCCGCTGTATTTCCCAAGATGCTGCTGTGCCTCTGACCAAGTTGCGAGGAAACAAGCTACTTTGGTGAACCAGGCTGTTCACATCAGTGCAGCAGCAGTAAAACAGAAAACGCGGAAGACAATCCATGTACAGTCAAAGAAAAGATGAATAAAACATCAATTTAAAGATTTTAAGACTCGTGATGGAACTTGAAGGCAGCTTTAGGACTGGCTCGGGTGATGAGGACGTCCCTATTGTTTACTGCTGTGTTGCTATTGGCCATACAGACTGCTGGGGGGAACTCCCGTGATGCACTGAGCACTTCTGTCTCTTTCTCATGTATTTATATCACACTACTGCATGCACTTTGTGTTTTCTCTCTCCCGCTGTGTGTGCCACTCTTTACTCCCTTTCCCTCTCTCTGTGTGTCCTCATTCTGCAAGTACCTGTGACTCCAGAGCTGCAAGATCCAGATCTGCCCCCAGCATCCAACAGCTACTCCTACGACTATTATTATTAGCAGTGGTCCTTTAGTAGTAATATCTGAATTATTATCATAACTACTATTTTTATTTATCGTGGTCCTTTTCAAATTGCTGTTGTAAGGTTTAATGTTTAATCATTGATTGTTTTTAGGATTGCCTTAATGTCAGTAACAACTTGTTGTTGCTGAAACAACCAACCAACCCACCGACCCACCGATCAACCAAACCATAACCTCTTTGGCAAATGTAATAATAAAGGAACATGCTGCAAATACAAAAGACTGAGACAAATAGAGATGTACGATACAACAGTAAATTATAACAGCATTCAAGTTTACAGGGGACACTAAAAGCTGCTAATAATAAGGTTATTGTCAGACACATAGACTCTTATAATATCTGATGGACAGAATCAGACCAATCTGATTAGACATAAATCTTGCACGAACATAAAAACCTGGTTCACCTCTGGATGTACATTTGCGAATCCAAGTGAACCCACTGTTCTCTGAGCACTGATAAAGGTCATATTGTTCTATAAGTGTCAGGTCAGCTCTGTATCAACAATTGCGTCTTGGTGTGGAGCTTTACCTGTGAGTTCTAATAACATACACAAAGTGGGAGACGTAGGTCACAGGGTGTCATGGCTGTCTTGCGAATAGCTACAGTGGGTCTGAGGCCTACCGTGAAAGTGTAGGTCATCTGCTTCTCCCGATCCACGGGTTTGAGGAGCCTCAGGTACCGGATTAGCCCAGTTGGGGTCAGGCCAAAGATCGTAGTGTAGTCGTTCAGGGTAATCTTCACCATGGGGTCTTTTGTCTTCCAACAGAAACACATACAAAAATGAAACGGGTTACCATGACGACAGGAGTGTTTCATCATTCCCTTCCAAGGCCACAGCTGTGGGGCTGAGAAAACCTATCAAACAGTGCATTTTGATTTGTCAAAGAGTTGAGAAAGTCTAATGTCTCGCTTCTGCCTTCAGAAACCAGCGGAGAGGGAGCTGGAAACGGACGTAAAAACCAATGTGTGCAACAGGGTTATATCACTAAAGACAGAAATGAAGGAAACGTTCTCTGCCAAAACAACACAGACCAGTTTTTGCCTTTGTTCCTGTTTAGTGAGCACGTTAACTTCTTTTTTAAAAAAAACAAATAGGCCTTTGATGGCCTGGGTTCTGGGTGTCCAGACGTTAAACAAGCTTGAGAGCATCTTCTAAAAAGAGCCATCGGCCAAAGATGTATCATCACTGCTGCGGTCAGACTGCGTTAGCAAATAAACCCAGAGTCCATTGTAGTCCATCGCTACGAGCTGGCTTCGATTCACGTCCATCAACGAGTCCTCTTAGGAGGGTTCCAGTAAACATCACGACTGGGTGCCTTATTGATTTTGTTATCTCTGTTTGCACTCCTCTTTGATTTGTTAATCTTCTCCGAAGACTGAGTAAAGGGATATTTTGAAAGATGAACTAAAAGAAGTGGTCATTTGTTTTGGCAGAGTGTGTGTGTGTGTTGTGTGTTTTCACCCGTTTCACCCACAACTCCATCAGTGCAGTTGTGCAGGTTTGGAGTTTAGAGCTTCTATACACAGTGGTGGTGGGCGAACACACACAAACACGCACAGAATTAATCACACAGTTTGTTAATTGTGTCAAATAAATATGTCAAACACCCTCCCCCACAATAATCTATTCACAAAACAAAAAAAGCTTTTGAGAGTAAAGTTTGTGGTCAAAGAGAATAATTGCATATTTTTTTGTCTCATGCAACTGAAGAAAACCACAGCAAAGAATATTCATCTGCAAATAGAGACGCGCACACACAGACACAAACACACACACACACACACACACACACACACACACACACACACACACACACACACACACACACACACACACACACACCCATCAGGGTACAAAAGTCAGTACATCAGTTAAATTAGTCTATGTGGACACCCGTCATTACCGGAGACCTGCTCAGTATTTAATTCACTGTTTATGAAATTTTGAACTGAGAGAAAACATATAATTTATCCGATTGTGAGAACAATGGAAAAGGTTCCAAATAATTTAGCTTTCTCCAAAATATAATTTCAAAGTTGATAATTCTATGTTGCAGATATCTCCAGCTGTGATGAGTGCTCTCAGTTTGGTTTTGACATTTCACAATGCGATGCAAACGTTAACAGTAGGGACGGCCAGAGTCATGTTGCAGCGAGGGAGTCAAAGCTTTTTGAAATAGATCAGTATCAACTATATGAACCTATCCACTTCTGATTGTTTGTTGATTGTAATTTGTTGCGCTCAGGGAGGGCAGCTGTCAAAGCCATTTCAAAAAGGTACAAAACACTGCAACCAGCGTCATAGTGGAAGATTAACTGAAACATTAGTTTCAATGAGCGATACCCATATTGACAGTGTGCCACAGTGGGAAACTTTAAGGTACACCGAACAAACAAAAGAAAACAAATGCATTTTAATCCATAGCTTTTTGTTGGAAGTGGAAATGAAGAGAATCTAAATCCTGTTCAAACCCTCCTGCAGCAACTCCACACTCTGACTCTTCTCTCTCCAAAAACACTGAACAAGTATTCTAAGAAACCAGTTAACGATGCAGCGTTAATGCAGAGCTATTAGGCCATAAAATTCCGAAATTATATCTTTTATAGACGTAGGCCTAGTTTAAGCTAGTAAGTGTGCACAGTGCCGCTGTATTATGCAGGGAAATATAAATATTGGATTAAACATGGTATCAGCAGATATATATAATTAAAAAACGGGGAAAAAACCCCCCTCAAATGTGAGATTAAGAGCAAAAAACTTGATCTTGACATCCCTATAGTACAGTGTGTGTGTGTGTGTGTGTGTGTGTGTGTGTGTGTGTGTGTGTGTGTGTCACTGCAACCGAAAACAACCCCTTTACCTACAGGCGTTTCACCAGGATCCAGCTACAACAAGGGAAAAAAAAATACAGCAGGAAAAGACTCATTAATGTGTTACTCTCTGTGAGTACACAACAAACACGCAAATAAATGTGGGTCTTTGATCAATATATAATCAATGCACTATAAGCTTTCGTGTTTTTATGCACACATGCATGGGCGGACATGTGTAAAGTGTAGGCAACAGTGAGCACAGGGTGATAAAGTCTCTCTCTCTCTCTTTCTCTCTCTACCTCCTCAATGTCATTATCCAGAGCGATGACTCCCAGCGGGGCGGTGAGGTTGGCACTGGCTGAGATCGTCGTGCCCACAGGGGAGGACTCACTCACGTAGCCCTGATAGGTGGCAAACTGGAAGTATGGCGCCTGGTTGTTCTCGTCCAGGATTTCGATAATGAGGTCAGCGTAGGCTGGGAGGGGGTGACCGTTGTCCTGTTCAGCCTGGAAAAAAGGGCACAGGAGAAAAAGTCAGAGTCAGTCTCTCTCTATATTGACTGTATAGTACTAAGCAGTACTAATAATTAGTAGAATGATCTAGTACACTCAGGGTTATGGTGGCAAAAGGGCGACTTTGACTAAGGAGGTAGAGACAGCTGGTGGTTTGATCCCCAATTTCTATGTTCTCTGTGCTGAATTGTCCTTGGGTAAAATACTGAACCCCAAATTATCCTTGTAAGCTTGGCTGGCAGTGAGTGATCGAAAGAAAGTTCTGAAATTACAGGGACATAAAAGGTGAAACATCTCTGAATGTTATTTCAATCACCAAAAAAAAAGCTATTGACTAAATTCAATCAGGGGTCCACTGGGGGATCAGTAGGTAGAGTGGGTCTTCCACTAACATGAAGGTCAGTGGCTGTTGGAATAAATTTAGGATTAGGCTTCAGTAATTACCTGGAAACTTAAAGCGAATACCTTCATTTCTAGGGTGTGGGCCGTAATTAGCGGCTCTCGCTACTCTGTGGAACAGTTGGTGATTGAAGGAGGTTCAATGGAGATATAACGAGCTAAGTCAAAGCCAAAAGTCATCACTTAACTAGTCTTAGCTTTCAGTTTTCCACTGCTTTTTGTGCAAACTCATCTGATTTCACTGTGCTGCTGTACAGTGTCTCTATTTCACCCTAAAAGCTCCAGAATAAACCACGGCACTGTTATATATGATGGAGTCCCACCTGACACCTCTTCGGCATGAAAATATCCTTCCCCGAAAAACAGACATGCGGCACCAAGCCATGGAACAAAACTTATTTAAGTGTCAACTCGCACGTCTGCTAAAGACAACCATGGAGGATAAATAGTGAGTGAAAGTGGCTGAATCGAGTAAGCCTTGAGAAAACCTGCAATATTCTCCGAAGAAAATCAGCCATTCCTACTACATGAACTCAACAGACTTTGTTAATCTATAAAATATCACAACAACCTAGGACATGAAGTGGAGACAGACATAGTAAATGTTACAACACAGATTAAACATAAATCCCCAGAGCTCTCCGAATAAATTGCACGCAAGAAATATTGACTCACCTGCCTCCAAAAATCTCCTTCTGTTTGTGTGACATACAGTTTAAACATCAACTCAACTGCACTGCACAGTCACCAGAATTTAAATATTCCAGCACAGTCGGTGGGTGACAGGGCTGCTTGGGAAACGCGGTGCACAACCTCGAATCGAAATATTTGTTGTTGTCTCAGTGGTTCAATATTAAGAGGCTGCACTTGAACCCAAGTTGAGTCTTTCTACCACTGCACAGCGAGACCAAGCCAGATGGCTGCGGCCTGGTCAGACTGTCACTGCGATATTTCCCCTCCTATGCACATATGTCACTACTGCCTCCCACACAGGGAGGCTTCAGAGACATTGTGGCTTTGAAAATACAGATGGAGAGGGGGAGCGAGGCCACATCAGTTTTGGCCATGACCTGGAACAAATTCCGCACATTAGCTCGACTTCGCTGGGCTTGTGTTGCAGAATGCCGATTGTAATAGAAGAATATGGTTCTACCGTTAAATATGTAAGTGCAGGCGACAAGAAACGTGACGTCTCGTTTATTGTCTTGTGTGCACAACACGACTGCAGAGCCCTGCTACACACTGTGGCAGCATCCAGCTGTGCTTCACTCCAGCTGAGGTTCACACCCACTTCACCTTATTGCCAATGCCCTCACAATGTTACACCCGACTATCTGTCCCAAACATCATCTACCTTTTTCCTGTTATCTGTGCAATAGTAAAGAACAACCACACTGCGCTGACCCACAGATGCAATCTGTTCAGTCTAACACCAGGGGGAAAAGTGCTGTCATTGACAGACAAAGTGAAAGTGTAAGTGTCTGTGTGTGTGTGTGTGTGTGTGTGTGTGTGTGTGTGTGTGTGTGTGTGTGTGTGTGTGTGTGTGTGTGTGTGTGTGTGTGTGTGTGTGTGTGTGTGTGCTTGGATGTTCTTGCTTTTTCTTGACATTCACACAAACATTTGTGTGTGCGCGAGAAAGGAGCAGGTGTAGGATTACAAAGTTCCCCGGTGATTTAGCTCTTTAGCGATGCCCCTATTTCTGGGAGGCAGCGCTAAATGACCTGTGCTCCGTTGCTACGACACACAAGCCTGCAGGAAAATTCACTGCTACCAAAAGTCACTGTTTATCGCTCAGTCTTGATTCTCCTGCGGTGGCTCCATCATCCTTAAAGTGTCATTCTGCATCTCTATGCTTTCTTTTTTTCTCCAGTTAACCAGATCATTTCTCTCCATCTCTGCCTGCCTTTGTCACTTGTCTTCATTTCATCCTCGACATCTTGCTGGAAACCATCAGGATCAGTGATGACTTTTGAAAGGTAACAAATGTGTTTTCTTAAATATAAATATGTTGGAAATGCAGCAGCTCGTTCCACCATTAGCTTTATATCTCCTAAAGCATTAGCTATGTAGACCGCATACTGTGCTGCATCAGAGAGCTCCAGATACCAAAGTCTAATTCTCACTTTCCTCCTCCTCTGAGTCCTGGAGCAAATGGTTCTCCACCTCTTTATAACTGAGGTAGATAAGGCTCCCTGCCGTCCTCCATACACATCGCTATATCTATCTTGGTCTTTTCCTGCCCCCCCCTCCACCTTTGAACTGTCCTCTAGCTTTTCACAATCCTCTCTGAGACATGCAAAATGCCTCTCGTATGCTCAACCCCCCCCCCTTCCTCTTTTGGAGATCAGCTCTTCCCTCTTGTCTCTCTGCTCCCCGGCCATCCTGGTAAACAGCAGGTTACACAGTGCTCAGAGGTGTCTCCAATTTAGTGACGGGTGGATGGAAAGTTCGTCTGCACTGCTGCTCTCCACCAGCAGCAGCGCGGAGGCAAAGCCTGGCTCTAAATTAGGATTCACGAGAGAGCAGCAGCCCGTCCTGCTGCTAAGTCCATCAATCACAATATCTTTTCACCCCCCATCTCCAGACCAGCCACAGATAAGGTTAATGGTCTTCAGGAACAAGGTTATCTGGGTGGAGCGCATGCTTACGTTTTTCCAGATATGAGTTAAACTTGAATGTGGCACAAGTGTATTAAAAATTTAAAGAGGGAGAGTCTGTGTTTGCAAATGTGGAGGCAGAAGAACGATCAATATATTCTACATTGGGCTGAACTCTGACAATCAGTCTCTATCTCAGATTTGTTTTTTTCCACCAGCCTCGCAGGACTCTGCTCATCTGTGCGTTTAACACTAACAGATTATTGCCATTTTAGTCCGTTGTAATTCTTTACAATAGCTCATCTGTGTTGGTTTTGGTTCAATAAAGTCACACAGTAAATCTATGACACATAACTAGAATGACACTCAGTACAGCCCATATCTCCGCCGAGGCCGAACAATCCCAAATTTCACCCACTTAAAGATACACTCACTCAGTTCCCTAATCATGCCTGATTTTTCATCATGATCAATGAATTATTCCCTAAGATCTCTGAAAATGTAAAAAAACTGTCTATCTCGCAATGTTGAAGAAAGTGATAAAAGATTCCTGGATCCGCACCAAAACTTGAAGGCATCCTTCCACCAAGTTCCGTGGTACTGATTCTGTTTAGTAAGTCAAACTGAGATTCACTGTTTACCTTGATGATGAGTGTGAAGCGTTGATAGACGTCCCTGCTGATTGGCTGAAGAACATGCAGCTCTGCAGTGGTTCTGTTCAGGGAGAAGTACTCTGGATATGTGTTTGGATGACCTGCAATTAGGAACAACAACAGTCACACAAGTGGATTTCAGTGAATTTTAGGATACAATCAAGAACTCAAAAGTCCAATCACTGCATACAAACTGAATCAGGGAACATTGAATGTGTAAAATCAGTGGAGAGATACGTGATGAACCTACCAACCAGGATGAAGTAATGAATGCCAGGTCTGTCTGATGGAGGCTGTATGTTTCTGTCCATGTCCACAGCTCGGATCGATGGGGTCACATTCAGTGGGTTGAGTTTGCTCTGCAACAGGTGAAGGGGGATTCGATCAACAAGCAGATGCAAATGTTTTTTACTTGTTGACTGTAGCAGAGATTTATCCAGATTATCCACTAAATTAACTATTTCTAATTTATCCTTTTAAAAAAGGATATGATCTGCCCCGGGAAAATACTTTGTGTGCTTTTTATTTTTTATTTGAGTTGCACATTTACTGCAACTCTGCTCCTCCAAATAAAAACACAATTCTCTAGAGAAGTTCCCCCGGCCTCTCCTCTTGACCCATTAAACAATTTTCTGCTTTTAAAGGGATGAGAGGAGCTTCTGTGATTGAGTTCTCAAAGTCACGACCACAGCTTCACCTGCTGATACTGTATTTCTCCTAATAACGTCCCCCTGCCTCCACATTGTGCCGTCCCATTCTGGGAAAGCTCTTGTGCCTGTGGTCACCAAAACTGGTAGAAATTTTAAAAGTGGAACCACTTGGAAAAAACAACGGATTTCTAGAGTTTTTAGTGATACAGGCCGTGATCACGTGGTCCCTGCAGTGGAATTATTACCACAAGTTCAATCTCCTTTTCAGCTGTTGTGAAAGTGTCTGATCGCAGAATCTCCTGTTATGTCCATATGTCAAAGGCAACTTCCGGTAAAAGTCTGAATGGACATTTCCCAGAGTCATTGAGCTATATTTAAAAAAAGGCTGAATATTGGGACTTGAGGGACTTGTAAAACAATAAATACATAGTTCCTGTTGTAGACCAGTGCCTTCGCAGTTATAATCCACCGCTCACTGGCCAATTATAAGGGTATTAATATGCCAGCGCTGGATCGATTTCTCATCAACATGCTTCTAAACACGGCTAATGGAGCTGCACATCAGGGATTATGTGTTTGTGTTGCTGTAGGCTACTTCTCCTGGTCATGCATACACCGACATCATCAGCACTAATTACCCGGCTCTGCCTCTACACTTTTGCATTGACATATGGCTAATATGTCTAGCACATCACATTTAAGAACACCTCTCTGCATGCAAAATGCCTCCATATGGCTAATACAGTATGTGTGAGTAAGAGGCCTGTGCTAAACTTCCTTGGTTAAGACAGACACATGGCTAACAGCTCTCTGGCAGGAAGAATCCCTCCCTGAGGGGGTATATTTATATCCCTCCGCTCTGGAGTAATCCTTACAGCCCTCCCCAACCAGCCCTCTCGCTTTTACAATGTCTGGAGGTGCGCTAAATCAAATCCCCCTGGCTCTGCACAATGATGATTAGCTATAATACCCTCCTCCAGCAGTCATTATCCAGGGGACTCCAGAGCCCACATTATATCCCCACAGGGTAAAAAATAAATACAGATCAACTTAATAATGCCTGTCTTGCCATTGTGATTAATTACAATACACTCATCAATTATGAGAAGGCAAATCTCCCCGTGGACAGATATGTTAGAAGAATGGTTGCACAGCAGAATGGAAACAAATTACAGGCCAGCAAAAGCTGATTGGAAATTACAAAGCTAATGTAATATATATATGTTTGAAAGGAAAAGAATAGGAGGTAAAAGTAACGACAGGCTGACTCAGATTTAAACACTGGAGCTATTTCAGAAATACAACATAATGTAATAAAGAGACGTTCTGGAGTAATATAGATACACTGAAGGTAATATCACTGTAACACGAAGGAAAAAGAAGAGGGAGAAAGCCCAATATTTTCTCACACTGATGAACCAGCTTTGATTTGTGTAGCTGGAGCTCCCCGGCCCTGCATACTTATGAGTCTGCAAACCTTTTATCATAAATTATGAATCACACCGGCAAACTGTGAGCAGAAAATCTGGACAATCAGCCGCGACTCCCCCACAGACAAACACCTACACGCATGTTCCTGCACAGTCAATGTACAGTTTTGGTCTTTCTCTGGTAACATTTGACTTTCTCATTCAATCCATACAGCTTCCATTGTGTCTCTGCAGCTGGCTTCTTATTCCGTCTCTTTGTGTGCAATTACGTTCAATTCAGTTCTGCTTCCATGTTCGAAACACCCCAGTACACTTGATGCAGTCTTTTCCCAATAATACTCTTGAAGCGCTATTCTCAGCCGTGTGTTCCCCATAATTTGATCACGCTTGAGTTGGCGGCAGTAATCAAACTATAAGTTGGTTTGGCTGCCTAAAATAAATAACTACACTGAAAAAAAGTTAATTTTGACTGCATTTGTAGAGCAATTTCACTCATTAGAATAACGGATTCGTTTACATGACAATACAATAAGTCTTTTACGTTAACCACCTCAGATGAGACCCGTGTGATGACGGAGAAAACGTGTAAACTCCGCACGGTTATGCAGAGATTCAGAGCCGTTACCGCTCAGAGGACACTTTGCTGACACCAATCCATCCCAGTCACTAAATCCAATCAAATTCAATCCAGACGACTCCGGCCCAATCCAATTCAACGCAGTTTAATCCAATAGTCTCGTATGGCCGAGACAGCTGTCGAGGACTGCGGCTATAGTGCAGAAAGCACCGAAAAACAAGCAACAGAGTGGTGCTTGTGTTGAGATTGCTGTTTCCAAAAGGAAGAACAACAACATTGTATCTTTTAATACCGTGAATGAGAAGCCATGAAGGTGCAGTCTGGATCAGCTGCTAAATACACTTGACTCTAGGCAAGCCAAAATCAATAATTCAGCACAGTTCACTTCAATGTATCCTAATCCCAATCCTTTAATGCACAGAGACACACAGGGTATCTGCTATTCTTTTCTGAAGAAAGACAAACTATGAATAAATCAATGTAATCTGCCTCTTTTTCTCTCTTTCTCTCCGTTCCGTCGATATCCCAGGTCAACTCAGCCTCCAGCTCTAATTTCCAGTCAAATGGACCAGAAAATGCAGCTGCAACTGCCAAGCTGCGACGAAACGGCAAAGTTTACTCTGCATCCAGGTGTGGAGGCAAAAACAAGGTGTGGGCAGACAATTAGGTGATTTAAAAGGTGTGACATTGTTTAGTTTTCTAACAGAAATGTAGCACAAATGAATCACAAATCTGAAAAGTATATAAACAATGCACATGCACCCTCAACAATGACATGCACATACTATTATGTACTACAGAAGGAATTCTGTTAGAATGACCTTGTGTCCGCACTTGCACGTCTACCTACCGGTTCAGTGAATTCTGGGATAGCAACGTGGTAGGTGATGGGGTTGCAGTCGCGGGTATTGTTCACCAGAACGCAAGGGAGGAACATGGGGCCCAGGTCGTCTCCGTCCAGGACGTCTACGGTCAGCGTCGTGGTCGCTGTCCGCCTGTTGGGAGGGTAAGGGGCGCGGTCCTGGAAGACAAACATATGCTTTCAATTTCAACCTTCAATCATTCAGGCACTATATCACTTATCCTTTGAAGGCTGCAGGGAGGCTGGAGCCAATCACAGCTGACATTGAGCGAGAGGTGGGTTGGACGTGTTGCCACAGGGTGGACATATAACAACTATTCACACTCACACCTACAGGCAAGTCAGAGACGCCAGTTAACCTGCAGACAGAGGTCTCGGCCAGCTGGCAAGTTCAAACCCAGAGCCTTTAATGAGGCAACCGTGCTAACCGCTGAACCACAGTGCCGCCCATACGTCACACACCCGAATGATTTGTCGCTCTGCGTTACACACCACTCAAGCTAAAATCAATATAACATGTAAAACTATAAAAGCTGTTCCTCAGCATATATTACATCTGTGGTTTGTATCAAAGATTTCAGTCAACCATCGGATTTATTTCTGTTCGTCATTTAATTGGCTGCAGAGGAGATTACTGGAGGACTTTAATTCGTAGAATATTATACATGCTTTTTTCCGAAGTTTAAATCAGTACATTTATAGGAGGTCAGCTAACGTGTTGAAAAAAGTGGTATCACAAGAGGTCATAGTCACTGCTAAATACATATTTATTTATCATGCAATAAGTAAAACCTTGATTATATCATGAAGATAAAAACATCAACACACAAAACGTGAAAAAAGATTACAGAATTTCCAATTAAAAAGTCCAAAACAAAAAGTTTTAATTACCACAACAATAATATCTGTAAAACCATGTCCTTGGCTGAGAGCTAATTGAGTAGCACTTGTTCATGTATTGGAATGGAAAAGATGCAATGATGCAAACATATCCAACAACAAACCACTTAAAACCGGATAGAACAGGTCTAGTCCTCAACATCCACCCAATCTTTCCTTCTTTTACGGAAGTAATTAGAAATATACACGCCCTTACAGCATATATCCTAAAAAACATCCTGTTGTGGAACTGTTGCTTCCCCAGTTTGGTAGCCGGAGAAGTGAGCAGCACAGCACTTCAAAGATTTGTGTTGTCAGTGTAATTGAACTCTTGACACAAGCAGCGCAGCCGTCCTAGTAAATATCATGTCTTGCTTCTTTCTCCCCACTCAGATGTCCTCTTCCAAGAGAAAATGAAATCTCCCTGGAGGACCCCTCACCAGGCTAAAGAGCCGAGTCTCCTGCTCCCTCGAGCAGAAAATGGAGAGAATGGGAGATGAGTTGACTGCTCAATGATTATCTGTGCTGCAGTGCTTTAACTCTCCCGTTTTACATCATAAGGTTTAACATTTGACCACTGACTGTTCAGGTAAGAGAATCATGGGACATATTTACAATATAATAACTGTTTTGTTAATCAAGCTTTCACACAATAAGGTTTAGAAACATGAGATTCCACCCTTGTATCTTAGTTTAAATGTCTTCACTATAATTCATAGTGCTTTAATGTTATCATTAGGATTACTTGTCTTACAATATTTTCTCTGTCATGTTGTCCCACGAGAGTGTGAAGGAAAAATGTCCTCCAGTGTCCTCAAGTTATATCCATCATTGAATCAACTTAGATATAAAAAGCTTCTCAGACTGCAAACACTTGTAACGTCTCAATGACAGCTTCAGTTCATTTTGATAAAACACGAAGTTGCAATGAAACCTCAGAGGATTATATCGCCTCAGTCTAAATATCGCTTAAATAAAGTTAAACAACGTGTTTGTGAGATGAGTGACCTCTAATTAGTTTTTGTTAACATGTAAAAAAGAAAAACCTCTCACTTGTAGAAGAGGATGTACATCAGACCTTGCCTGAACATAGAAATCTGGATGTAGACATTATGTGGTGTAAGAAGTTAAACTCATTAAAGCAACTACTGACTTTGTGAGAAAAAACCTAACCTGTTACCTAAAATAACAGAAAACCCTAAATGCAGAGAAAATAATGTTACTCCGTGTAGGGCTTGATTTTCACAGTTTAACCATAACCTCTATTACAAATAACTACAAATACAACCAGACGTATAGAACTTGAATTCAGAAAATAAAGATAATTTGTGTAAAATGAAAACAGAAATGAAAATTGTTTCTGCATTGTTTATTCTGTAAAGTAAAAGGGTAAATAAACGCTGATACCATTATGCCTGTGAAAGGCTCATTTTGGCAAATTCTTATTGGCTAAATGATAAATGATCAGGCTCTGCTGCATACCACCAGTTTGACTGTTATCAGGCCATTAAAAGCGGATTATCAACGTGCATATGGGCTCCTATGGGCCGACTAAACCCACTCAGGAGGCTGTTATCACCTACTCATTTAATTGATTGAGTTGGTGGAAAGAATATGTGTGAAAGCAAATGCTTTAAAACAAAGCACATCTCCAGATATCAGTCTTTTTACTTCAAGGTCAATGCCGAGGTAGATAACTTCAAAGAAAAAGAAAAAAGGAAAAGGTTCACTTACATTGGCTTGGACCAAAACCAGGTAGCGGGTTCTCTCCTCATAGTTTAGCCTCTCTGCCAGAGTAATGTGTCCTGACAGGGTGTTAGCGACACTCACTGTGCCGTTAGAGGCCTGAAAGAGAGAGAGGGTCCATGTGATAAGACAGAAAGGAAGGTGCATGTGAGCAAAAAGCCATGATTGTTGAAGAAATTTACAATGGTGTAGAGGGTGTTTATCATGGCGTGACTTGTCCATATACCGGGTCATTGGGGTTGTAAAGGATGCTGTATTCTATGTGTCCATTGGGCCCGTCGTCAATGTCCGTGGCGCCGTTGTTTCCTGCAAAGCCAGTGAAAATGGTCGTTCCAACTGGTGTGAGCTGGAGGGAAATATGAGGAAAAAAGTCAACGGCTCAAACAGTCCCCAGTGATTACAACATCTACTTACAGCAGAGAGAGCCCATGCACATACTCCGCACCATTAGCATAAAAAAAAAAAGAAAGAAACATAAAATCAAACTGGTAAAACGTTGCAGTCAGCAGCAGACTGAAGGCGTTTTGCACACTGCTGACAAAATAACAAAAAGCAAGTATGAGAACCACTGCTGTTCCCCAGAGCCCCCGGCAAAGTCCACAGGACCAGGCAGTGGGCAGTCGCGCTCGTTCACAGGAGAAGTTGACAGCGATGGAGAATGACTCACTGTACTGTTGGGGCAGCTGCATATGGCTACGATAACACGCTGTGACAGGGGTTTCTGAACACGCAGGTTGCACAAGCTGTGAACAACGCAGACGAAAGACGCGGTTGCCTCGAACTCAGCGGGGGGAATTACCTTCTAATCTGAAAACACACGACTATAAAGTCAGCGTTTGTGATGCATGATCTTGAATCGTTGCTGGTGATGCAGGTTTGTTTAGGAGGGACCTACTGGCTGACATGAATACATACTGTCTGTGTCAAATGGACAAACCTGGAGGAAAGAGAGCAAATATTTTGACTGTAAATCTTGCCGGAAATTGGTATTTGGTCCACTAAAAATGAACAAACAAAACTTTAACAACCACATAGAATAGAATTAACTCATAATAAACAGCTGCAGGCAGTCAGATAGTAAATTAAAGGCTGAGTTAATGACAAAACCTGACTCCTGAGGACTTTCATCAGACAATTTATGCAAAAGCAACAATGAGTTCCATTTTAATGATAGAAGTGCCTCATCTGCATTCATTAAGGGCGTGTCCAAATCAAAAAATAAAGGTCGGAAAGGACTGAACTGTGTCTTTATTATTCATGAATGTGCTTTCCATGTAGCACTCAATAAACCCATCAGAGTGCCATCTCTCATTCCATTTAAAAGCCAGATGCACCTGCACCTTTGTGGACTGCAATTATAAGGGATGATTTGCTCTCTGAAAAGTGAAAGCGAGCGAGCACACCATCAGTTCGTGCACGCATGCTGTGCACCCGCCCAAGTAGGCGCATGCTACCATCTTGATATTCACCTTTGAAAAGAACGCCAACGACTCCAGAGGGTTTTTGTTGGACAATCACATACTGTCTCAATGATAGCAACCAACCCACAATGCAGCAGGCCACACCTCAGTTTGAGGTGCTCAGACGGGGGCATTTGGAAATTTAGACAATGTGGATGCTGGACAGAAAAACTGTATTGCTATGACTATCAAAGGCACGTGCGTCTGGGGACACTGACATGAATGATTTTAAACTTTATACTAAATACACAGCCTGCACCAATTTTCACCTGTAATGGAACCATTTCTCGATCACATTGATTTGAATTATAAATCCTGCAGAACCAACCACCTCACCTCATTTACTGCCACATAATAGCGCGGCTGCTGAAAGCGAGGAGTGTTGTCGTTCTTGTCCCGCACGACTATCCGCACCTCGTGCAAAATGATGGTACCGACCAGCTCATTGGTGCACTGGATCTGAACCACAATGGTGGTGATGGAGTTGGGAGGCTGAGAGGGAGACAAACAGAAAGACATGTAATTAAATATTACAAAATATATATTAAATTCTTACTGTAGTAGCTGTATATTAATTGTGAATTGACTTTTTTCCCCCAACATGTAGTCCTACAAGTGACTGGGGTCATAATAAAATAAATTGAGATCCCCCTGACACTTTAAGCCTCAGTAAATGAACAACACATACAAATGATGCTCCAGGTAAAAGAAAGAGGGGGAGACATCTTCCAGTGGTGCTATCAGAACCAATTTACTTAAATTAACTTGTTTCTTGGTGAATAGTATCCTGACCAAAAAACAACAAATACTGTTAAATTTTCTTACTAATTAGATGTCTGCATATTCTGCTGCAATTGTATTCTACTTGTGTGCCGTGTTCTGTTCTATATTTACTGGACTGCAGTAGCTTGTCTCGTTGCCACCACTACCTGTCAGCCATCGTCTGAATTTAGAAGCAAGGATGTACTTGCCCTACAGTCCAATGCTGCCTGACTACACCCCCGCCTCCTCTGCTGTTGTCATTTCACCCGTTAATTGGCCATATTTCTGAGATATTCCCATTAGCAGCCTCATGTCCAGCTCCCTGGCTTTAGTCTGTCTGATGTAACCGCATGCTTCAAAAACAGCTTCTTTCCCACACCACTCAGAACACTTAACACCTGGTGCCAGCCAACCCCCCCCTCCCCCCGCATCTCACACCTGATACTGGACCATTTAGCTTGATCTGTATGCACCGCAGGTTGACTGGAGACCTTGGGGAACTGAGCTTGACATATTACATACAGAAGGTAACAAATGTGTCTGTAGGTATTTATTCAGTTGCTATATTTAGCATTAGGGGTAAGATATCATGCTGTGTTGACATAAATTGCCAGAAACGCTGTTGCTTGTATCTTGTCTTTGTAGCTAAACAGTGAAACACATCACATATTCAAATGTATTAGCCCTGAGGGCTTTGGATAAAAGCATCTGCCAAATGAGTAAATGCATATTTAGGTGTTAATGTAAATTAATTTTCACAATCTTCAATGAAAGACGCAAAAGTGAGTAAAAAATTACCACAACTGAAAACATAATATTCTGTAACCAACATTATTCTGAATATGCTATTATTGCAAAGAGCAATTTGGAAAGAAGTGTTTTGCCGCTCAATGAAAACACTGCCCTGTGATGCAGATAATTATACAATCATTTTTAAAATCTTCATAGCATTTGCGCTTTAATTATAAATTTCTTTGAAACTCAATAACAGAAAATTTGCTAAAGTGAACCTCTAACCACAAGATAAATGAAACATTTAAATAGGTTTTATGCCATTGACATTATTTGAATGGCCTCAGAAATTACAACATTGATGACTAATCAGTAACTTTAGAGTGGCCTGATAGAACTGAAGTGAATAGAACTAACTTAGTCATGATTACCATAAAGTCAGATACTGTGTGTAGATAGAGCACTTGACCATGAGGCAGGTGAGAGAAAGAGCTTCGGAGAAATTCATACATGAGGACAAAATGATGGAAAATACATATTGATTCAGTACAATTCTTTGAAACACGGGGACACGAGTGTGACTTTCTCCCTTGCAGAGCGCCATCAGTGTTGTGTACTCACATCTCTGTCCAGCACGCGTCCGGTGCTGTTGAGGTAGAGCCTCTGTCGCGTTGGGTCAAGAATCACCCAGTAGTCGTAGTTGTCCAGTAACAAGAGCGAGATGGTTCTGCCTGGGTCTTGGGGTCGACCGTTTATCTGCATGTTTCCCACCAGAACTGTACCTGTGAGGGCAGAGCAGTCTCCATTTAATGAACAGAACTGTTGTAGAAAGACCTTCACCGTCACGGTATTGTTCTTACGGTACAGTATTAATGGTTGCCTAATAGAGCATGTCAAAAGACTTTTGTTCCCACAGATTGAAAATGTTTTTTAATTTCTAAAAAGAAAAACCAACAAGAAAAGGCACTGGATGATTTTGACATAACTAGTTCAAAAAATTTGCTAAAAATGAATATAATAAAAAATAAAAAGCCAACAGGTTTGTCCCCACGGAGCATTGTAGCTCTTTGACGGCTGTTTTTTAATACATTTTTGTCTATATAAATCTGCAGCTTAAAGATTTCCACAAATTTCTTTTAACTCTACACCAACACTGACCACTCAGCAGCAGCGTTTGAAGACTTTGGGAACACTGCGTTAGATCTCTGAAGACAATACCGCATGGTATGTCTGTAAAATGATCGTTGAGGGCAGCAACACATGGTTCATATTCCACAGCTTTTAATCAGTGGCTGATTAAACTTTGCCACGGCGGCAGCCCTGTGAGACAACACTCCCAAAGCCGGTTAAATCTGAGGATTGCTGGACTCCTAAGTGGCCAAATTAGTGGATTTATGAAATAACTGGTGGTTCACTCCAAAAAGGAGGAAAATCCAGGAGGAGCAGTGGTGAAGCATTTTAATTGAGATCGGTGGTGCACATTGGAATCTTGCACCACTGCAGTTTCCAAAGTTTCAATGGAAATGATCAGAGAGCCGCATGCATCCTGCAAAGTTTAACAGATTAACAGATGTGTTAAACAATACAAGAGTGAGAGATTTAACTGCAGCAATAAACAACCACAAATGATGCATGAAATTGGAAAAATGCTGATGCCGCAGTCTTGAAATACTAATAATAAGACTATGTTCACACTGGAGGCCTTAATGCTCGGTTCAGATATTTATGTAGCTGTTTACACTTTTAAATTTGGCCAGTATCAGACTCCAATGTGAACTGGTCATGGCCCTGATGTGACCCGCATGCGCAGAAGAACGAGACGTCACACGCAGCACGCTGTGTACGGAAGTAAACAAGAAGAAGACGTAGGTAATTAACATAGAGGCATTATTGTGCCGTGGAATCAGGCGAATGTGGGGGCAGATGATGAGTAGGAGAGCTGTAATTATGGAGCAATGGCTGCTACTTCTGTACAGAGTTGTGTATGGATGCAGGCATCGTGACGTGAATGGCTTCCATGAAACAGATTTCATCCGAAATTTCCAGATGTCAAGGGCTCTCCACAAGAGCTGCCCTCCCCTTCGCCTGTGCATAATTATGAGGAATAAGAGACGTAAAAATCACATTGAGTACGGGTCATAGGGCTGTTCAGACATTAAAAAAATCTGATCTGTATCTGATTTAGAAACCCGTATAAAAGTGGCCCAAATCTGATATGAAAAGATTTAGACTGTCATTGAAAACAATCTGATCTGGGTCACCTCGGCCCTCTGAGTGAACGTAGTTTTAGTATCTTTGGTCGGTGCAACCTGACCCTGTCCTGATAGCTCGCCGCATTCCCTGTTGATACCTGCTTCAAGCCCTTCACAGTGTTCACACAGTAAAAGCACATCAGCAGCATTTCACGTACACTTGCAGCCCTAGCAGGGTCTTTTTTTTATTCAGCAAAAAGGCTGATAAATATTTTACAGTTGAAAAAAACAACGACATCTGATTGCTCCTAGACTGGTGGCTGAGTTCAGTGCGATCCAGACAACCTGACATCATCTATGTCTAAATGGACTGGGCAGACGGTTTTGTGGTTTAGACCTAAAAACACATTTTTTGTTGTTGTAATGTTGTTTACAATCGACAGTGAAGCCAGACGAAAAGTAGTGCAAATGAAATATTATCTCAGTGGTGAGTTAGTTCAAAAAGATAGACAAGTTCACTAAGGTCCAACAATTATCATCAGCAGTTAATCAGTGTGGAAAAAGCATCCAGCCACCGCTCTCCCTTTTTAGCCTGTTCTGAACAACGTCATCGGCTAAAATAACAAACCCTGTTGGTGGTTTGTCATGTCAGCGTTGACTAATTAAACTGAGCTGCTGTTGGCTTGTCAGTACCTGTCAGAGATAGTTTGTAACACCACTGTTCAGCCACAAGTGAAAGTGTTCTGTGAGAGTTTCTGCAGCTCCCGCGAATCCAGCGGAGTGAGACGTGTTTTTCTTCCAGAGGATCAAATCACATCACTGTCAGGGGAGGCCTTCTCCTTCATTCAGATAATTTCAGTAATTTAGACTTACAAATATGTGGATGAAGAAGATCACGAAAAACAACGTGTATGTGATTAAGTGGACATCTGTGTTTCAAACCCACACTTCACAGGACCCCCGGTCACCAGTTCGAAGCAGAAATAATTAAAGACCAATGAACTTTTCAATTCAAATTAAACCACTTTGTCTGTAAATGTCTCATCTTTCGCTATTATTAATAATAGAAACACATCCATTATCTATACTGCTTATCCAAGGCGGAGTACATCCCACGCATACACAGGTACAACATGGAACAACTCCACATAGAGACACCCTGGCCAAACTGGGATTCGAACCGGCAACCACCATCGTCCCGCCAGAACAACACTATTGGAGTGTTCATCCCTGAAAAACACATGTTGGTTGGGACAAATGTGTTCAATGCTGCCTGAAATCTGCGACAATTAAGTAATCGAGTTGAGCAGTAAACAGAGGGAAAGTTAGCTATTAGCATTAGCATTTTTCCGGGACCACCTACACCTGGTTCTTGAAACCATCCAGTCACCAGTCACTTTCACTAATTTTATTTAATTTTATTATTAAAACAGTTAAAACATCAGAATCAAATTGAATTAGCTTTGAATTGTAGTGTATTGTCTCGTTACAAATTACATGATGAACTGAGTATCTAGAGATGTAATGAATCCTCGGCGATAATGAGTTCAGACTCTCATGAATAAAAAAACAGGAGCTTTAATTATTATATCAGATGTCATCGCAGTAAAAGACATAATCAGAAAATATGAGGCAGTCGGCAGCAATCAGAATAATTTGGAACACCATCATTTATTAGATCCAGTTTAAAATATTCAACAAAATCCAGTGTCTACGATATGTTTGGATAAAAAAATGACTGTTCTCCACATGCTGTAGAAAGATGTTGCAGAGTCTGGTAAATAATGTGTTTACACTCGGGGCTAATTTGAATTTCAACGTTTGTACTCGTTGAAAGAGGGGTATACAGCATCACTTCAGTTTGTGATTAGATATCAACCGTTATTAATCAAATTGAGATCAATGCATCTTTGCTAAAGTCGTCGAGAGCTTGAACAATTCACCTCAACACAGACGACAATGCATTCATGAAAAGTTACAGCATCATCAGAGGTGGTCGTGTCGATTTCTGAGTTTTCCGAGGTTTTTTCCCTAAATATTTGTTTAAACTTTTATTTTCTTTATTTCCCCCTATTTCACATCCAACACTTTTCACATATAATTAACAACGTGCCTAAGTGAGCTGGTGCTTCTTCAAAGTTCCTCAAATGTCTACCCCACAAAGTGAGTTTAGTTCGGAGCGAGTAGACGTGACCGGGTATAGATAAAGAACGACTGTGGAGACTTGTGAGCTCTTGACAAGCCTCGCCAATCTACCAGCTGTAAAAGCTAAGAGGGTGGTGGTGTTTTAATGGGCTTTTTAATTACTGCCCATAACATCTTGTACTTTATCCTTTCGTAAAGCAGGTTTGTACATTTCACAGAGTCACTCAGACTGTTGCGTTCTCAACAAGGAGCCCAGACGGCGGTGTGATGGAAGCGTTTGCATTATAATTATAACAGCCACTCCTGCATTTTTATGCTACTATTAATGACTGAGTCTGCTGCTTGCTGCAGACAGGGTTTGATGTGTGTGTGTGTGTGTGTGTGTGTGTGTGTGTGTGTGTGTTTGTGATCACATGGACCTATAATTATCTGTCTCACTTGGGCTTAACGCCGTCTGACAAATGGATCTACTAAGAATTTAATTTAAAAGTCAAAAGACCCCTCACCCCCCCCTCCTCGTCCTTGTTGCTGGTTCATTAATCTGAAACACAGCTTTTCATAAATATATCTGCCTCCGTAACTTGAGTGGTGAGCTACATCTTTTTGAAACTCTTGTCGTAAATTACACCGCTGATAATATTACCAGGGAGGGCTCGGAGAGACTCCTTTCCTTCTCAGGCTAATTGAACCACAGCTTTTCTGTGGTGACAGCCACCACTCACTCTGTTCTGCAGCACCTTCCTCGCTCAGTCTCAGTCTCCATAGCAAAGTTGTTGTCCCCATCAGTCAAGAGGATGCCAGAGACTGTCAGACTTATATAAACATAAAAAAGTGCTACCCAGAGTTTCACCGTGCATGGCTGTATGTGCACCCCCCCCCCAATAAATAAAAATTGCTCAATCTTTAACAGCCTGCGATTCAGTCAGGGTCATCTCTGGTCAGCGGCGGCTCTGATCCGGGCTTCACAGTGGACTAACCCCACAGAGACAACACAGAGGAATCACTTTTATCCCAAATATCAATGATGTTGGCATCGGTGGACGATGGCAACAGATAAGTGTGGAGGCTTGTTTCTGAAATGGCTCCAGGTTGAGGATGAAAAAAAGTTGGTTGGTTGGGTGTTAGCTCGGAGTCCCGTGGGAATTACACTGAGCCTAGTCCATGATCCTTATTCATTATTTGAGCAGGGTGCAACAGCACAGTGAAGGCCGTCCACTAGCAGTTAACTCCTGACTTGACTATGAATTGAAACGGTAACATCTGTTGCAAAAGGACAAACTCAGTCGATGAAACACGATTCTTTATTTCAGGATTTTAGAAAAGAGTTGTGTTATTGAACAGAGGGGACCACTTTGTTGTGAGAGCTCTCCTCTGAAAGCTGCGTGATGGAAATAAAAAACAATTTCCGTTGTAACTGATTATTAAAATGCACCAGTCAAACCTCTGATGGAAAAGTTGGTCTGATGCTTTTGGACCAATCTCAAAGCTCTTTTTATGGGCAAACAATCGGAATAAAATTGTGGTGGAGCTCATCACGATACTGAAACTGCCCCCCTGAATCACAGTTTTATAATCAGACAATTTAAAACATTCTTTTCCAGTTTTGTTTGAATGTTAAATACAACTGCATTGTTGTTTAGACAAAGACAAAGTGTCTTACTCTTAAATTCTTGATTCTCTGGTGAAGTTTTAGTGTGAGTCTGAGCCACTTTACCATTTTTAAAACCGCTTTAATCCTATTTCACAATATCTATTTCCATCTTTTGGTGGAAAACATTTAGTTTGGCTATAACCAAGCGCAAATAAGCCATCTCTAGGACATATGTTGCCGCTGCTGTTTAGTGCTAGCTCAATCTTGAGATCCTCATAACTGACCAAGATAACTAAACCCTCTGAATTCCAACCTGTGGCCCAAATATGATCACTTTCACTATATATAAAGTAAACTGTATAAAGTTACTTCATTTATTGTAAGGTAATTCAACAGATGAAGCATCTCCAAAACAAATCTTACAGGAGTATTATTGTAATTCCCCCTCCTCTGGAAATCTAATCTCAATCAAATTTTATTTTTATAGCCCATATTCACAAATCACAATTTGTCTCAAAGGGCTTAACAAGGTGCGACATCCTGTGTTCTTAATCCTCAACAAGAGTCAGGGAAAAACTACCAAAAAGGGGGGAAACCTCGAAATCTCAGAGAGCCACATGTGAGGGATCTCTCTCCCAGGACGGACAGAAGTGCAATAGATGCCACTTGTAGCTGAACATAAAAAAAATTATAATATTTACAACATTGATTAGAAGAAACTGTTTTAAGCTTAATGGAAAGGTGAGTGTAGATGTTTGATGTTTTCCTGGCACATTAAAATGAGAGCCCTTCACCCCTCTCTGGGCATCGCCTCACTGGTTACTTATTTTAATCATGTTAGAAATGATTTTTAATATCTTACTGATTACTTTTAAAACACAGAGGGGCCTCACATGTGTCAGCTCGCCCGGGTTGCCTGTTTTGGATGTTCCAAAGAGCAACAGGGATTATCCACTGAAATTTAGGCAGCTGCTCTGGAATGAGATAACTGAAGGAATCATGGCCCAGTTTTCCAGATGTGACCAATCCTTTGGGTCTCAGACCGTTTCTATTAACGACCTTACATTTTTACAGGTATTTGCCCTAATAGCATTTCCCAGCGAGAGCGTGGTGAGGACTGTTAACAGCTTCTTAACGCTGTCCGATTGCTGAAGAGGCTGATGGATAGAACTTTTTGTACTCGACTGTGTGACGGACTAAGCTGCGATATAAAGTACAAATACTTGGATTTAACACAACAAACCAGACGGCATGCAAATGTGCAACATTAGATATTTTACGGCAGCTAAACAAATTGCCGTAGTTTGCACCTTTCTCTAAAATTGTGTGTAGTCATGACAATAGAGCCTCTGCAGTGCATCATTGCTGCCTGTGAAGTGGTGCCTGACATGATGAAGAGGAGGAGGAAGAGGATGATTCTAACCTAGAGATATTTTACAACTGAAAATGTGTGTGGTCACCATGTATAAGGGTGATTGCACAATTGAAATTCTGTCAAATCATGACACTAGATGGATATTTGTCTCAAAAGACACTCAAACAAGTTGTGTTGATAACATAAATTCATATTTTGAAACACAGCATATTCTCTGACACGTCATGTGTTATTGATCGCGCTGCTTCCTGACTCATCTCACTGATGCTCCCATAAACTGACACTGTACAAACGTGCACCAGCTGTCAAAGGGACTCGCTGCACCTTGTAGTGATTAAAATACGTGTAATACAACCGCCACGGAATGAGGAGGGATGTAATATCAGTGTCATCTTAGCAATTCAAATGCCTAACAACCTCTAATTACTTTGGATATAATGTGACGTGAAAAACATCTGTCTGTTTCTAATGCACTTCTGCCAAAGTAAACCAGAGTCGAGGATACAAAGGAAATAAAAGCAGCAGCTGTTTCATTGAGCGAACGAGAAGCAGAGTCGCAGATATGAAATGCTCAGGAGAAAAAGAAAGTGTTTTTTACCTTTTCTCCACACTGCATGGGGTGTTAGTCATAAGTATGCACGTTCTGAGCTGATACGGGCCCTGGGCATTATTTTGTCAATGCCAAGCATAAAATTAACGCTGTGCCATCCAACAGACTTAGGGGAATTTCAGCCCGGGTGAAACCATCAAATTTTTCCCATCACTTTGTCGGGCGGCTCATTTGCCAAAAATAGCCCGGATACAAAAACAATTTCCTGACTGCAAATTGATGTGTACAAATCTGAATGGAACAATAGAGTTGAGATGTCAAACCCACTCACAAGTTGCTGCAGCTCCCTCCCTGTTCTCAGTTTTAAGCTACACAGTCTCTTAGTACATTTAGGGAGTTAATATATAAATAGCTATTCAAAGATAACATTTAGTATGAAAAATTGATTACAATGTTATAACACTGCAGTGTATTGAGGGAGGAACTCTGGTTTATTCCACCACGTAATCTTGAGTTTAACAATCGGGCTCATTCCATCTTTGAAAGGTAGGAATCTCAGTGGGTAGATGCTCTACCACCAACAACACCTCATTTTACTCTGAGGATAATAAAATGACCTGTGTCAAGTGGATGCAGAGTTGACAGCAGTGGATTCTATGAGATGCCACATCGCTCAGCGTGCTGCAAGTACTTCACAATCAGCTATCAAGATCGTATTCATGGCAAAGGCAAGAAGGCCAAAACCGTATTATACAAAAGTTGTCTCGCTGTTGTACAAGCTGGAAACTTCCAATCTAGTAATCAAGGCAGGGTGACGGATACTTCCTTAAAAAAATAAATAAATAAATGCACAAAGCACACATTAACGTGCACACAGCACACCAAAGCCCACAATCGTTTTTGAGTATATCCAAAACCAGGAATGTAATTGTCCTCCTACGTCCTCTCAAAACGTTGCACGATCTTGGATATAATTAAAGCAGCGTCTCACAGCACCTCTGCAGGATCCGGGCTGATTTGCAAATGATGAACATGCTCAAAAGGCTGTAAAAAAAAAAGAAAAGGAACCTCTTGGGCTGGTTGGCTGCAGCTGCCTGCTCCCACAGATTTGGGTCTACACTCCTCTGTGGTGATGTATTGTACTTGCTGTTAAGGGTGGTTGGTTTTAATGAAACAAGACTTTTCAGCCTCCAAAGGGTTGTTTGCCATCAACTGAATGAAGATGATAGTTCCCTATTTCTCCTTGATAAAGAACAAATAAACACCAAGTATCAGCTTGCATTTTACTCTGTGTATAAACTGTAAAGGTTCAGGTTAAACTAATATCTAAAACAAACTCACATCATCTGCTGGAGGTGAAGGAAGATGATGGATGAAACCATTTGACACATTTGCATAATTGTGATAATTCAAACATCATTTGAACCCGTTGACAGAAATGAGGAAGTTGGAATCGGCTTTCATGAATTTCAAACAGAACCAGAGGACACGGAGATCCCACTGTAATCAAATTAAACTAATGCACTAGCAAATGTGACACATCATTATTTAATATGGAGTCTCACCCACATGTGTCACAGTTAAAGGATGATGACATTACATCAGACAACAGATGGTCACACATGCCCCGAACCTGACAAGGGCATATATGATATGTGTGATCTACAGTATGTTTTTAATCAATGTAAATACCTTTTATAATATATATGGGAAATGTCACTGCCACAGCAAAATGAGGATCTGGTCTTTATATAAATATCAAGTGATATCCAAGAAAGAAACAACGCTTTGCAGCAGGAGACTGTGCCGTGAAAGAAAGATGAACTACACAGGGATAACTGATGCTGCTGAAAAGTACATTAAGCCATCAGCACTGTCTAAAAAGCATTAAATAAATAGCACGGCTGTTGCTGCTTCATCTGCTGAAGAAAAATTGAAAGAACAGGCTATTTGCACGGCTTATTTCTCTTTCAAGAAGTCAGCGGGACTCAGGGAGGCTGTTGTTCAGAATAAAAGAAACTATCTTAATCTTAACCTCTAGTTTAAAGACACATGAACTTGAAACTCATTTTGTCCTAAACATGAAAATATAACCAATACTGTACATGTATGAATATTAGTGTATCAGATGCCATTCACGATGGTCATCTCTGGTTAGTTGTATTGGACAATTATGATGCTACAAAATAAGATTATATTATAATTATATATCTGTATACACATATACAGTATAGCACAGCATGCCTTTAATACCTCAGTTGAAGAATGCACTTACATGCTTTGAATGACATATATGCTGCTCAGAATGAGCGAGAGTAAAGGTTAGCAGGGAATGAAAAGTAATGAAAGGTCTACAGAAGGGTTATATCATAAAAATCTGCCAAGCTACATGATGCTGGAGTGCAACCTGTACTCCCTCCAAAGCTTATTCATTTCAGGAACAAAGCTTTTCATCGGTAACACCATCCAGCGTGATTTACGGCCTGAAGCTTCTGCACTGATAATAAATTGGACACTAACTTTGTGCATTCCCATAATGTTAGCTTGAGATATGTCCTGGCTATTGGATCTGACTCCTTTGCAATTATTTACAAGCAATTCTCTACGCAACTGTTCGACGCCTTAACATGAAGGATGGAGCAGACTCATGCCTTTTGTTTCTAACTTTGGAAGCGAGCGATGAATATTCACAAATACACGCAAACGTATAAAGAGGGCAAAGAAATGACAATTGTTTTTTGTAAATCTTGACAGCTAACCCGGCAGTGTTGCTTGATCGCGTTAAATGATGTATATCCATATTTATGGAATAAAGGTGCCTTTTGAAATTCTATCAATTTATGATCTAAAATTGGATAAATACTGTCTGGAGGAATACATCAGTGTCTAAAACAAAGGCACCACCTTAAAGATTCTGTTGGAATTCATACCGGGTTATCCCATGCGGACAAAAATAGCTGCGCTGACACATTTTACAAGAGCATGAGGTGTTGTATGCAATAAGCTCAGAATGGGGTTTGTTTTTTTTTACAATACCTCACAGTCGTTTAATACTCTCGTGCCCAAAGTCCCTTCACAGCCTCTGCTCCTCAGAACCAAGGCTCTAAACAATGAAAGCTTATTAAAAATCCCCAAAAAATATTCACCCACAACTAACGAATGTGTTGTTTTCAGGGAAATAAATTCCTAAAAATGTTGTAAATGGGAAACAAGGTTTCTTAAATTAGTGAACACACAGCTTGAATTCATATTTTATTTTGGCCATTAGTTGTCATCTCTCCCTCTACAGAGCCCGTTCTACCACTGTGGCTTGTGTCCAAGATCTGTGAGAGCTGAGGTGTCATTTAAAGTACCACTAATACACTTAAAGTATTCCCGTCTTCATTCAAAATAGATGGTAGAGAGTACCACGGGGAAGAAATCTCATTACTCACCAAATGCCTTCTTCAAGTAACTGCGCCAATTTACTCCTGCAACCCATTTTCTCCCCAAAAAACTGGTAAGATCCATGCCCACCCACAAACAGAAGGCACCACTGCATCCACTCGCCTTAAATGTCACACCCGTTTGTTGTCTTTGATGGATATTTCATCTCATCCCGCCTCATTTGGAACCAACATGCGTGATTACTCTTTGCCTCACAAACAGCAGACACATAAAAAAAAAAAAAAGAGTGAAGGGAAAAACAGAGAGTGGCTCAGCCTTGGCACAGAGCCTTGGTGTTGCAGAAAGAAATAAGCTCCTTGTAAATGTCCCAGCAGGATGCACCGATCAGCCGCAACATTAAAACGGGTAACTGGCTTTAATGTCGTGGCTGAAAGGTTAACTTACTGCGCTGCCCAATATTGAACCAATGGCATTTAAACCACTGTCCTAACTTTTGAGCAAACTACACAACTTTAAGAAATCTGGCAAATTGATGTCCCAGAATTGCTATGTGTGTGGGAAAGGGTTTTGTGCAACAAAGGTTGAGAAGCACAATGTAGAGCGCAGTCCGTTAATGTCACCAAGGCAACAAGGCAAACAGTTCCTGAACCGTTAAAAGAACAAAATAGGCATCAATTAGAACAATCCCCAACTGGAAGTGATATCTGTTGTGACATGTCAGACATCATAATCACAACATCTTATTTCCCCTGTTTGCATTAATAATTAAACATATGTCTCTGGAAGCGAGGATGACTTTCAGAGATTTGTATGCGGGAGGGAGGTGGTATATTTTTGGATGATTGTACATGAGCATTGTGGGTAATCACTGGATCTTTAATGGCTGACCAGCTGTAGCTAGCAAAAGACAAGTGTGCTGGTGAAGACTCAGCTTCCACCTTCCACCAGATCAGTGAGAAAGCAGCAAGTAAACAGGCAAATTACACTGGGATTTGTGAGCCAGTGTTAAATTTTCTCATTTAGTTTGCTCTGTAAATATTTGCTCTGTACACATTATTGCGTCTTGACAAAAAAAACAGGTTGTCTGCGCAAGGTCTGCAGTGAGTCTGAGGAGTTATAGACGAGAAAGTGAGTAAAGAAACTACAGGATGCTGCTTTGCCCCTGGAGCGAATCGTTGTCAGTTAATGGCAAATATTTTGAAGATTAACAAAAGTGATTATTTTTTCTATATTTATCTGCTATACTGCACATTTGACATGTTTCTGTCAGTTCAAAGGAATAAACCGAACATTTCTTCAGCCGGCAAGGTGAAGGCATCGAGGCAGAGTGCAGCACAGGGGAAAGGCTTTCAGCTCAGGAAACACAGACAGCACAAAATCAAACAGGACAGGTCCTGAATTTAGGAGAGATTTGCTTTTTTTTTTACTGTCCTGAAATGTGTGTTTTACTCTGGTTCATTTCCTCATTGGTGCAGCAGCCACTGAGGTTTACTATGTGTGGGTGATGCACTTGGTTCTTGCCGCCGTTCGCAACTGACGCTCTGTATTCTGCTTGCAAATTTGTATTGCTGGAAAATGAGATCTAAACATGAAGTATGAATGACCAATCATTTTAATGTCTGCTCAGCCTAATGTGAGGATTAGACTAATCCACAATCCCATTACGACGTGCTGGAAATTAACTGATGAATGCTCCGGATCTTATTAACAGAGGAGCGAGGAGCGTAAATAAATCCAACGATATACAGGCAGCTTTCAGGTGCTGAGCAGGATGGAAATATTTTGCAGTTCAGTGTTTTGGGAGTTCCGTGTAATTAGTGCAGGTCACTGTAACGGTTTCAGATAGAAAGGTGCAACCAGTATAACCACAGACCAATTAAACAGCCCATTCCAAACAGGCAACAGACACTGCACTAGTTAAAGAAGAAAATGTCTGCAAGCGCACACACACACAGGGTCCAGAGTTTATTGGGCTCAGATAATATATGCGTTTCTCTTCCATAGAAAATTCAATTACCACCTTCCTTTAATATACTGAAGCAAAAATACACCAATATACAATCAAAATATACAATTTACAATCAATATTTCGTAGTGAGGGGCTGTCACACAGCAAAGACCGTGGTCCTTCCTGTTGACAGCAGCTTCATGACTCCAAAGACCCAGGGAGGGTTTGATTAACCTTAATTCCATGACAGAGTCAGAATGGAGCCAGACAAGGCCGGCATCATTTAAATTGCCCCAAGCAGTCTTATAGTGTCCACAAACTTGGCATCGTTATTTCAGTGGAGCTGCTCCAGGATCTCTCTACTGATGAATACAGTGTTGGCACTGCGGCTTTGAGAGAGAGAGAGAGAGAGAGAGAGAGAGAGAGAGGGTAAAAAAAACCTCTTTGAATATCAAGTGAGTTACAGTATAAAAAGGTAAAAAATCTCGCTCATTACATCATTTGTAAACAACTGTCACTGTGTTCTCATGGAAGCGTTTTTATTGCGGTGTCGCACATGAAGAAGTCAACAAGGAGTATTAATGTTTTGCAGCAATTTCCCCCGTGCACCCCTCAGTGCCACATACAGTGTGGAAGACAAGCAACTGTCATTCTGCTCTATAGTCTCTGCACGTACGTGGGTTGGGGTGTGGGGGTGCTGCAGTGTAAGAACACTGCGATTCCCTCAGAGAGATGTGAATTAAAGAAACACATTCTATTACGACACTATTGTTCTAAGTTGACAATCCCGCCACGTTCAGGGGAAAACCAGCTTGAATAAGTAAAGTTTGTGTGCTCACACCAGAGACGGCGCACACACAGAAAAAATGTTTCTTTTCTGTTTACAGGAAATCTCTCTCTCTGGTGAGAGAAAGAAAAAAATAACTTTGGGTGAATGAATTCACACCATTCATTTAACATGTCGTGATTTCCTTTAATTAAACACGCATTGATATTTAAAACCCCGGCGACTCAAAGCATGGTCATGCAAACCACTATAAAGTGCAGTGTAACACATAACACACTGTTTCTATAGCATAATGAGGATAAGCATAAAGTGATTTACAGCAAGAACAGAAGTAATTATGCGGACCGTTTATCTCCACAATGTACTGTAATTGCAGTCTTTATTTGCACATCAAACACTAAAACATGTTCTCCACTTCTAAAGGGGAAAACAATGGAATAGTAGTGTAATTAGGGCTAAGTAGACGGGGACATACAGGCTTTTGCAGGCCACTTCAAATCTGATAAAGACCTTTCAGCGCCTGGAAACAAGACAGTTTACCATAAATCAGGTTATATAGTAATAAAAATGGCTTGTGAGGCAGATGAACCAAACCAAAACACAGATTTAGCACTGAGGTACAGTCACAAAGTACTGTATGTAGTGTCTAATTGAGCCTCACTGAATGTGCCGCCCTTTGTTTTGCTCTCTAATCCATAAGGAGCAGGTGTTGCGCACTAATCCCAGCCTTTCAGCTCGGCTCTAATTATATATTGATGACCTAGCAATCATCATAACTGGACGCGATCATAGAACTGAATGGAGACCTGCTTATGTGTGTGTGTGTGTGTGTGTAACACAGTGGGGAACAGAAAGAACACGATCAAACCCTAAATCAGACATCTGCATGAAGCCGATTAGAAAAAGTAAAATCCATGTACAAGGCACCCACACTCATGTATCCCTCACTCACACACACACACACACACACACACACACACACACACACACACACAGATACAAAGATTAAAAAAAAAGAAATACACAAATGCTCAAACGCGTGTGCACGAAACAGCAGTGCTCATTTTGCTTGAGCAACAGATTCACAGCTGGGCAACTGGAGCCCAGATGTTTCCTCTACTGCAAAGTTGCAATTTCTAAGCCGAACAGAAAGATTTTAAGTCCTGATCAGCAGAATTGGAGCCAGCCTGCATATGTACAAATTGAAAATTAAAATCAAAACTGTTTAACAATCAAAGCAAATCAGATGTTTACTAACAATTGTGTTTATATGCTCAATGATTTAACGGTGAAGAGAAGGCCATAACCAAGGACGCAGCTTTGGAACACATTTCACAAGTGGAGTGGAGGGTTAAGTGGCAGTGTGAGCCGTTTGCACTCTGCCTGCACATTCACAATGAACATCGTATGAGTTTTTGCTCGTGTGAAAAAATGTATGCAAAGAAAAGAAGATTGGTTAAATAAAAAGCTCCTGATATCGTTTTCTATTTCCCATTTTGATTCCAATACCTGGAGTTTGCTTATTGGCCAATAAAGAGTACCAATCTAATATGAGTACATAAAAAAAAACATGTACCTATATACATATTTAATAGCTGCATGCTACTAGCCCTGTATGGATGAGATGCTTCATTGTTGTATAGTCTGGCTCAACTTAAACCTTTTAAAAACAAATACAAACAGAAAACAATGCCATAGAACTTCTTTAGTCGTAACTAAAAAAAGAACACAAATAAATAAATCTAGGAATACTCAACAATTACTTCTTTTAAATAGCCATTAAAGTGCACCCCCAGTTTATAAAAACAAAAGTACTTTAAAGTTTAAACCAGTAAAATTACTTGTGGGACTTTCCACAGTGAAACATTGCCTGATCGCTCTAGCTAATGCTACACTGCCAGAAATCACTACCTCTTCACTGCCCTCAAAACAATACTTGCCAGTGGTGATAACAGCGCAACTGCTGTTTTGAAGCGGCAAAGAAGAAGTGATGTCTGAGAGTAGAAACGTGCAGTTTAATCTGGTTGAAACGTATATACTTAAAACACATGGCATCGGTTTCATACATACATATTGTACGCCTTTTTCGATGCTGGTGTCAGTATCAGAACATCCGTAATGAAAGGTTATTCTAAGTGAACCATTAACATAGTTTCTATTGATTATAGCCTCCTACGTTAGCTGTCTGCTACGTCTGCTGTAGTTTATGGGACTGTTGCCACCTAATGAGACCCTGACTGCGGCGTAATCTCACAATCCCATCTGTGAAAAGGACAAACTGATAAAAGACTCTTCACACTGATCTCAGCGCACAGGTTGTGTTTGTTAACAAGATATTATCATTGTGGTTAACACTGTGTTTTTGAATGTGTTGATGTTGTGGCTGATCGATGTCCCATCACTTCGAGGTCAAAGTTTCCCAGACGGCATAAAACAGTAGAGCTGCACAGTGCTCACTTAACATCCCTTTGTAATGAACAGGCAGGAGTGATGTTAAGTCTCCTTGTTCTTTATGCCCAATTAAATGTGGTTGCATGAAAATGGAAAAGTGTAGCATTAGGACAAGTCTGCAGAAAATGGATTTAGCAAGAAATGTGTAATGCACCACAACCGCAATCATCCCATTACCACAATGCACGCAACCACAGTGAAAGCCCCGAGTAACATCAGTAACTTGCTGCGAGTAACATCAGTAACTTAGTTTTTTTTTTTGTTGTGTTTGACTTCTTTATTATTGACCCTAAAGGCAACAGAATTTATCTGGCGTGAGAGCATCGACTGCATTTGAATTACATACGTTATATTTGTCATTTGTGGCACTGAATGTGAGTAGTTCCCTGGCACGGAACAGAGGCAGGAGGCCAACAGTTAACTCCGTTCACTTATGGCAAATGGCGGAGCACCACGCCTCGTTATCCTCTCCAGGCCAGGGATCATGGCGTTTTCACCCCACTTGCTAAAAGAGTTACACAGTACGCCCTTGCTATTTGTACAGGACTCCACTGAAAGGCCCATACATCACTCAGCTCCCCTGCTGACAACTAGCATTGTTTGAAACCAGTGGCGTTCAGGACTTTAGGTGTTTGAAGATTCATCATAGTAAGACGTCGTGCTACAAGCTCAGGAGGTTGTTGGCCCACTGCTGTGCTACCCTTGGGCAAAGGTGAAACTAAAGGAAGACAAATTATGTACCTCTCAGGTATAGGTCAGACAGAGTTCAGTTTTAATTAGGAAAAGTATACATTTAATTTCCATCTAGCTCAGTTTTAATTTACATAATGTGTCTTACAAATTCCATTTCAGGTTTCAAATCCACTGTCATGAAGGATGACGCATGAAGCATGAAGGATTCACAGAGATAATCTCTCTGGGTGTTATTACTAAGGGTGAAGGGTTTCTACAGTTGCACAGTAAGACTTGAAACAGACTAACTACAAGTTACAGGCATGAAACAACAGAGTGCGTTCAATCTAATGACGAGCTCGGCAGAGAGAAACAGTGTGAGGGATTGAATTAACTTTAAGCAGAGAAGCTAATGAGGCCATGGTGGTTGAGAAGAAACAACTCACATAGGCTGGCTCATCTCATTAATTGTTTAAACCTGCTAACACATTTAACACTTTCCAGAGCCGCCTCCAAGCTCTTCAAACACCGGCGGCCGACCAGTGAGACGCAGGAGCTGGTTATGTTTCTCGTGAGAAAAGTCGGCACGGCTCACGAGAGCTGGTTATCCTGGATGAGAGGAGACACCTTTAAACAGACTGCGTGCTGTTTAGCACTGGCACTCCATATTTTCCCTGTTTGCCATCATTTCAGCTCCCTCAAATCTTTTAATGCCACATCAAGGCGGTGTTGAAGCCACTTGTCTTGGTTGTAAAAGTAAAAAAGTGCAGTTGAAACATTCTGGGGCTGGATGATATGGACCAAAAAAATCCTATCTCGTTATTTTTAGGCCAAATGGGGATACACAATATAAATCTCTGAGAAATTACAAGCACTTCATATTAAAAGATATAATTGAATGATGTATAATAAAACAAATATCCTGTTTGATACATAATATACAAGTACAATCTCTGAGAAATCGCCTTCACTTATTTTCATCAACAATAGCAAATAATAAAATAAATAAAATTCATCACCAGGTTTTCCTCACTTGCTTAACAAATAAAAGTCATTTAAATCCCCAAAATTGTCCAAATAACTCAATATGTACTGGATGTAAAACAAAATCAACTGCTACAAACCTCATCCTTCACCTTGTTTTAAAGGCAGGGTCGGTAATTTGTTTCTGAAATACTTTTATCTTGTTAAAATCCTCTTCCCGTCCCGATAGCAATCAATAAACAAAGTTGTCTGAAAACAAGAAGAAAGGCCAGACATCAATTCATTTGGACCGAATGAAATGATGGCGAACCCGTCAGAAGTCGGCCTCCAGCAGTTGTCAGGCACATTCATGTGGTTTGGCGATGTAGCTTTGACAAGAGGGCCGATGGGAGGGGATGGGATGTATCGGTTTCATTTTTTAAACAGGGTTATTCCAGGATTACAAACCCTAACTTTAAAATATTTTGATATACCTTGGAAAGGCAATGTACTACCAGGCACTAAAACATACATATATGAGTAAACTCTTATCGGTAAACAGCTCTCAGTTTGTTTGTCTTCTTACTTCACTTGATTTTCTATCTGACGAACTTTGTGTGTGTGACTTTGGTGCCGTTCAGAGTCGAGCGTGTAGAGGCGGAGGTGGAATAAGGACGTGGACTCCCAGAAGAGTGTACTTCCCTTCCCCTCAATTATTGGTCTGAGTACTATGGAGCGCGGCTCTCTGATTTGACTCTCACTATCATATTCAAATAAAACCTGTCGATATAACAATCAAAATAAGAACCACATGAAAATTGCCATGAAACTGGAATACTATGGAATAATGAATGGCTTTTTACAAGCAGATACTGGGCCTCATTCTACACTGCATTGTTTAATAGGTCATTATATTAACAGCTTGCAAAATGAACATTAAGTTTTTACTATCAACTTTTCTTGTACATGGCTTTGAGACTGATGGTGAGCGTAGCCTTAATGGGAGGCTCATAATGAACCAATCAAAAAGCTTGTCATAACAGTTTCTGTGAGTCAAGGCACATCACAGCAGCAATAGGATGAAACCACAAAGCTGCTGAGACATTTACAATAGACTTACATTTCGCTGACAACAAATTCAATATTAAACAGTTTTATACATCTATTTAATTCCCAAATGAATTAAAATACATATAAAAGGCTCAACTCAGGAGGAACTGTGGCCCCTGGTTAAACCCAACTCCTGAGAGTTGCTGTGCTATAGAAAAGGTGCAATACCCCAAGGAACCTTTCCAAAGCTTACAGCATCGCCATTGGTGATGATTCAATTACCCATTAAACAACTTGTTTAGATCCTTCTGCATCTCCAGGGGCTAATGTTTAAGGTCAAGCATGCGTTTTAGTGACTGATATAGTTAAACACACCCTCAGCCTATGGAAGGTTTTAACTCTGATTGCCTCGTTCGTGTGGGCGTGAGCCTTCGTCAAGTCGCATTGATTCATCAGCATTTAGAGCGAATGCACCTCAGCAGACTGTAAAAGAATGCTAAATTGACTTCTCTCTTACAAAGCCCTTCAGCTACACTCACTCCTGATTTCCTATAAGCTGTTGCTCGAATGAACCGAGGTCGTGAAAGGATCCTCACACACACACTTCAGTTGTTATAAATCATGAATTTGCTAGAGATTGGATAAAAGCTAGGTGATGGCGTCCTCAGTTGTAGGAAGCGTTTTGTCAATGAGGAAATACATCCTCTCTCTAGCTCTGCCTCCTTCTACTCTGCACACATCCAGCGAGATCGAAATCTCCTAAATCTGATTAACTGCTTTTGGATTTAGCTCACAGACCAAATAAAGGCGCCTACACAAAACATGCTTTATCTGTCCCGATAGATATCCACTCTGCAAGAGAGTGAGACTTTATGTGTTGTGTCTGGCACCTGTCAGTGGCTCTGCAGAAGCATCAGCTTGGATAAATTAAACATGTTACGCTTCATTTGAGCAACTGGGTTGCTATCCCCTGGTGACTATTCCCCCTTTTTCAAAAGTGAAAACCTCAAAGAATAAAAAACCACAGCCAGCTGAAATGAAAAAACAAGCCAGAAGCAAGAAAATGGCCTTATTTCACATTATTGCCTGTGCCAAGGTTTTATTGTCTTAACAGAGTCGAATATAATTCCGCCCCACACAATCAATGAATTCCACAAACTGTTGAAAAAACACAGTGGCTTGACATTCGCACATGTTTCTGAGCAGCACACCTGCCCCACTGGGAACCTTGTGCTTTTATTGACTTTTTGGACTCATGTGAAATATGCTCTTGGGAGAAGCAAAAGGGAAACTGGATTTTATATATATTTGTCTATCATTTCTGACCTCGACCAAACAAACCCAGACAGACGGGTGATTATGTTTTTTTGCCTTCCCAGTCACTGTCACGAATGAATTTTAAAGGCAAATGCTCAGAAAAGATGGGATCTTATTATGTGCCATTTGTATGGTTTCTGTGTGACAGAAGAGGAGAGATGAAACACATTTAGAGGGATAATTGCTTCGGTCAATAACGGCGAGTTGCCGGTTTTACATTCCATTATGGGGAGGACGGGCTCCGGGCCGTTTCATCAAGGAGATATAAATAAAAGGCCGCAGGAGCCCGAGGAGACCCATACCCCAGGTAAATGAGTGCTTTATGAGGAAGATTAGCGCAAATCCCTGACACACAGTGCGTCGGCACACGTGGGCCGAGCGAGGCTTTGGGAGGCAGGCTTGGCTACCTCCATCTCACACATTCCCCCGGCAATCGATCAAAGCCCCGAATCACAGCTGCACACGGAGAGGAAGAAGTAGGAGAGACAGGATGACAGCCCGAATTGGAAGCTATCGCGCTGACAAATAGCAGCCTCATCTGACACAGAGCCATCCAATCATGCTCTCGGGATTTTCAAAATATGCACATGAGGTGCGCGCGAACTGTACGCCCACACAGACAATTTCCCTCGTTAAGACACACTCCCATCCACAAAGCAGTGCCAGGAGAATATATAGTTTGGACATGGAGCATCTGTGAGATTGCATTCATATAGTAGAAACAAGCCCTGGATCCTCTCTGCAGTGAGAGCTGCTCATTAAACCCTGTTAACCTGCACAACTAATATCTGCAGGGAGAAGTGAGTGAGACAAACACACACCTGCTCCATTTAGGGAGATGCATCACTCATTCCCTCAATGGACACATAGCTCCTCCCCAAGCAGCACTCAGCGCTTCCTATCGCATACACACACGCATTTTTGCACACACACACACCAGCGCTCATCAACAGAATGCAGATGGCAAACTTAGAAAGCAAAGACACGTGGGTGAAGGAGGGAAAGGAGGAGGAAAACCGCAGAGAGCTGAGAAGTGGATGCAGGTGACGGGGACTGCAGAGCGAGATGAAGAACAGAAAAAGAAGGAGCAGAATAGTTGTGCCTGACCCACTCGAGTGCTGCGTGTCTGCTCCACGCGTCAGCGACTCCTGTAGCACAGGTAGACCACAGTAAAGACAACCTGCGCAGGGAGCACACTACTCATTAATGGAGCCCCATGTCACGTCTGTGTGCCAAACACCATCTGCAATCACTCAATCGGACCCACACACACTTTTCGCTTTGCCCAGGGAGAGCAGAACAAATACACACACCAGGAACCACTGGATTTTTTTTATCTATAATTTAAAACACAATCAAAATGGCAATCCAATACGTCTGACAAAACATCTCCTGTAACCAACCTGCCCCAGAGTGCCATCAGCGCCGCGACTGTACTCTCACACTACAACACCAAACAGTCCCTGCAGGGGAAGTATTAATATGTATTGCATTACCAAAAGCAAAACTCACTCTAGCACAGAAACGATCCCAACAGTGAATTCCACACCACTCGAGTGCAGAGGCATTTAAGATATACAGAATAAAGTGGAAGTAGAAATGAGTAAGTAGCGTAGGAGGGGAATGTACCGTTGGGGCTCTCCTCGTCAATGGTCACTATGGTTGCAGGGGGTCCCGGCCTGGACAGCTTACATTCTGCATACACAAGGAGAAAAAGGAAATTAACATAAAACATGCTCCTGTTGCTATATTCATTGACTTTGCAATTCCAACAATATGTTGTTCATCTTGGCTTGGCTAAGTGGGCGGTTTTTAAAAAATGGCTGCAGAACTACAAATAAGTTTGATTTAGTTGAGGGGGAAGCTAAAATATGGACAAATACATATTGCATGTAGATTTAGAGAATAAATAATTTGACAGCTTTTTAAAATAAATGTTTTATGTTAATAAAAACTTATCCTAAGCTCTACAAAAAAGTACTTTCTACTTAGGGCACCATGTCAAATTTCAGATGTCTACGAGTTGTTAGTAGGTACAAAAAAGAGATATTTCCTATCTTGGTCAATATATATATATATATGTATTTATAGATAATAAAACAATGGAAATGATTCCTAAGATGGCGTTATCAAATACAAAACATTTTACATAAGATGTAAACAAATTGACATTTTTCCTGTATAGTTTATTCTGTAAAATCAAACTTGTCATATCGATGCATTTTGGAAAACATCGATAGCAATATAATTTCTCTATTCCTGTTTACACATACCGTATCAGTTTATATGCAACAACTTATTTTTACCCTGTCATTTTAAAGCTTATGATTTCATGACTAGTCTGTTTTATTTAAAGTTTACAATTAATGTTTATTATTATTAATGTTGTATAAGTTGGGCTCTATCAATTTAAATATGTACATTTGGTGCTAATACTTCTGTCCTGATTCCTTGTGAAAATTCTGAATGTAAGATTGCTAAACAACAACAATCTTAGAACATTGGAAAAAAGACAACGTGACATTGGTCTGAGAAAATAAATCTCAAAATGTTGCTCCGGTTTCTCCCTGTCCTGCCATAACATGTCACGCCGACACACAGAAGGTGGCACCAGTGACTGCGAGCTCACAAACATCAACAGGAATGGCCGGTACGATACTGACACCAAACACACAGGGCAGTCAAAGCATGTGGCGACCTCATAAGCAGAGCACTGACGAGAGCGGCTTCACAGATGGAGGTCACAGCAGCGAGGTGGTACAAGCACATGGGACACAGGTAATGGCAGCTTGACAGACAGCACCAGATGGGGCAGCAGGAGAGGTGGAGAGCAGGAGACAGGAGGAAGGGAGATGTCTTGAGCGGAGGAATACGTGCTGTGAGGCGACGCGCTCTGCAGCCGATGTGAGGAGAGTTGAGGATTAAATGCTTTTCAATAGGGGAGGAGAGTGGGGGAGATGGTGGCAGAGGGAAATGGTGAAAGAGAATGTAATAAAAAGGAGGAAAACAGACAACAGATGTTTGCCCTCTTACCCTCATACTGCCAGTCTGAAGGGGTCAGGGGTTAGTGGAGCCAGAGGGAAGTGGAGCAGAAACATGGAAGAAAAGAAAGGGGTGAGACAGTTGGTACAAGAACAGCTCTGATGTTAAAAAAGGGGAAAGAAAGATCGTTATAAGAAGAACAACAGATATTAGAAAAATAGCAGAAAAGAGAGGCAGTATCAGGGAAGATTAACTGTGGAAGGCTTCAACAGAGAAGTGATGGAAACACGTAGGTTTTGGAAATATGGCCACTGCTAGTGGCTGGCTGACTGTATTTAAGAGAGTTGCATTATAACATTATCATATGGATCAATTTGAAGACTTTCTCTCAGTATATTAACTTATGTTCTGGAAAAGGCAAAAAAATCAAACATGAAAATGCACTGGAACCCATGTCCACATGGTTTTTTGTTTCTTTAAAAAAAAGATCCCTTAATTTTATAAGATACTGAATCTCATGCAGCTTGTTGCCAGGTGGTGTCGTCTTACATTACATGTTATCAGAGATGGACAGAAAAGAAACACATGGTCAACGACACCATCAGCAGTCATCGCTCTTGGGTTTCACACCCGCCGTCTGTTCCCTGACTTGTGTTGTGCCACCGTGCACCTGTTGCTTGGTGCAAAAAACAGTGGATAGTTTTTCTCATTAAATATGCATACCCATGAGCCTTCACCAGTGTGGAGGTTTGAAAGTGCATTTTAATCAGAGATAAAAACCTCAGGATGTTATGTTGCTGCATTTTTGATAATTGCTGTTTCCAAAGTGCAGATACCAACAATAATTAGCAATTAAAAGGCAAAGAAAACCTGGGGCTAAAATACAACATATTCAATGTAATCATTAACTGCATTTTATATCTTATCTTTACTTATAATTTAAATAAGTGTTTTGACACACACACACACAAACACATATATATTATCTCGAGCTTATATTTTGCGTCTCTTCTTGCACCAGGTGTGAAAGTCCCGTCACAAACAAAGGAAATATGCTTGTAAACATAAGCAACCTTTTGCTTATCTAAAGTCCTTGAGGAGCAATTTCCCACAAGTACACATTTTGAACTCTTCTCTTAAGCCGCTGTTCATTTTCAGAGTTTTGTCATTTTTTGGGGAATTAGAAAACCTGTAACCATCTGCAGAGGAAGTAGCAGGATGAGGGTTTCCTTTAATAGCTACAAAATGAACAGAGCAAGTGGGTCACATCTCACAATCAGAGACATAAACAACAAGTCTTGAAAGACTCTGCACACGTGGGCACTTGTGAAATAAAAGTTCCTTGCACTCATTTTGAGAAGCTGTTTAAAATCACAGACGGTTCTGTTAGTATTGCATGTGTGTGTTCAGACACGTGTGTACGTGTGTGTGTGTGTGTGTGTGTGTGTGTGTGTGTGTGTGTGTGTGTGTGTGTGTGTGAAGCTTTAAGTGGTAGTTGCAGCTGTAAGAGACACATGTGAAGACAAAAGGGCAGAGTGAGGCAGAGATAGAGAATAACACCATTTGCAGTGCTAACAATCACATATTGCGATCAGAGAAAGTCTCAAACACACACACATGCATGTGAATAAAAACATACACACACACACACACACACAACCTTGCAGCCACAAAGACATTCGAGTCACTCACTATCAGGAACCATCCAAAACTATTGCGGCATTTAGACCTTTTAGCAGCAGATGACATTTTTAAAGCTTTCCTTCCATTTACAAGTCTTCCAGAATAATGGTATTTTATTAAAAAATGTCCCGAGTAAAGCAACCTCTGACTTAAATACTGCTTTGTCAAACAAACACATAAATGTAAATATATTTTTTACTATCACAACGTAGTTGTAGCAGCCACAGAACGTTGTGTGTGTAGCAAGCCCACGGCCTATGGGAGACTACCCCCACTACGTGCTGAAGCTAAGTTAGTGACTCAGAGTTCACAGATAATTATCAGGATAACAATGAAAATGTCAGATGAGTAACAGACAGTGGCAAAGTGGACGTGACCCTCATTGTGGATTATTTTTCTTTTCATGCTGCTTCATGCTGCAGTTCTGCTTGTGAAGTTGTCTTTGTGGGGGTGTATGGGCGTCTGCTTATGCATGACATCGTATGTGCACAATGATGTAACTATAGAAGAAATTAGAATCAGAGTTGAACTGATGTTTGAGTCAGTTTCAGACTGATATGTGACATTATCTTATCGGATTATGCATCGCTAATACTAATGCAGAGATCCTTACAGAATATAGAGTCAAAGTATAAATGGAAATCTATGGAAAACTCCCCATTCTGACAGATTATTACCAATCCTACAAATCCTCACGATTGCATTTTTAAGATGTGTGGATAAGGTTGATTTGATTTTGAAACAGAGAACGAGAATGGCAGCAGATCCGGAGATTATTTGGTGCAGGAGGAAGTCTGTGTTTCAAACTGCAAAGAGGTAGAGTCGAGAGGAAAAAATAGACAAAGATGTTTAAAATGGTAACCAGTCAAAAACAATACGGAGCAGAATAGTGGGAGCCACATAAAAGACGCCATTGATCACACGGCTCGGGGAGAAGGGTACGCAGCAGCATGGGGCGCTCAGTCACTGAGGTCTATAGGTTTTCAAAAAGATTATTCAACAGGCTTGCATGCTGTGTTTTTTTTTTAGCAGTAACCAGAGTTGTGTCTGTGTCTCGAATGAACTTTATTTCTTTGGGTAAAATATTCTGGTTTCCAAGACTCTTTCTTTTTAAATTAGAAAGAGCTGTAGGTCTTGCTCTTGATACAAATCAATACTAAGAAAGAATTAGTCAAGAGGAAGCAGAAGTTCACCTTATGAACAAGTAGATGAAAGAAATGTCCACCTTCTTCTCTGTAAGTGAGTGCTTATTGTCCACTAATCGAAAGTGTGGTGGTTCGATCCTCGGCTCCTCAAGTCCGCAAGTGTTCTCGGGCAAGATACTGAACTGATGATGTATATACCATCAGTGTGTGAGTGAGAGTGTACGACTGTATGGTTGATTAAACTAATAAAGAGCTACGTAGGTGAATTCCATTTAGTCGTAAAAAATACACAATGGTCAAAAGCCACTCAGCGAACTGTATTCAGCCTGACCAAAGACAGAACCGTCAGAGAAGAGGAGGAGGTATCTGATGTAAATAGATTTGATTGACCCTGCCTCATAAACAGGGTCAGGCTCATAAAATGTTCACACATTACACTTACTCGTACGCAGAAAGTCACATTGACTGGAAACAAACCACTGACTGAGGAGCTTAACTGGGTTTGGCAGGGGACTGGATCTCCAAACTTGACTTATTCTTGGCCAGTACTGTGATGCTAGCATTATTTTTTTTTTGTGGCATTTTTGCCTTTGTTTGAGAGTCAGCGGAGAAATACACAGGAGAAGAAAGCAGAGGGATGTCATGCAGCAAAGAGCATTGTAGACAAATTTTGTTTTTTTGGCGTGTTGCATCCATTGTCTTCAAATGGGTCATGTGCTTACCCTTGAAAAAAACAAAAAAACAAGCAGCCTCATTATCAAATTTTGTACTTTTCTATTTTTCACTAGCTTTTTTAGTGAAACCGTTTTCTGAGCAGAGGCTATTTATCCAGTAATTCTCAGAAAACTGTGGCTTTCAATGACCTGATCTCTGTTCTAAACGAAACTGTTGGAAAGTGGTGGTGGAGTCAGAGATGGCAAAAGAGAAGAAACATAACAAATGCAATAAGCGACATTCAATCAGAAATAAGTAATCAGGGCACTGTACACTTCAGCGGATTTATCCGAAGACAATCAAAATCTTCTAATTCTGACCTTGGGGTAATTTGCTCTCACTTTAAGAGATCCTCTCACTAATCAGCCGAACAATGTTGAGTTGAGGCGGTAAAAATTCAATTACAAAATGATTGCTGCTTGTCTCACAGAGGGATCAGGTAGGGGGGGGGGGAGAAAATTATGCAAGCAAGCTTCAATCAATTCTTGGAACGCTTGAACAATGCAACAATCTCCCCTAAAAAAAAAACATTACTTTTCACAAAAGAATCAAGAGACGAGCAAAATTGATCAGACAACAATGAAATGATGAAATGCTTCGTTAATGTTTTCTCTTTCTAACAGATGCTGCTGTTCGGAGATGGTCTGGGACGATTGTTTTCGCTGTATGAACGTGAGTGTGTGAATGTTTAAGACAAGATGTGAACAGATAAACTGAAACCGGATCTCTCAGGATGGATGTTCATACCACGTCTGAACGGGGCCAAAGTCAACGGGTAGTTGTTTTGGGGAATGCGAAGAGTGTCTATGTACTCTCATGGTAGAGAAAGTGAAATTCTTTTAATGCATCACCAGTCTATGTTTTTTCCCCCTAGTTCTTTGCAGGCTGCTCCCTAAGCAATTCAGATCTTCACAAGGCAGCTCATCCACTCCTACATTACTGGAGCAACAAGGCAGTTCTGCTCACTGACATTTAGTTTCAAACGGCATTTTTACCTGCCATTCGATTCAATAGCGTGTTGTTTCCAGTGGCTTGGTCTGCCACAGCCCCCTTTTAGCAACCGATAAATCAAACCCCTGCCACCTGAGGGTGGAAATCTCGACAAAAAAACATATTTTTGAAGAAGTGACCTAATAAGCAACGTGGTCGAGACTGCACTGACCCAATCACACCTTCAGAAAAACCCTGAAAGGATCAGATGCATCTTTCTTGAATTACTTAGAGATGCAATGAATTGCAGCGAAACATGCTTGCCCCCTCCAGATGTAAAATCATTAAAACCCATCAAAGGAAAGGAACTGAACAAAAGAGAGGCAGAGAGAAAGAACGATTCTTGACAAAGGGCAGAAGCAGCGAAGAAGAAAATAGGAACTCATTTCTCATCCTTTATATGGATGGCAAACTGCCAGCTCACCCACGAGGTTCCTCTTATCATATAATGTCTCATACTGTATGCCCATATACAATCGCAAACGCGTCTAACCCTTTCACATAAATATCAGCCTCCATTTGTTGATAAGGGAATGTCTGACAGCGCCTATGTAAGGTTCCTCTGGCAAGGACAGAAAAAATCATTTCTCCTTGTTCAGCCATGGTGCCCGTGCTCCACCTGAGGGAGGAAACATGCGCTGACCTCTGGTGTGACCAGGATCTTACTCAAGAACTTAAGTTAGGAGGTTATAACTTCACGACTAATCCCCGAGGGGGGGTGAATAGCCCAGGACAGGGATGAGTGGAGACAAACAAGGACACTGTTTTAATTTCCCAGTTGAACTGATGGAGTTTATTTGGTATGGATCTAGGCCTAGTGGGGCAGAGGGGCATTCTGGGACTGGTCCAACAGAGAGACAGACAAAGGGAAGCTGTCCAGCGGCACATATTGCCAGGTAATGTCTGCTCATGTACAGACAGCAGGTCAAAACAGATGAGCAATCTGTTATGTTAGGGGGAGTTGTTATGAATTTCTGTCTCAACTTGATGCTCAGTGCTGAAGAGCCACATAAGTATAACTGCTTTCAGACACACATTTGAAAGGCTGTATGTGGAAATGTTAATATCCGAATCAGTTTCTGTGGACATATTCTGGAACATTTTCTGTCAGCCTCCCAGTGCAATTCCATTTTAGACATCATGCCTCCAGGAGGTTTTACTCAGCCGCCGCCCCTCGCTTGAATATTCCGGAAATGTTCCTATTGTTGTGAACGCGTCTGACTCGGAGAATCTCCTGCTGTGTTCTTCATGACTCCAGAAAACTACCAAACCCAGTTTTCTAAACTTATGTTTTATTTACATATTCTCACAAAGCTACAAATTGCCATTTACAGTTCACTGAATAATGAACCAAACCACAACAGTGCAAAAGGCACTTAGTGGTTCATTCTTTACTCCTTAATCTTCCGATTTGTCTCCTAATGGATTTAGCATTGATCTGCTGAAGTTCGATTCAGTACAGTTCACATCATTAGAGTCAGACTTACGATACATGTCATGTAGCTTTATTACTGCACCGTGTTGTTTTGTGATTTACAGGCTAGTAAGTCCCACCAGATGTATTCAGATTGCTGTTATTGAAAAAGCTACAATTGATTCTTCAATCGCTAAACCTTTCCAAAAACACCATAGTGTAGATCTATGAGCCTTAATATTCACAGGCGCTGTAGTCAAGGAAACAAATATGACACATTACATTTACAATTGTATTGCAATCGTCAGTGCTGATATTTTAGATGCCTGCTGCCTTGCATACCTGATGAAATACATTTTCCATCCATTTTTTAAATATATGGCTTAATTTGCTTTCTAATATGTAGTTAGTTGCTAAATATAAGAATAATTTGCACCTAAAAAATGGCTGGATACTCAGGTTATCTGTGTCATAAAGGGATGAATTTGCTGTACGTATAAAAGAGAAAATCCAGATCAGGTGATGATTTTAAATCATATTAGAAACTTTATTTTAACACAACATGTCCACATGGAGACATAGGTTCTGGGTTGTGACAACAACAGTGGATTTATTTCCACTTATTTGCGATTAAGCTCCGTCTCCGCCAGGAACGTTACTCCACACACGCCTGAGCAGCGATAGGAAATTCCAGATGGAAGCCAAGTATTTGAATCTAACAATAATTTGTTTTCTTTATGGTGAAGGGATTGCTGCAGCTTTGATCTCGTGCCACCGCACTTCCCCCAAGACAACAGATCTGACGCAGTTATAATCACATATACAGATCACAGCAAACTGACGATTCCTGAATTTAAATCCAAGTCAACAGAAAGTAGTATTTGGGAATCCTTATGCTGACACGTCAACATAAGGAAATTCAGCCATTGGGAGGGGAAAAAACAGCTAAATCAATATGGAGAAAGACAGTGATGACTGATTCTACATGCAACATGTCTCTCATGGCAAAGAAATGTAATTACAGCCTTTTTTCCCCCTCTGTCTCAATCCATCTCTTCCTCTCCAAATCATCCTCTCTCTCCAAACAAATCGTCAGGATTGTGGGTCTCTCTGTGGGGCTTCTGTAATTGTGTACGCACTTATATTTTAAGGGTCATGAGTTGGGGAGAATGGAAAAGAAAATGAGCGGCAGGCGGTGAATAAAGAAAAAAAAAAGAGGAGGGGGTGAACAAAGCAGCGGTGGAGATTGTAGCGGTGATGAAGAAATGGTGAAAATGAAATCCTGCAGCATCTCGTTCATTCTTCATTAGTGGCTGATAATGGAAGAGAGACGGGGATTACTTTGCTGAAGTGTAATCCCTTGCAGAGGCTCCCCCTCCCACTCATCTTCAGATCCCCCTCATGGCTGCCTATTTCTGTCTCCCTGTGAGGTTAACCACACAGGCAGGAGAGCAAAGGTTGCAATCACACTCCCAGCCAACGGTCCAGTGTGCACAGCGCTCACACACTGAGCTCCGGGACGGGCCCCGATGACCCCAGGCAGCGCAGGGTCCAGTCCTACCAAGACTGGCCCCCTCCTCCCTTCTTATGCTCCCAGAGCCTGATTACAGCCTAGTGGTGAGCAGATTAAAACCCCCCTCCTGCTGTCTCTCCTCTACTCCCCCACTCCACAGGCCTGTGCTGCAGCCAGACACAGTCTGCACATCTGGCCCCTAATCAGACAATCCCAAAAATAGACAAACAATCAAGGATCAAAATGGATGTGCAGATGGGAGACGAGGGGAAAAGAGGGAGACAGGGACAGAGATGCGGTTGAGACAGGAAGGTAGGCTGACGTCACATGGCAGAAGTGTCCATGGGCATATTAACTTATCCTCACCACACACACAGTATTATAGCTGAGCCTGTTGTGCATACATGCATTTGTCTGACATGTGGATTTAGCGGCCGGGGATTTGGAGGTATGGACGGTCTGCATCTGTCCACCGCGCTTCGGATTGAAGTTTGACCTTTCATTACCATTTGTTAAACTGCTGGGAGAGCTCGTCTCCACACACGCAACGATCAATGGCCATACGTGAGGCGCACTGCAGGATTTACATGCACATGTAGTCAGAAATGTTTTTCTGTTGGGAGAGACAATTGAGCCGACAGCACAGTGGCGCCAGTCGGATGACACAAGGTGAGGAGGAGAAAATTAAAGGATGGCGCACGGAGGATTATTCATGAAAAGTGAAAGCAGCAACATTGTTAAGGAATTAGGGAATAAAATACAGGGTAAAGGTGGATAAATAAACAGAGGAGGGAAACTGAGAATAGAAAGAGAACAGTTCTAGAATTTTCTAATTGGCTTAGATAAGTATTGTTTTGCCAGACAAAGAAATTCTGAGCTCAATATGTATTTTTTATATTATTTTTCAAGGTGAATGAACCATGAGTCAGTCAGTACTTGAAACACACCGTTTTTCTTAAATATGGAACTTATTTTGAAGCGATCTTGCATGAATGCATTAATCTCCGGAAGAACAATTCCACTGAATAATTAAATGTCCTCTCTAAAAAAAAAATTAAATCAACTAATTAATTAGTTAAAGAAAGCCGAGCATTTCCAAGGTCAGCCCGGTTCCCTCACACTGTGTCCACAGTCACATTAATCAGGACAATGCAGTTCATAGTGTCTCCCTGCTAATTAAATAAAGACACTGTGACGTACAGTGCCTCCACAGCTCGGTGCCATCCAAAACATTTTCCAGCAGCTATTTTCATTTGATAGACAGACAACAAACAAGTTGACAGAGCCAAAAGCCAAGGGCGCCTTGAGGTGAGAAGAGCGGGGAGATTTATGAGGGGGAAGATGAGGGATGTGGTGTTGAGGGCGGTGAAAATCCCCGCTCAAACTGAGATCATCCCTGGGTGACGCCGAGCGGTGCAGGGAGGCACCAACACAGCAGCGCCCGCGTGTGCCCTCACCCTTCAAACCACAACAACGCTCATACACACGGTCCCGCCACATTTCTGTCAGCAACGAGTCAAATTACAGGCTGCAGCCGTGTCCATAATCACCGGAGAGAAAGCTGTTATCACAGTCAAAATGTCAGATATAAACAAAAATGCAGCGATAAAGACCTGGCTGATTTAAAATATGGTAAATGAGGAACTACTCCGAGAATTGTGAAAAGAAAAATCGATAGAATTAGGGCGCAGTTTAACCCGAACTAGAATAATCAACAAAATTTTGGTTAGACCAGTAGAGGTGCCATTTTCCATGTACTAAATCCAAAGAAGTTGCCAACCTCAGACACACACCAGTCCACAAAACAATCAATGTCAAGCTAAGGTTGATGCATCTCACGTGGGAGACGACGACAGGACGTACATACGTCATACAAAAGTCTTGTTGTGCGCTCCTGAAATGTGAAACCAAAACTAACCAGATCAAATGAAATGAATGGAACAAAGACATGAACCTTGGTGCAGACAGTGGTCCAGACTTTCGGGTGTGAAATTTTGATATTATGAAGAAAAATATGTGTACACGTAATAAATGTAATTACTCATAAAATATGGATGTGGGGTTGCCTTCAAAAACATGTGAATGACTTTAACAACTTCAAAAAGCACATGCTCAAGAATCATTTCTTGTAGGGAAAAAAAACTAGAAGAGCCAAACTGAATTTTTTTTGTTGAAGAAACACAATGCTTTCCTTTAAATACATCAAATATTTACCATGTGTCAAAAGGTTTACGCTGAATTTGCGAAAGAGCTTTCACTGACCATATTTAATCCCCTTTTCTGCAATATTCACTCATAAAAGCTAAAACACTAGTCTAACATTTTGGTGGTTATTGTAAGGCCCCCACAACACTCGGTGAGGGTAGGTGTTTGTGACTTAAACATCAGAACTATATTTAATCACAACACAACACGTCTAATCTCATCAGAAGTGCTTTTGTTGCTTTAAACCACGACCACACTCACGCTTGGACTGCATGCAAACTCCCTGGTTTCCTGTGGTTATAATCCTGCGCTTTGAACCACGCTGACCTCCTACAACTGGTGTGTGGTGCATAAATGTAGCTCTTCCTTCCTACACCAGGAGAAACGGTGCCAGGGAACATAATCCAGGGAAGCAATTATATTTCCCCTCAAAACACAACTGACAAAACAAATTAGCGACACATAAACATGATCGCTCTCAGACAGGGTTGGATTTGAACATTGAGGAGGACGAACGGAGGCAACTGGATAATTTACCCATTTAACAGATTCTGAAAATGTATGGGAGGATGTGAGGATTAAAAAAATCATATGATATAATGATAAAAATGCAACCAGGAACTGTAAAATAACTTTAAATGTCATCAGAGGGCAAAGATCCCCTTGAATTAAACCAAGTTGCACCAAATGTCACAATCTCAGTCAACAATAATAAACCTTTTTTATATAGCACCTTTCAAAACACAGTATTTTACAAGTTATAAATGAAAGATTGAAGGCAAACAAAATTATTAAATTCCAATGTATTTTAAAGCAATTTGAAGTCCACTCAGCAATAGAGCACAGATGCAGAAATTTTGAATTTTTTTTTAGATTAGAAAAGAGTAAAAACAAGATCAAATAAAACATAAAATTAACCTTAGATGAGAGCTAGGAGAAAGCACACCTGTAAAATGTTGTTTTTACAGTTCCTAAAAGGGTCTCATTTTTGAATTCATGAATTATTCCTATAGGGAAACCGATGCAAATGTTTCAATGTCAAAGGGTGTGGAGGAAAATGTTTTTAAAATCCCAGATCCGCCCCCCTGATCCACATCAAAATGTACCGGGTTCTTCCCTGACTCATTCTGCATCCTTGCACCAAGTTTCGTGGGAATCCGTCTGGTTGTTTTTGTGAAATCGTGCTTACGACCAAAAGAAACATAAAACAGACAGGGGTGAAAACACAACATCCTTGGCGGAGGCATAAATTCTGCAGTTATGTCTCTGCATTAAAATCCTTTCACATGCTCCATGTTAATGTTCCCCAGACACATGTAAAGGTGCTGTCATTCCGATCTCTTAATGTTAGAGAGAAGAGCAGGAAAACACTGACGCATCAGCGACTTTACATTAACTTTACCTCAAGGTCGGTGAACCCAATTAATCAGGACAATTTGACCTGTACGTCTCCCAGCACCATATGAAGCTTTGATAAATAGACACTTAAAAATGAATAATATCTCTGTGTACCAAAGCTGCAAGAAGTTGTAAAGGACGTAACTCACATACCCATATTCCACAGGGCTGCTCTTGAGATCCACAGCTGTTATGTTTTGGGTCAACGGTTCCCTCACACCACACAACACTACTTGTCTATTAATGTGCTCGGGGCCTGGGTGAGAAACTTCATCTGAAGAGGAAACCACGAGGCACTCGTTCACTTTCAGAGGCTCAGTCAGTCAAACAGGGAGCCGCTTCTCTTCGCATACAAATGCATGAAGCAATCCTCTAAAACTAAACTTCGCAGTTCAATTGACAGTAAGTAGTATGATGCTGATATTTCAAATGCTTTTACATTAGTGAGCTTGTCAAGGAAGGCTGGGAAGCAGGAAATGCAAAAGAAAAAGAAAGTAAAGCCGAATAAGAATAAGAATAGCAAAGTTATTTGCACTGAAGAACTCTGTCTGTGGAGAGCTGTGGTCCAAATTAAACTTTGGCCAGGAAAACTTCTGTGTGCTGTCTCATATATTTAGCACTGAAACTTATCATTTCTCTCACTGTAAATATTGTCAATAGCAGACTGATAACGTCCAATGGCTGTCAGCAGTATATAAACAGAAAATGTCCATATGTATGAACTTGCAGACGATACAGTGGCGGATCTAGAATTTGTCTGAATCAGGGGCCATTAAGGGGTCACGACTTACAGAGAGGGGCCAATTAGATGACCAACATCTATTTACAATTCCTGATTCAGTGAGTTGCACATTTCTCATTCCTTGTTTACTGTTATCTCTATAGCTTTGAGCAAAACCACACATCATTGAAAAGACTATGTTTAGAAAATTGTTCATTGTTTATTTACATTGTGTACAAACAAGCTTAGAAAATAATTAGTTATTTATTTATTTCCAGCAAAAAAATTGTTTTAATAGTATCTGCCCCAGAGACAATATACATATATATGTCCTATGTATAAATAAAAAACTGTACAGCTAGTAGGGCTGGGCAATAAAATAATATCAACAATTACAATTTTCATCAATAGCAATATTATAAACAATTATTTATTTATATATATATAAATATACATATATAAGAGAGAGATATTTTACTTATGCATTGTGCAAGTGAGGAGGTAGAACACATAACTGATATTTATTGTGCTAATTCCTAATATCGATTGCCACATTGTCCAGCCCTAATAACTACACTGTGTAAGTAAAGACCATCGAGCCAGAAAACATTGGCACATGATTTATCAGAACAGTGTGATACTATGGCGCAAAAGTTTCTTTAATACCGAGTCGCTCCTCTGCTAGAGAGAAGAAACATTGCCCCTGTCCACATCACACGTTTCCTCTTGGCACTGCCGCTGAGGCGAGGTGACAAAAGCGAGACCTGAGGGTGTTCGTGTCAGCGCCGTGTGCTGTGCTCATACCTTCTGTGTCCTGGCCCCAGCTGTGGGTTAGCAAAGAGAGGATTGCCATTCCTGTCCCCAGCCATCTGACGAGCCACCACCCCCGTCGCATCTTCTGTCAAGCCTTACTGCCTGCCCACCTGGACAAGATAAACGGGAGAGAGGATTTTTCACTCAGGTCTCAGCGAGCCCCACAGCCCTGCACGCATGCACAGCTGTGACCCACACACAAGCACGTACACACACATGCACATCTACCTACAGCACTCAGTCACTTTTTTTGCAATCCAATTTTCCAAACAGTAAATAACATAATCCACTGGATTATCTGAAACAATCCAAATTTATGTAGTTACTTTTGGATTAGACTCCAAAATCAATGAGCAATGCAGCAATACTTAGATTTATTAAACAAGCAGATTTAAATGGAATTACAGCTATTAGTGAATTCATATTGTCTCATGGGTTGGAGATCATTAATTCATAATTACCCATGTGTAAAATCTATTTCTACTGTAATTATATTTACAATTTATTCAAGGTGAAACCTCCCCTGACTTTTCGTTGGAGGCTTCAGAGCAAGTGGCCCTATTTCTCTCTCTCTCCTAACCAGACAATGCACAAATGTTTGATGTGAACACGTGCATCTGCAAGCGAGGGTCGCGCACGAGGCTCGGAACAAAAGCCGCACACTTAGTTCTGCGGGAAACATGACTAAACACAAACATGTTTTAATATACTTGGGGGGGGAAAGGGATTAGCCCAGTTCTAACTACTGATGACTAATCGCATCTATTTTAACTGCAGTCAAATCTAAGCTCTACCGGTCACTGTTCTCGTTGACAGAGCAAACTACAAACTTTTAAAAGCACCTATCAAAGTCTACAGGGGGTGAATGTTTGACACACACAACAGGTAATAGACGTCAGGAGGAATTTAACTGGGTAACATGGCACAGACAAGTGAACAAAACATCCTGATAACCTTATAATAAAAATCAAAAGCAACCAGCAACAAAAAGACAAAGAGTGTAAGAGCAAACTGCAGCACAGACGTTATATCAGCTCCATATGTTATGATGGTGTTAACACACATGCGGGATTTACAGTGAATACACCTTTTCAAGCTCTGGTGGAAAAAACAGGCAAAGCAGTGTGTCCAGATTGCGTGTGCAGCCGTCCTCGTTGTGCATCGCGCACACAAATCTCGACCCTCCAGTCAGAGCTGGAGGAGGGCGACGTCTCACCATGAGGAATAGAGGGGGTTTTCTGGCTTCTATCTGTCTGAGCTATTTGATGTCACACCTTCCTCACAAGGCTTATTCTCAGAGCAGGCGATAAGCTGTGAAATCAGCTTTCATAGCATATGCTAAAGGGGCAGGAGGCGAATCACAAGGCATCAACACCATCATATCAAAGCGTCTTTGACAAAATCACCATCTCCAACTCGTACCGTCAGCGTTTGTTCATTTGCGAGAGTGATTTCCACCTCTTTTTCCACTCGTTTTCTCTCCCCGCACATGTCGCACAGTTTGTTTTATTCGCTTGCTTTCTTCCGAATCGGTGCAGAAGTACACTCAGACGGATCTTTACACCAGTATATACCTTGACAACAGACATCTTGCATGTACACTCTGCGGACGGGAAAGGGGAAAAGCCATGTTCTCCGCTCTTACAGTGCAACAACAAGAGTCTTTTCAACGTCGGTTTCCTATTCTCTCACTGCCGTCTCATCTCTCCGGCTCCCAGTGGTGTTCCCTTTTGAAGCAGATTTGATTTCCCACGTTCGTACAGCTATCTTTCTTAAGGGGGCTGAGCAAGATTGCTTTGATCCCTTTCACATAAGGAAAACTCAGACCTGCACAAGCAACCACCCTGAAGAGAAAAGTCATTTCTCCTCACAGCTTCCACCAAAATCTCCTCTCGGTTGACATGGGAACGCCGGGTCTCATTTACATAGGCTAACAACAATGTTCCTTCGAACTTAATGAGCAGGGGAAGCTGGAGAGATGGCTGACTGTGGCCTTGAAAAGGAAAAAGGGCTTCAATACTCCATGAATCACAGTGTGGACAGATATCTGTCATTTCAGCAACACTGCAGCGCTTTGATGAAACTTTAGAGCAGCACTTCAATTCCACTCTGCTCCATATGTTCACGCATATCATGTAACCTCAATCCAAGCGCGACCCCGCCCCCCAGCTATGTGGTACCAATGAATAAAAAGGCCTGCCTGCCTGCCTATATGTTTATATACAGTATATCTCTGCAATAATCTCTCTGCGGTAGAACAAGGGAGAGTGATTAAACTTATGATGGAGGGGGCGGAGAAGAAAGAGCAGAGGGTGTTTAAGCCGGGCTAGGGAGAGGTGAATGAAGCAATCACAGTTATGGATTACAAGGAGAGCGAAGATGCAGTTCTTTATGGCCCAAGTGCAGAGGCTGTGAGCTCCCTGCAAAAAAAAAGGAAAAAAAAGAAGAAGAAGCCGCAGCTTGTCTCTCTTTCTTCCACTGTCTGTTTCTTCGATCGCCTCTCATCCAACATCGACTTCTTCCTCCACCTCTTCCTGTCCACGTGCTTTGGTGTTGACAAACTGTCATTTCTGTTACTTCTCAATGACAGAAATCACTACTTTTATTAACTCAGCTCAACATGTCACCAACAGCAGGAAACATTACTATTTATGATTTAACTGCCTATGGCAAGTGGAAATGAATAAATGTAGCTTTATAAATATTCAGACTCCTGCTCTGTCCACACTAATGGAGAGTTTGCAAGACAAACTTTTCACTAAAACGTTTTTCCAAAGTGCACATTTTCAGAAAAGTCCGGTTTCTGTGTTCCATGTGTGCAGGTGAAGGGGAAACGCTGATGTCCCAGTTTACTTCACACATGCCTACTGTTGCTTTGTGTAATGAGCATGCACCAGAAACCACTGGCTACACGCCAGCTTCTCTTTGTTTGGGTTAACACTGCTAGGTCTAGTTAAATGTAGCATCACTGCACTCAACATTCAACACCGATATGACTTGGACCACAGCTTCTTCTCTGGTATTCAACAGACTGTTTTTGTTCTGCATTCGTTTGGACAGAGATATTTTCTTGAACCAACGTCAATGAGATTTTTGAAGAAGCAGAAGTAGTGTAGACAAAGCCTCAGTCTTGCAATTCATAGCACAGTCACAGTTAATATTGGACACACGTCACAGGAGGTTTGCTCATGAGTTGAGCCGAAGACTGAATATGAGATATTATACAACTTAATTGCTATTTGTAGATATTTTTTACTCATAAAAATAAATGTAAAATGAGCAATAAGTTTGTTTATGACTTGAAAATTTTAATTTTTCTGTTCATTGTTTGGGTCTTTTGGAATTAAACTGGCAAAATAATTAAGTTAATCAAAGAACAACAATACAGCTAGAACTCATTAGATGCGCTTGCCTCCAACAAGGCCAAACAATGACATGCCTGTGTTAAGAGTCCAAAAGGTGGTTTGATATTTTCCAACAAATTGCACAAACACACAGATCTTAGCGCAATAAAACAGTCTGATTTATTCACAATAAACTCGGCAATGTCTTGAAATGTTAAAAATCCTGGATCCTAGAGATTAACTGGTTCTTCTCCAACTCGTTGCCGATCCCTACGGTTGGTGTTTAAATCAGTTTGGTACTTTTTGAGTAATCCTGCTGACAAATAGACAAACAAACAGACGTGGGTAAACACATAACCTCTTGGCATGAAGGGACACATGTTAAATACTGATGGACTTAAAGCAGGTTTCTGCACAGACTGGACCTCCAGATATTCAGCAGCAGAGTCTGATGTGCAGACTCTATCACACAGTGCAGTGTTCCTGCCTCTTTTGTCAAAATACGTCTATTCAGCTCGACAATACAGCAGAAAATTGCAGGAGAGAGAATGTGGATCCAAGATGACCACTCAAACAGTGAGGTAATGACTCCGCCCTGTCTTTCCAAGCTGTTAAGTGGAGGTATGGATGCCGCTTCGCTTCGCCAGCTGAGAGTGGAGGGGAGTTTGGAGTGGGTCAGCCTAACACCAGTGTCTGTTAAATATGGAACAGTGCAGTCCACCAGCAGAGCAGAACAAAATGGACATGGAGGAGAAAAAGCCAAGATTCACTGACATAATCTGACTGATGTGACCGTCCAGCAACCTCTTCTCTTGACTGTTAGATATTTCACCACAGTCTGAACACTAGCACTGAGCTATATGGCTGAAATGATTGTGGACACACACACACACACACACGCGCAAACAAACTGTCATCGGACACATGCATAAACTTAGACTGGGTAAAAACAACAGAATTTGTAAACTTAGACGATGTACGGAGAGCTGGAGGAGATGGCGGGCGCGCTTGTTTTGGTTCGAATAGGTTGGCGCAGTGCACCGATAAATTACTGACAGAGCCGGCATAAAATGTAAAAAAGTATGAAAAGACCAAAATGAACACTGTAGGTGGACTAAGTGGAGCTGTGCATGGCTCCCTGGGTGTCTGCCCCAGGCTTGGTGGTGCTCTGGCCGGGCAGTGGAGCCGTCCGGGGTCCCTGAGTGTCTGCCCCAGTAACCTGGCTTGGTGCACATAAAAGGCCAAAAATAAATTAATAATAAATGACTGAATATCTTTTGGTTTTACACTGTTTATCAGGCCAAAAGAGACATTTGAAGACAATATCTTGTGAGTCCGGTGATTTCTCACTCATCAGTGTTTTCTGACATTTTTATAGACATTGATGGTAAAAATAATGTACAACTTCATATATAACCAAAATGTTTTTCATTGGTGCCCTAGATAATAACACAATGTGAAATGCACATGTGTTGCCTCTGCATTGAACAGGACTTTGTAGTTGTTGTCTCTGTTCCTCTCAGACAGATGCACTCCAACAAATTACTGTATAACATTTGTCAACAGTCCTGTCAGTTACATGTCAGAAGCACCATAAATGTGCCAGCTTTAATGTTTTGACATGATTCACCCTACATATTGAAATGTAAATCTTACAGTAGAAATATATAAGGCTTTGATGTAGCCATGACTGCAGCTTCACATTTTTTGTTTGCTTTGTTCTTCAAATATTAAAGTCATTGAAGTGTCAGTGTTCTTCAAATTCATGCATCAAATTGAGATTCATAGTTGTGCTGCAATTAGGTTATCAAGGTTGTGGAAAGTGGTTGGAGACAATGAATTCCCTTGAGTCTCTGGGACGAAAATTCAGTAGAAAAGTGCAAACAAAAAGTAATTTCTCAGGAGATCCGACGTCCTCATCCGTCTCAAACTGTGTCAGCCTCCACCTTTAGTGCTGGTAATGACAAATCAGTGTTATAGAAGCACCAGATTACATCCTGAGTGGCCCCACCCGGTCCCCAATTACTGTACGGAGCCATGTCGTCCAATTGATCAAGTGACCAAATGAAAAACAATGCACGATAAATTACACAAAGATCTAAGTCATAAAACCTGGGAGATTCCAGCGGCACCTGGGTTCATAAATTAGGAAATCAGCCAACGCAAATGGCAGAGTGCTCAAACAAACTGCAACACAAAGAGTATTTGTTCAATCGCCACATTTACAACCTTATTACATCCCAATTAGAATTATAATAGCAGCAGACCGTCCTGTCATATTCAAATGCAAAAGACCTGCAGGCAAAACACTTTCTTGTTTCCCAGATAAACAAAGAAGGTAAAAATAACAATGTGTCCATAATAGACTGTGGTTTATAATGTAGCCAACACGAATCAATTAAAGAGACGTTTAATAGACCCTGAGAATAACAGCTTGGAGCGAAGAGAAAGAGGCCGAGGCAGGTAAGGAAATGGGTTCATTATTTAACAAGATTAAAAGCATTTGATTGGCTGGCTCGGTGGCTCGGCACTCTATCCATTCAGCCGGAAAGACTGATGCTTTCCATGCGTAGTTCTGCATCAGCTTGCAAGGGAACACTTTGTGTATGAATATCAATCAACCAGCTTGTCAACACCATTGGCGAATTCTCAGAAGACTAGTGAGTGTCCAGCCATGACTCCTCACAAATTTCACCCATGACCAAATGCATTCACGTGTCCAAGGCTGCGCAGACACAATCAGACTCTCATCGGTCCAGACAGGCTGAGTTGGCACAGACCCACAGCAGAAAGGCAGTGCACAACTCCAGACATCCTGGAGAGCAGGATCTCCTTCTTCAACAGACAGAGTTACAGTCACCTTAACATGCTTACAAATTGTGTTGTTGTAATCAAATGTGATTTTTCTGAGAGTTAAGAGCTTTTTAAATCAGTTGATGGTAAATGTTAGTTGCTAAACAAACTAATACATCATATTTTCTCCTCCTAGAATACACTTAAAAATATGAATGTATGGAGTATATACAATGTTGTAATTGTATAATCATACATGTAAATAACACTGTGACAATACAGGGAAAAGCTGCTAAACCATAACAGATCCCTAACAGGTGGTAAACAATCTGTGTAGCTTTTTTAATGTGTCGAATATAGTTCTAGAAAATGTATGGCCACTGAAGTGCACCATTTATCAATTGATTACAAATTTGCATGTGGCTCATCCATTCATGCTCCAACATATGATACTTTCTAAAAGGTTTGTCTTGCAGTCTTTCCTTCAATAGGTTGGTACTATCCATGTGAAATACATATTACTGTGAATAGTAAATATAATGTAAAATCTAAATACTATATTCTAACATTATGATCATATTTTCAAAATGAATGATTAATTAATCATCAAATAATCTGTTATTCATAGAAAAAGCAGTGATGCATGCATCCGAGTTTCCCTGAATCCAATGTAATGATTTCAAAAGTCTTTGTCTGAACAACAGTCTAAAAACTAGAGATATTCAGTTTAAACAAGTCACACTAATGATTAGCCAAGCCTAGAAAAGTCCGAAAATATATCGTCATCGACTGATTGAATAATTATTTTACCATTACAGACCTTTCACAAAAAGCATTGTGCAGATTTAACCGAGTTTATCCATCATTAGATCAGATAGAAAGTTGCCATTTGTCCCGACTTGTTGGCAATTGGGGTTTAGCGTTTTTCCTTCCGACATGTGGACAAGAGGAGCAGGGGATCGAACGGTCAACCCTGGGATTAATGGACAATCCACTTTACCCACAGTCCCTTGTCTAAAGCATACAAATACAAAGTGGCCGAGATGTGGCAACTGTTAAAGAGTCGAGTCCAGTAAATGACCAAAAAGTCCACATCACAGGTATGCGATGTCTCACCTGGGACTGGAAGTTGATCTTAACAGCCTGAAACTCCAGCATGTGAGACACCTGCCACCGTAACACGATGCCAACATGTGTAACTTTAAACTAGGGTGTGTGAACAAACTCAACACCACACACAGACACACACATGCATGTCCACAAAATAAATTAAAAAAGCAAACTAAATAAATCATAAATAAAGTTTTTGATTAGGTGTGTTCCACTAGTGCAGAGCTATTCATTACCTACAGTGAGATTTAATCAGCAGTAGCCAGGGAGCCTCGGTGCTTTAATGACAGGGGTGATTAGCCCTGGTTAACAGGGTGAACATGGCTCACACCCAGCTAGAGATAGCATTCAAATACCAAACAGGATGGGGTTCAACATGCAGGGGAGGAGCTGCATGGTGCTAAAGCTTATCAGCGTCCTCACCTATGTGTTCGATCTATAAAAACCCACCTCCAGCAGGACCCCAACACAATTCATTAACTGATTACTGTAAGGTATTTGATCACTGAGACAAGCAGGCTTTGAGAGGACACTGTAATTCATGTGCTGCTGGGCCTGACACTCCTACACTCCCCCGTGATTTCAGCTGCACCAGGCAGCCTTAATTTACAATCTGAACTAATTGTTCCAGCTGGACTTGATATTAGTAAACTATGCACACTGTGCTCTTGGCTGCCAGTCCAGCTGGTCAGTGATGTTTGAAGCAAAGGGAACTAAAGCAACGACTGATGGAAAAGATCCAGGACCTGCGAATGTTTTCCTTCCTTGCTTTCATTTAGGAAGTTGCTTTTTAGTTAGCTCTTAAAAATCACAGTGACATGACAAATGGACCTAGTTTTCCCATTTTCCAGGAGAAGATGAATGTCCATTTAACAGAAAATGCCAAAGACCCAAGCCTTTTTATACATTTTCTAAATCTCACTTTGACTTCCTAAGAAACAGCCTGAATAGTTTACTTTACCGCAAAAGTAAAAAACTACAATATGTCAAGTCTTTCGGCAAAAAGTCTCTGTCGAAGTCAAACAAATATCCAACTTGTTCAAAATCTTGATGCTGCTATCTGACGAATTTCAGTCTCAACTTCTCTCTTAATGAAGTCAGAGAGAAACACAACCAGAGAGTAAACTGGAGCAAGGCAATATATCAACACGACAACATATCATATAGGGTTGTCATTGCCGCAATTAGTCATCCACCTATGGGAAATACGTGGTTTAATGTAGTGTCAAGTTGTGCATCAAACTCCTGCTAAAAATGCAATTTAAACATTTAATTTAAGCATTTAACATGCAAAATTGCTAATTAAGTTCCTTTGCATTATTCAAATTTTCTATTTACTTGAATTCACACACCAACACTGCAGGTCCTTCCCTCTGCAGGATGATGTAACTGCTATTATGAGTGATTCCTAAGTGAGTCCTCAGTGTGTGCGTGATGCTGTGGGAGAGAGTAGCCCTCAGTGATCGCAATGTACACTTGACACAGACATGAAAAAGCTGTTATGATTTTAATGTTCATTCCGTTTCCCTAATTACATATGTATATTTTTTCCCTCCCACCTGTACCATGAGGGGCATGTTTTCATATATGCGCTGTGAAGATGCGAGCGGTGCTGATGCTTCACACGGTCATAAAGGTGGGGATGTTTAGCCTGGGTATTTGGGTCGGAAACGCGGACCCTGATGGGAAAATGCATAAACACCATTATGTGCTTTTGCAGAGTTTCTACCAGCAAATGAAATATTTAATGTGGGCCTTGAGTGCTCTCACGATTATTATGATGGGCTGTGAGTTTGAACATGATATACCCCATGCACCTGCTTATGCAACGTACTTTTGCACACAGAAATATTATTGTTCTACTTGTTCCATAAACTATGATGAAAGAGGAAGTAAAGACTCCAGAGTTTGACACCACTGTTTTGTACGTGATATATAATATACATATTATAAAGGGGTAGTGGCTCACAGGATTGCTTGTAGTGTTATCTTCTGACAATATGTTTGAATGATGAGGTCATTTATTTTGCTGGAAGTAATAACCATGATGATATTACAGTGGCGATGAATTTAAATCAACCAGTTAATTCATTTTCTCTATCAAAATGAAAATTGAAAAAAAAGTTAGGGACTACAATGCCCTAATTTACAAAATGGCAACATCAGACACCCCCCCGTCTACAAACCAATCAAAGTCAAGTATAGGTAGATGCCTCCCACGTAGGTGATGACGACAGGACGTTCGTTCGTCAAAGGATTTTTTTTTTTCTGCTTTCTAATTTGCAACATGAAATAAAAACTAACAGGATCAAATGTAAACAATGTAACAGTCATAGACGTAAAAACTTAATCAATAAGTGAAAGCGTGGTAATGATGAGCAGCAGCCCCGAATATTAGAAGATTGTGTCTAATGTTTAATATTACAGAGAAAATAACAACGCGCCTACACAGACAACATTGTGTGAGCAGCACATTAACAGAGCAGCAGCTGCAGCTCTACTGCTCCGTGTGCGTCTACACAGGAGCTTTTCAGGCTCAGCACTGAGTTGTAGGTCACTCGTGTTTTGGTTGCACTCAGGACACATCACACAGTCACTGCAGTTGCATGTGTAAAATGAAGGAAGATAAACCTGAGCTGGATTTATTACAATAGGAGCATATCTGTTCTGTCAGATGCAGGAGATGAAAAACACACCTTCTGTGTAGACACAGTGTAGAAATGTAGAAACTGATCAGCCGACTGAAGTGCACCACATATGTCTAAAGCTTGTTGTGTGCACCAGTTTTTATCAAACTGATAACAATGCATGATACAAAGCGGGTGAAAAAAACATCTTGGACCTCGTGGCCCACTGCTTCTTCACGCTTGGAAAGCTTTAATGTGAAGTAGCAGATAAAAACACACAAAAGCAACGTAGGAGTGAAAACAAACTCTAAACCACAGAGATTCAGTCAGAAACAAGCTGCAGGAACACTGAGAGCTGGGGCAGACTTTTAAACCCAGCACTATCTCGCTGGTCACCAGCAGAACCACACATGTAGTGAGCCAGTTTAGCGCGAGTCAGAGCTTTAATTTGAAGGAGCACACTGTCCCAGGTTGGCCCCGATTAGCCGTGCTGCCAAGCATTGAGTGGCTGCAGTGGAAATGCATGTGTTGGCTGCTGGCATGACACAATGTGATTATGGTGGGCTATACCAATGGTGGGCTAAGCCAGTTGGGTAATGTACAGTACATCTGTCATCTGACGAACTGCTGATCGTGCACTTCTTTGTTTTTATATAGCTTAAGGGTTAAGCTACAACCAGACAGGGGCTATGTGATCATATATCACAGCACATTTTGATACAGGCTATTACATACTATAAAATGAAGCAGGATAACTTGTGATAAGCAGTAATGGACTGTTGGCTTTTATGCCACTGTGTTATGTGGTGTCAGGAGAAAGTGATGGCTCCAGGACATGAAGGAGCAGAAAATCAGCATGACATGGATGAAAATCAGTGGGGTGCTTCCCCATCTTCTGTTAAAGTCGATCCATGTTGAATAAGTAACAAAAAACACTTAGAACTGTGTTCCAATCAAAACATTTTCAGTGGCAGTATGCACCCACACAAAATTGTATTGATCCCAGAGGGAAAATTGGGTCACGTTACAGTTTGTCTATTTCAAAATAAAAGGACTATTTAACAGCATAGTGAAATCAAAAGAAATATTTAAAATAGAGAATAAGTAAATAGTCAATTGTTCTATGCTGTTCGTAGCAGTAATGATTAACCATTATTTGATTCATCATAGGCTTGGCCTCAGAGCATACTCCATACTCACTTTGTGCATTAGCACATTTTGCTGAAATGGAAGGAACTGTCAGCCATCTTTCACTAAAGGACCATCTTTGTTGTACCTACTAAGGCAGTAGCTCCTTTTATCAATTATTTAGCCCAAAGGTAGATTGGCATGCAATATGAATGGAGTTTTCAAAAATATTGATTCATCTTAAATTTGCTCTGAGAAAGATATAGTTTTACACACACACACACACACACACACACACACACACACACACACACACACACACACACACACACACACACACACACACACACACACACACACACACACACACACACACACACACACACACACACACACAGTTTTCTCACCTCTGATCAAGAAATCAGGCAATAGTCAGTCTCTGATATTTTTCAAGGAAATGAGTTAAGGCTCAGATTTTTTCTTTCATAAAGATGTCGACATGTGTTTGGCACATAACTGTGGCAGGCTTTCATCAGTGAAATACTTTTGTCCTGGCAGGGTGAAGTGTGAATCCAAGAAGGGCATAGTCTGAGTCTTCTGAACCACTTGTCCTCCACAAAAGACCCTGGCTATTGATCAAGACATATGAATTCCATTATCTGGGCTGATATCTCTTTTGATTGCTGTCCTTGCTGAAGGGTTGCTCTCGTAACCATGTGTCGTTTCCCAACTGCTGAGAGAGTGGAGACGAACTTGGTAGTTTTGAAAACTTAACCTTCATTAAACTAAAATCCAAATGTCTCATAAAGTTTGTCTTTTTAAATTGTATTTGTTTTCCTTCAGAACGAATATCTCTGCGATACACCTTCACAATTTTGAAAATGTGAGACCGGTGAAGCCAATGAAGCTATATGAGCCGCATATGGACTTGGCTTGTCAAGCTTGATCAAACTTTATGGAGGCCACCACTCAAATGATTCAATATCAATATCGTCCAAAATCGATCTGGGATTGATGGGTGGGAGCGCCCTTCCTGAGCACTGGTACATGCAAAATATAAGGTTAAAAGATTCCAAAGACCCAAATCTCATTCTCAAATATATTTGAATGAACTGTAAAAAGGAAGCTGAAGAGTAAACCTACATGCAGTGCAGCAAGGAGATAATGTATTCAGCTGCATCTCATGTCAACTGAGCCCAGTGGTCCACTAAACCTCTCATTTTCTCTAATTCAGAGCGAGTGAGGCACAGATCTCCGAGGTTCTAATCCCCGGGCCTTAGTCATCTCATGACTACGTTTTAAATCGCTAAACCCTCGCTGAGCTACCTCCATGTGGGTGCCCGGACCACTCTGTGCTGTCTGCTTAGCATCAACAATGCACTATCCCTGTCACAAGGCACTGCTCTGACCAATAGGAACCACTTATCCACACGGTCTTAAACACATGCGGCTAATGTCGGACAAAAGAATGTTTTAGAATTTTGGAAAAAATCTTTAACCTTTGTGGGTGACTTTTAACCCTGCTAATCGTGGAACGGCTGTGATCGTCGCAGGGGTTTGTTTTGAAGCTTTAACACACAATGGAATGACTTATCCGTCCACAGGACTATAAAATCCAAGAGGGAGTGTTTAGAATTATGAAGCATGTGGTCACTTTTATGTGCTTATCTGAATGACTAATACTGCTGAAATAAAAGGAATGTTTCGGAAAAGTTGATGGACACAGAATCTATTGCGAAACCTTGCAAATTCATGATGTAGTAGGCCTGAGGAACAGTTCAGAGCACTTGCAAAGCACAATGACTGGTGAGTGGATGACTATGATGAAAAGAGCTACTACTTCTATCTGGAGTTCCAAGGTCAGGACATTTTAAAAATCTATATCTAGCAACTGCATTATGCCAGATGGATATGCAAGTCTGATACAAAACATCTAAATTCTTTTTGTCTAAGTTTGTCAAGAGGGTCGACATATACGCTATGAGCTCAAACAAGGAATGTAAAATGAACCCTTTTAAAAGCCTGCTTAAGTGGCATGTCAGCCACTGCACAATATGATGCGTCAACCTCTGTAACTTCCTCTGAATACTTCAAATGCATCAAAGCGTTATAAAAATGGCATGTATAAAAGATGGGAGTGAGTCATTTGGGTTGAAATTGGTTTTTTTATGTGCCAAAAAAGCCCTGTGAGTAAAATTCAGGTGGGTATACTATACATACGATGTTACTAGTGATAAATATTTAGTTGCTGATGAGTACATTTAAGTGGGAGTTCAGGTCAGAGTAAGAATCTGAGGGCGGTTGACAACGGATATCTGCAAGACAAGACAGTTTGCTTGTTGGAAATTCAACGTGGCCTTGTCTCACTTGATTACTTTCTAAAGCGTGTCAACAGTAGTTAACCTTCACCAGTCATACTTGACATAAATGTAAGTATCCAAGATAAAGTCTGTGGAGCGTCTCTTCAGTCACTGACCTTTCTATCAAACCACTCACTATTTTTCAATTATACAGCAATTAATACCAGTAGATGTGTACGGTATACCGTGTGTGGGTGTGCATGCGTCTTTCACTATACATAATGTCTAATGTGTACATTGGCATAATCAGGCAGCTTAACTCGTGCTACATCACTACACATTTCCAGAAGGAGTATAAATACCTTTGAAAATCATGGTGTTTTCAGCCAGTATAAATGTATAAGGGTGTAGAAATGTATATGATACCATATTATTACTAAACTAATGGTGAGAAACATGGCAGAGAAGAACTTTGAGAAAGTTTTCCCTGCAATCTTTTCTGTACAGTGTTCAAAGCAGGGATGGGAAACCTCCCGCGTCCTGGCTGTATACGACCCCGAGACAATCTTCACATACAGAAAGAGCAACTCAGAAACACAATAAGATTCCCATGATGGCAATTAATATTTTTTGTAATAAAATAGAAATAGTTAGTGGACTAACATGTCCGTGAGGGTGGTCCCTATTGGATGCATGTCTTTCTGTTCACAGTCAGGGAGAAGAAAAACACACAAGTAGCTTAATGTTGTGCTTGTCCAAGAGAAATGGACAAAATATAGTTTTTTTGATGATGTTAAAGACAAGCCAGTTTGCCCAGGGGACAAGGTCGCAATGATGAAAAAAGGCCAAACTCTGGCATCATTACAGCTGGGAAGATGCAGCTCAACTGGTTGTAAGGACAAATGTGCTCGGATAAAGTTGATGATCTTCAGTGGACTTTTGACAGACGAACAAGAAGCTTTTAGAAGACTGCATTCTGAGAGAGACAGTGTTATGCCGGCAAATTTTGTGGTGACAGAGCTAAAAGCCATTAAGCTGAAACCCAACTCTAAAGGGTTTTTTGTGAAGGAGAGAAGACAGAGTAAATGTTTTAAGTGTCATTTGGTCTTTAACAATCATTGCAATGTGAATTATTGATGGAACAAGACATTGAAAAAAGGCAAGAAATATGTAATAGCACTAACAAAAGGTGAGAATTTGTTTAAGCAAGCAATTTTGGCTAAAACCAGCAGTAAGAAGCATCATCATCACTACCATCTGGCATCAGGTGCCTTACCAAAGAGAAGCAGTTGTTCCAGCCATCACCACAGGTTAGTATAATACATGTTCAATAATTGAGTATGGCCAGCAAAGGCTGTAATAAAAACTGAAATGACCTTCGATGGGAAAAGGGTTCCCCACCCCTGATTAAAAGCGTGGCTCAAGGGACGTTCTGCAGCATTAAAAAGCAGCACAGATGTAACACCAACCACCCCATGCTGAACAGCTCGCAGCTGGAATACAGTCATTCAGACTGCAGTCATAATTAACAAATAAATAATGCAAATGACCTAAAGTCAACTTTCGCATAGAGTTCTTATTGCTTCAGCTCAGTGTGGAGTGAAACACAAATCAGAATTGTTTTCGTTTTCAACCAACTTCTCAGTACAAAGTAAAATAACTGGTCAAAGGCCAAGAAACATGGATTTTTTTTCTCCAGCACAGATTCAACAAAGAGCAAATATAGAAACTCACTTGTGTTCCAACAGATGTTGACTAGGTAGTTACAATATGTGATATGTGAACTACAGTTAATTAAGGAAGAGTATGAAATCTCAGGCTTCACTGGATTTACTGCTCGGCTTCTGTAAAATACCCCAATCTCTGTAAGTTTATTAACCATGAATTACTTTCCCAAGATGCCTTATGCTCATTTGTGTGTTACTTAAAAGTTTTATATAAAATGAAGCAATTTACATGTACTTATCACTTTTTCATTGCCAATGTGTTAACAGACTGTAACGTAACTTAAAAAGTTAGAGCATCCAGACTTTCTTGGTTGCCTATTACAGCCTATGGGTTAATTTCTATGTAAAGGACATGGACTAATCCATAATGGACAGTAATGAGTGTGATGAGATTCGAGATGGGAACTACTTGAGACTGATGGAGGAGAAAGTTCCAGGAGATGTATGATTATATTAAAATAGAAGTCCTCCCACTACATTGACACCATACTCCAGGTGCAGAGATCAGATTGTCTATCAGTCTCTTGCATCACATCTGTATCTTTCACTCATTTCCATGTTCCACCTTTCATACAGATTCAGTACTAATGGCTCCCAATCGCCCATTTCATTCTGCTACAGTTTACTACCTCTGATATCTGACACCGGGCTGCTGATCTGATAATGGCCGTCTTGCTGTGCAGTACCCACCCTCCCCACATGGAAACAAAAAGGAGAGGGAGATGGTGGTCAATCATAAAACAGGCCTGCAGCCCACAGCATCTCCTGTGAACATGTGCAGGAATACCACTGGAAATTAAAACAGCAGGAGGAGGGTGAAAAGGAAGAAAAACTATTTCACAATTGTTCCTGTTTCCTCTTCCTGTCTCTATACACTTGGGCCCAAATCATTTCAGGCATCACTACCCACGAGTCTCTTATCAAATTATACTGAAATAGTTATCCTGAGGTGTCCATTGTGCATATGAATAAAGTCATATTTGCAGAATGATAAGGAAGTTATGATGGTAATGCACTTTAGGGAAAATAATATTTATCCTATGATGAAATTCCATTTTTATAACTTATTCTTTTTGGGGGGGGGGGGTTAAGTCTTAGAAAGCTGAGAGCAAAAAATGTAAACTGAAAAGCAGACACTGTGTTTTCAAATACCCAACTCAAGGCTGCTGTGGAGTGCTACCCTGTAACTATCCCAGTAATTACGTCCTTCACCTTACGGTCATGCCTGCTTTTTGGTGAAATGCTGGTGTTTTACAGCATGTGGACAATATCTGGCAGAACAGAGCAGTTTTGTGCCATTTCTCTTGTGTGAGTTCCTTTCATTTGTAGTGTATTTGTATGTTTTAAATGCAAATATACATTACCGATCCCTGTGGGTGCCAATTTGGAACCAGTAAGTTTGAGGGGGGATGTCAAAGACAGAGCGGAGACGTTGGAACATGACCAAAGACACTAACATTGTAAAATGTGCTGCATTTATATAGCACTTTTCTGGTCTTGCTGACCACTCACACACATTCATACAGCACGTCTGTATGCAGTGCTTTTCTTCCACCCATCATTTACACTGACGACACAGCTGTGACGGGCAATTTTGGATTCCGTGTCTTGCCCAAGGACTCTTTGGCACATGGACTGGAGGCGCCGGCAACCTGCTCGAGCCACATCTGCCCGAGCCACATCTGCCCACACGTACATTTTTGGTCTTTTCATGGGATTTGTTGCCAGGATCAAAAAGAACAAATAATATCCCCAGTCTGATCCTTTCCCCGGCAGTGGCTTATGGAACACTTTTTAGCATAACAATACAATAAGCATATTGTATAAGACAATGCAATACGCATATAAATTCTATGTGTTCAACACGCAAGATTGTTTTCTGCCGTCGTCGCTCAAGGGCTGCGAAATCATCGTGCTGTTTGTAAATTTGCCAGCTGATACAGCAGACAAGATTAGATCATTAGTCAGTCATGGAAGTGTTGCAGGCCTTGTTAATTACTGTTTTATCGCACGCACTGTTGACTGCTGAGCGTTGTGTTTCAGCGCTGAATTATAACGCTGAGACAAAATAACACAGATAGGCCTCCACTTCTTTAACATCCACCGTCTGACATAACCTGCTGCATCTAGTTGAGGCGGCGGGATGATTAGTCTCATTTTGGCGTCCACCTGTACGCTCCACGCCCTCCAGGCTTTCCTCTCCATCCTTTGGTATGAACAAGACAGTCCATCACTTCTAAGGATGATTCATCCCGGCCCGATAGTTCTCCTCTGGCTCACTTCAGTTACCAGAGTATTTTATAACCTTTTTAGTTGTCCTATTAATACTTAAAGAGAAGACGCCTTGAGCCCTGTGTCTTTCATCATGACAGTAAAAATGATATATACCTTTAACCAGTCCTGAAGCTCATAGCAGTGGTAGAGACCTTGCATCAATCAAGCTGGAACCACCAAAGCTGCAGTGCGGAAGTATCATTATGTGCAGTTCATCCGATGGAAACTCAAAGAAAGTTCAGGGAAAACGGCTTCAAACCCACGTCCAAGTTTAAAACCTTCTCCCACAAACTTAGGAGAGTTACAAACACTGCATCTATATTCTTATAACAGGCAGGGCCGATATCGATTAAGTTTCCACTCAATATTTTAGAGCTGAAACATTTCTTTATTAAATAAAATGGGCAATTAGTGGAGAAAAAAATTCTTCAAGCATTCTTAAATACCATCCATTACCTTGTCAATTCTGAGAATGTGTTTTTTTTTTAACTCTTTTATGATCATAAATTGAAAACCTTTCCATGGGGTTTGGACTGAAGGCAACAAGCAATTTCAGCACTTCAGCTCCAGCCTTAGAATACTGAAGTTACATTTTCACAAATATTTCAAGCAATCAACATATTAATAAACGATACAAAATATTCCGTATGTGCTGTCACATGTGATATTGTGTGTATATTGTCACAATATGCATTTTGTTACACAGTGCATGTTCTCTCAACTAAAAGACTCCTATGAGATTAGTCTCTTCTCAGTGAAGTATGACTATTATATACCAAAGCAATCATGGTACAAACTCTATAAAGCCATACAATGTGTTTTATATATATAAAATAACCTTTCAGAAAGTTTCACATTATACCACATACACTGTAACTGATTGCAATTTCATTTGAATTACATACTTGTGTAAGTCACTGATTGAGTTTATCCAAAAGAGCATCCAGGGCCCTGGATGCTACAATGGGATGTTTAAGTGCTCACCATTTTCCCTCTCAGACAGGGCTCTTAACTAACTTTAGTGCATAATGTGATTCTCTACAGTCCACTGAGAGTAACATTAACATAGAAGTGTGTCCGTAGAAGTAACTGGTGTATGGGAGTGCACCTCTAAGTCAATTAATAAATATAATGTATTTCCAAACCTCTGCTGCCTCTTCAGATTTTGTCACATCATTACTCGAAAAGCACAGAAAACAGTTGCATGTTAAAAGGTGCAGAGAAAAAAAAGCAATGCACACACACACACACACACACACACACACACACACACACACACACAGTTGTGAACATATGGTGCAGAGGCCATTCAAGTTGATTGTCTAACAACCAGGGCCAGGTGTCTAATTACACACTGCCGGCCGTGGCACTGCCTGTTAATTTAAGAGCCTGTGAAGCGTCGAAACTACTTGTGGACTGTTCTATAAATGTTCAAGCGTCAACTCATCTATAGTTTTCCAACAAGCCTTGAGTTTTTTATGAGCCGCAACAGTGCGGATGGTTTGTTTTCACTTTACGAGGAAGAGTGTGTCCGCGCGGGTGTTTGTCATCATGGCGAAATGTGGTTCTGGAGACATTTACTGAAGTGAGAACTACGACAGAAGCCGTCTTCAGTGTTATGGCAGGTGTTTATAACCGCCTGCCTGTGGAAGGATTTTGTCACCGCAATGGCATCACAACCCAGGAAGATATAGACACAAATCTTTACAGGTGTGTAGTTGAGATAAAAACCGAAGGCCGGGTTTGAAGACGGGTGTTGTTCGACCCATAAGAACTCACTCATACATACTGATGGAATTATGTAGTAACACAGACCACTCACGGATAGGAGGGTCTACATGAATTCAGACATAGTCAGTGTGACCCATCTAAAGATGCTCTCCTATTTCCATAATGGTTTTAAGGGTCATTTTATGAAACACTGTAGAACTGTAATAAAAACTGTCCTTTAGCAGAAAACCCTCTTAACTCAAAATCCCCTCACCAGCCTCCTCTGGGGCTTGTAAACTTTTTACATTACAGTTGGAAAAAGCATCGGACAGCAGCGGGTCCTCACAGAAACCATGTAACTAATGACATTAATGAGGTCCATTCCATTTATGCGTCACTGTAAGACAAACCACTAGAACTGGCACACATTAATAAGAGTGCAGCTTAATGGTATTAATTACTTACCACTAATGTTATTAATTCATGGACAAGTTTGGGGCTGATGGTTGTACGATTTTTCTGTTTACATGGAAGTTTTTGTCGGCTGGAACACGAGGTCTCGAGAGAATCTGGACTACAACTGGCAAATTAGCTCTTTTTAAATGTTGCTGCTTCTCCAGCTGTGTGTGGCATCCAGAAAACTGGCACAGCTTCAACTCTGCGGCCTTCGACCAAAGTAAGGCAGACTTGAGTGGTTGTCGAAGCTGTACGTGTCCGTGGAGATGAAGGTTGGGTTGTGTCCATTATCAGAGCAGAGAATTGCAGGTAGCGATATTATTTTCTTTTTCTAGTTTTGCATGTAAAATAAATGATGGTGTGCCTCTACTTGTGTGCTCTCAAACACTGAGTAAACCACATGCACCACTCCATTGTGCTGCAGCTACCAGGAGACAGGGGCGGATCCAGCAATTTGATGGGCCCATCAAGTCAGTAGTTTTATTTTTTAGATAATCGCTTACGAACAATATTAACAATAAATGTGACAACTTCTTAAGAATTTTAATTTTCTACGTTTTTCTGAAGTACAAGCTTGAACAGGAAACAATTTTCTAAATATATTATTATGTGTGTATAATGATGTGTGACTTTGCTCAAAGCTATGGAGCCAACAGTAAACAAGTAATGACTTAAATGTGCACCTTACTGAATCAGTAATTGAACATGGATGTTGGACATATAACTGTCCCCTCTGTGTAAATTGGGGCCCCTTTATGGCCCTTGATTTAGTAAAAATCCTAGATCAGCCACTGCCAGGAAACGCGGCCTTTAACTTTTAAAGTGAATTGAAAGTGAAAACGGTTTCCAAACCTGAAGGGAGTAGATTTAAAGGCTAAATCAACCTTGTTTCATTTAATTTTAACGCTCTGAGCCTGTGAATGGAGGAGAATGTGAGTGAATGGCGTTTTGAAGGGGGGGGCATGTAAGACCCCCTGCTGCGCCACGCTGCTCACACACAGGGGAAGTTATCTCATGCCAGGCCTGCTCGTGATGAAACGGTGTAATTGATATGAGGCGAGATACAGAAGTCAACTCATAAGAAATGCAGCTGTCGCCGCTCAAGCCGCTGAACCGATGCACTCACTCGTGTCTCACTGAAGAAAAAGACTATTTCTGTAGAATCACTCTCACATAAACCAATGGCTCATTCAAATATGTTAAAAAGCGGTGGTTCGGCATCAAGCCCCGGCACAGTCTGTCAAACCAATAACTCCGCGTTGCCATTCTACCACAGGCATTAATGGGATATCATCCTCAAATAAGCCAAAGTGAACGCTGATGAGCTCAGGCAGTGTTTGAAAACTTCACCCCCCCAGAGATTAGCAGCGCAGATCAGGGCAGACTTGAGGTGAACGCTTTGCCCGTGGATCACTCATGTCACGGCGGGGAATCGACATGATATGACGGGAATATACAAGCGTCCCCCATGTGCAAGCGTCTTGCTCTAAAGCCAGAAAGACAATCAGTCTCTGGAGCCATCTGCGTGTGCGTAAAATGCCCATTTGGTAAATCATGCGCGTAAAACAGCCTGAGACGACCGAACACCACATGAGACGTCTTACCATGTTTTGGCTCCAGAAGAAGAAAAAAAGCCGCAACAGACCCACGGATCCTGCGTGGAAGGGCAGCGACAGCCTCCTCACATGGGCGCATCAGCTCTGTGCTGCACCAGAGCCCGACACAGCAACACTTCACCGGAGGGGCTGAAGCCTGGGTCTGACACGAGCTCACTGCATGGAGCAGCCCTCTCTCTCCACCACACGCACACACTCTCACACTCTCTCTACCACACGCACACACATGCTCTCTCTCTCGCTGTCACTCCCCTCTCTCTACAACACACACACACACACACACACTCTCTCTCTCTCTCTGGTCATGACGTGCAAAGGTAATCCCATTACTCCCGGTCAGTAAAGGTGAGCTGGATAAAGCGCTGCCCCTCCCCCCCCACCTCATACCAGCAACAAATATGCACCTGACCCAGTCTAGTCCACCCCCCACACACATGGGACAGCCTAATATTCACATAATATGGGACAACTTCCCCATGTGACAAACAGAAAGGACACAAGTCACCAAACCCTCCACTCATGGAGGTCAAACTAATCCATAACTTATTACAGTGTGAGGACTGCATGGCACTTCCCCCTCACAGTGAACCTGTGCTTTCTCGACTTAAAGGGATAGTTCACCCAAAAATGAAAATGCTCTCATTATCTACTTACCACTATGCAGATGGGGGTGGGTGAAGGGTTTGAGGCCACAAAACCCTCTAGGAGTTTCTGGGGTAAACAGTGTTGCAGCCAAATCCAATACAATTGAAGTAAATGCCTCCATACTGCTCCTATGGAGTCGTCCAAGTGTCCGTAAGCCCAGACATTCAAATTTGACTGGAAATGGCGTCATTTACATCATGTTTTCAGCCTTAATGTCCTCTGATATCCCGTTCCGGTGCCGTGTTAGCGCGTGGATCACAGAGGACGTTTAGGCTAAAAACATGTTATAAATGTACTCCGGAATCATTTACTTAAATTGTATTGGATTTGGCTGCAACGCTGTTTACCCCAGAAACTCCAAAAGTGTTTCGTGGACTCAAGCACTTCACCCACCACTCCATCGGTGGGTAGATTATCAGTGAATTTTAATTTTTGGGTGGACTATCCCTTTATGGTTAACCGAAAACCGTTAACTGTCAGTTGTCAATTATTCCAGACTCAAATCCATTAGTCTGGTGCGTTAGCTTGGCTGAGAAATAATACCGCTGGAGACAGTTGGCTATGATTCACCTGTCACTTTGCAACAATGGCTGGTCTTTTCTTTCCCTTCCATCAATATGCTCTAATTACCTGCGCTGGTGAAAAAGTCCTGACTAAAGTTTGCCGGGGGTATTCAATAAAAGAACGTCTGCACAGGAGACACAGCTGAGGGTCTTGTTCAGAAATGACTTGTCAACAGAGGGAAACATTTCCGACAATTGCTCTGACAGCAAGAGAACAAAAATAACTTTCCCAAACAGCAGATGTAATTTAGCGACAAATGATCAACTTGTCTGTTTCTATTAAGACATTTAACCAGAGCCGAAACCAACAGAGACAATTAACTCAAATTTAACTTGAAAACCATTAAGAGCAATGTAAATAAACATTACGCTCTTAAAATTCATGCATCATCAAAATCTATTATGCAAGTTATGATACAACTTTTATATATGGTGTAAAATGCTGGGAGAGCATAAACAGAAAGTGTCCGGCTGGGAGAGTGTGCAGGAGCATCTGTGTTGAGTACGGATTAGAAGTACCCAAGTTCCGATGGGACACGACACCGCTTGAGAACAATAGAGCAATAAGATCCTGTGGGATTTCAAGTTCCAGACTGACAAACTGCTGCCGGCTAATCAAGCGGACACAGTGGTGGTTGACAAGGAACAGAAGAGGGCGGTAGTGATAGATGTGGCAATCCCAGCTGACAGTAACAGAGGAGCACGAGAAGATCGAGAAATGCCAGGGGCTGAAAAAACAACTGGAACAGATGTAGAAGGTGAAGTGTAAAGTGGTCCCTGTGGTAACAGGAGCGTTAGGGGCTGAGACCCCCAAACTGGGAAGGTGGCTCCAACAGATTCCAGGTACAACATCATGAAGTCTCAGTGCAGAAGATTGCAATGCTAGGCTAAGCTTAGATACAGCATACAACCATCAAAATCAATATGCAAGTTATGAACTATGATATTATGATGAATTATATACATAAAAAGCAAGGAAGTTTTATTTATAAAGCATGTTTCACACACAGAGGTAGATTCAAGGTGCTGCACAGGGACATTTTAAACAACACAGAAACAAAAAGAAAACAATTTAAAATCAGGAAGCGCAGTTAAAAATAACCTTTAAGCAAAATAAAAGATTGGAGGTGAAGGGATTAATAATAAAAAGGGTCAAATAAAGGGTGAAAGAGAAAAAAAACTAATAAAATAGAATAAATAAAATGTCAGGTACTTGTGAATAAAAAGGTGTCAACCTGGTTTTACAGTAAGGCTATATAGTGAAAAGTTGTATCCTGCACTACAGGTTTTTGTGCAATAATCTTATTTCTAGTAAATGTTCATGAGAGGAGTGACAATGTAGATCTGCTGTAGTGCAGCCAATTAGACACTTTAGCTCCATAATGAACAAAAGGCTGAAGTTCAGGTCCACTATTTAATCAACAGCAGTGATATCGAGTTCTGCTTATCCTGATAAACTTTACTGCAAAAATGAACAAGAAAACAACAAAAAAAGCAATGGAAAGTGGTGGGACTGGTCGTAAAGAGATCAGTAGTGTAAGGTTATCTCAGGGCAACGTTATTAATGTGTATAAATCTGGGTGGAATGGTGGTTCAATGACCTTTGGGAGCAGCAAGAATCTAAATACGTAGGTTCATTTACGAGCATTTGGAGCTTTGAACTCAAGCTCACAGTCTCCATTGGATGAATGTGCTGAGCTTCTCTTCACCATGTATAATTCAGGACCATAGACTCATTAGAGGGTGTATCGTGTCAGTTGGAGATTGGAAGAGGGAGCAACTACCTTTAAAACATTTTTCCATTTCATTACCACTGGGGGTGATTTGTTATTTGAAAGAGACGCTGCACATTTTTAAATGATATATTACACCAATTAATAGGGTGCAAGACAAGATAATTGCGTATTTAGTCTATTACTAATAAAAAAGCCAAACTAAAATTTGTATAAAAATAGCCTCCTAACCCTGGATGAGCACGGAGAGCTAATCCAGGTTAAGTCATCACTAACTCCACTTGGCCTAGCTTGTTTTTGGTATGAGTCAGGCTTTGAGCAGGAGCTCTCTAATAATCAGCCCCTGCCACAGTCCTAATTCTCCTTCTCATCTTGTCTCTGTTGCTGCAGAGAAATCACAGGGGCCAGGGTTCAGGCAGGAGTGAAGACACTCTACAGAGAAGGGTGATTAAGGGATATGCTCCTCTCGGGGTGAAAAAAACATCTCATCTCAGCAACCCAAATAAAGTCTGCTTAGTTAGAGTACTTCAAACTGGTGGTGTACATATTCAGGTTGGTGTCCCTGAGTGTATAGCTATACATATTATCCACAATTTACGTATGCATGTACATGTATGTGCCTGAGCTGGGGTGTCAGTTAAAAAGGGGATAAAGAGTAAGTGAGAAACTACTACTATCCGCAGTATGTGGTACCTTTCATAGACTGTGTATAAAGATGGATTCCATTGTTTCCAGATACGGGTGACGCACTGATGACATCATTTGATCCCTTTAGTGATCGATATCGAGGTCCCATTGATATACACGCTTGGCCAATTGCGAGTCAGTCTCAGCTGTCAATCATGACGTTTCACCTCATTTATATATATATATCAAATAATTAGAATGGCAGTAGAGCACATACCTCTGCCAAGGCCCAACAGTCCCCTTAAATCAATCAAGATCCATGAATTATTCCCTGCAGAAATTGGTGATAACGCCTTATCTCACAATGTTAAGGAAAGTTTTTTAAAAAATCATCCTGGATCCGTGCCCTTGATCTGGATCCGCGCCATAAATTTAATGGGTTCTTCTCTGACCCACACCACATCCTTCCACCGAGTTTCATGGAAATCCCTCCAGTAGTTTCAGACTAATCTTGCTTGGGTGATGAAAACAAGCTCGAATGAGAGAAACCAACTTTGATAAAAATAAAAGAACATGCATTTTGACTTTTTAGATTGGTCAATGACCCATCTGCTAACATGGGGGAGACGGTCAAGGGACGATCGATATGATTTGTCCTCACTTTAGAGGAGCTGTCATGTCCTCCGTCTTAATATACAGTCTATGGTACTCATAGTAACAAAAATATGAAACTGAGTCTGGAAACAATCTGATTTATATCAGAAAGGATCAGTTTCTGTGGCCTGCGTTGGATGAGTAATATATAATTCAACTAAAAACACCCATAGCTCTCTCCTCTTTAAAACTAATTATGCATGCACAGAATTCCTTTAACCAGGAGCGGTTAAGTTGACTTTGAGGTGCCTTGTATTCTCATGAGAACGCTCAGAGTTGTATCAGTGTTTGTGCCTTTTTTTCTGCACAACCAGAGGAGCCTGGGGGTCCCTCTGTGAATGATGCACGCTGCTTATTTGTATTCAGCTGAGGCTTCAATCACTAAGCAGGCAAGTCTTCTTCGGGGAAAATCATTCCTATTAGTGATGTTGCACTAATACAACACCCTTCAGTCATTTCTTAAAAGCTCGAGAAACTGATTTTTTCCGAGCAGATGTTAACTTCCCGCAGCGACAGGCAGCAACGGTTTAATTATTTTCAATGAACGCCATCTTTTCTTACATGTTGGTCCTGCAGAAACTGTTTATGTATTCCTTCTCGGGTGGAGGGTGCTTTGTTTACCTGTGGATTTCTGCCGATGCATTAAATTGTTTTTGGGTAGGTCATTAAATTTTTTTACTATGAGTTGTTTTCAAAAAGCAACTGGATTTTTTCAGACTTGAATAGACACTGTAATTGGTTGCATGGCATCCACGGCATTATTTAGCTCCATCAGTTTTCTCCACAAATCTGAGATGTACACAATGATACTCTCAGCATGAATCTGGAGAGGCACTGCTTCCTTTGCATCTGAGTCAACTGGTGGTGCAGTGTGCTTCTTTTGGAGCCTTTTGAATCAATGGAACAATAAATCATTCAGAGGCTTGTTCCTAAGAGAGTGTGGTCATACTTGAATGGGCAGAAAATGAACACAATTCCCTGCTTTCTCTCTAAAAATCACTTTATACTGCTTTGGCTCTTTAAGGTGAACTATTAAAGCATTTGTCAACTAACTCATCAAAGCAGCCCCAGTGATATGAAAAGTCTTGCGAGAAAGAAAAATCAAGAGACAGCGGCACTACAGGAACACATGCTTCAACTTGAATATTGCTTTTCACTGGAGACAAATTGAACAATTCTTCTTGTTGAAGCGTCATTTCCCTGGACTGTGTGCATGCACTCAGCTGTTCACTCCTGAAATCCTCTGCCTGTGAGCTCTCTGTAGGCAATCCCAGGGGACTGTGGACACGCGCCCAGAAGTGCACGTGCACTAGCATACACACACATGCAGACGCAAAGAGATCTAAGGCTGCAAATAGCGGAGAGGCTCAAACTTATCCCTGCAATTGAAGAGAAATTTGATGTAAGCGGTGTATCATTTCTTCTGTGATTTTAAAGGTTCATGTTGCCAATAGAATATGATTAACAAAAGAAAAAAGGGAAATGGCTATTCTCTTCTCTCTCTTTGCAACATCTACACTGCACAGAGAACCACAGGCTGAAAGATGAGAGGACAGGTTCCAGATGTGCTGATGTGAGACCCCATATGTGAGGAAAATCCAGGGTAAGATACGGTGATGGGCTTGTTGAGCGCAGCTTGGTGCAATAACACATTCTTGCTCTTCCTCTCCCAGTGTTTTTTACTGGAGGCATATGAACTGGACTTCATCATGCAGCCACCAAGAGGAGCAGGACTGCTGCATTCACCAGCATGACTTTGCAAACAGAAAATATTGCCATACTTTCTTCAACTTTGCTGTGATTTTAGACCAACATTTCAACCAAAGTGTAATACTACATATGGTGAGTCTGTGTGTGAGGTCGTAAGCCATCTATGGTTATATGGGAGTAGGTTTCAGGCAGCTCAGAGTTTAGTATTTGGTGCTGTCCATGGTGCTGAACCTGCTCTGCCAAAACTCCTCACTAGCACTTGTTAGCAAGTCTCTTTGATGGTGTCTTCACTGCGACATTACAAAAACACAAACCCACACATTCTCTTCCGTAAAAGAGGTGAGGAGGACTACTGGCTTAAGTGACTACAGCTGCTGCGTTGTACTTGTTGTGGAAACGCCAGAGAAGCCGGAGCCATCGTGTGCGTGTCCACAACAACATGCAGAGAGGAACACAGCTCAGGGAAATGTCACCTTCTTCTCCAGGAGCTGCGTCTGGGTGACTGGCGTTTTCCAACACTGCCTGAGGCTGACAAATGGCTAGTTGGAAAACCTGCTAACTCAGGCAAGTGACTTTCATTCTCAACACTGATTAGTTTTCATGTCACATGAAGCACAAAAGTTCACATCTATTAGCGTCTTTGCGTTCACATTGTAGTTGATCTCATTGTGCGAAAAGCGTTTCCACGCAGCATGACGGTTTGTTATGAAGTAGGGCTGATTTAAGAAATAAAGAAAAAAACATCCATGATATTTAGTTGACGAATCAATATTTGTATTTATCTGAAAGGGTCGGATAACTTCCATGGCTGAGTGAGCCACAATTTTAAGAAATAAACAACACACACACACACACACACACACACACACACACACACACACACACACACACACACACACACACACACACACACACACACACACACACACACACACACACACACACACACACACACTTCTCTGTCTTCAACTGGCTTACTCTGACTGCAGGCTTTACACTAGCCCTCACCGACCTACTATAAAAATTGAAATTGGCTCTGTGCAAATGGAATTGCCAAAGGGAGTCTGAGTCGAATAAGTGTCAGGGGACATTGATAGTTTGGCAATGACAACTTGTGTGTGATATTGAGAGGTCAGAGCAACGGAGAGGGGGGGCCAGCAAGAGGGAGGGAGGGAAGTCAAAGAAAGCCAACTACAGTGTTTATGTCTGTGTGTGTTCATTTTTGTAACCTCTTTAGGACCTTTTCCAGTATCAACACTGATCTTGTCAGGACCAGTCAACCTCATCATTAGGGTTGGGCATGAATTGATCATAGTTGAGATCAGGTATAAAATTTGCTTAGGGTGTCGATAATGAATGGAAGTCAATGCAATGTCCTCACAAGGACAACTGCACAAACGTGCGTATGTGTGTATTTGTACTTATATATTAGTGGAGAACATATTGAGCATAGACCTTGCGTAGTGAGGACATTTTTGGAAAGTGAAGACATTTTGTCCGGTGCTCACTTTTTCAAAGGGTTGTTTGAGGGTTAAGACTACAAGTAAGTGTGTGTGTGTGTGTGTGTGTGTGTGTGTGTGTGTGTGTGTGTGTGATGAGGTCAAACACAAAGAAATAGTACAATAAAAAGAGCAGCAGAGTCTTACAACTCAGAGATAATAGAAGAACAAAAAGCATCAGTGTGGGTAATTCTGTCTAATTGTTCTGTCAATTCTAATGAACACTCAGGTGTGAGAGAATAAGTGTACGAGTAGTTTCAAAGGAATCTGATTCAAGCACTTGAAGAAAACCAATGTCAATTATCAGAAAAATTTAAATGAGACACTCAAGAGACTGAGTTCATAATTAACTTATCCAGATGTTTTTCTAACCAAAATAAACAGGGGCTCTGAGGGCAGAGCAGTGCCGCTGACTCACCAGTTTAGCGCAGAATATCCATGGGCTTCAGTCTGCACAGGGGGTGGATTTAAAAATAAAAGCCACTCGTTTGTTCATAACACCATGTTGTGGTGTTTCCCTGCTTCCTTACTGCAACAGGAAATATGTGAGGATGTGAATTTAAAACCCAAGAGCTAATCTGACAATGTCCTATTCAAGTGAGTTGAACGTGCATAGTGTTGTTCTGCAAAATGTCTTAACTGCTCCCAGATTTCAGCCACTGTGCGAGTATTTATAGCGCGGACCTCGAGTCAATTTATATTTTATTGCTGTCTGAGTTTTCTGCATGAGAAATCATCCTGGGTGTGAAAAGGTTTTCGGTGTGACAAATCAGTGAGTGGTGCAGCTGTATGAATAGTCATGCAAAGGTGCATCAGGTCAATCACCACAAACAAAAAGCTACATGAGCTAAACTACTCACCACAGCCAGCGGTTACCTAAGCCGTACCTAACAGATGTGCATGTGTTGAGACTTCAAACCTGCAATAAGCGTTTTGTTCTTGGTTTTTACCTTTTTTGGCCAATTGGGAGCAGCAGAGGAAGATGACGTTAAGAATAGTGACATATTATCACCCTTTCAGTTAAAATGGCTAAATATTTGCATATCCAGCACTTATGGATCAACACTAACATTCATTTGAAGTCTTCAGTGAGTGTAAATCCAATGTTCACCTGCCTTTAAGGTTCATATTGGTTTCTAAGGGCAATATCTTTAGCTGAAAAATGCTCAACTATGTTTATCAGTTAGACACTAACTGGACAGGAAGTGTACAGTGGGTTAGAAAGAGAATTTTACACCGACAACATCTTCCTGTTGTGGCTAAAAAGGCAGCACAATGAGAGAAAACCAAAACAGAAAAACTGTATTTTTTTATGAAATTTGAGAAGCTTTAATCAGTCTACTTGTAATGGGTCAAGTAGTTGCCACTGAAATAAAAATAAATGTATGGGTATTTCTGTAATACTTTTTTGTTATTCTTTCATTGCGCTGCCCTACAGCTGTATGACAGCAGATACTCATAAGATATGATGTGTTTGGGCTGCTCACATGGGCATAGAAGCTAAAGGGGTTTGATAATTGGAACACAGGGGGGACCACAGCACTAGCACCAGATCTGTTACTCCAAATCCCGAAGGCTATAGAAACAAACACTGAGGGCTATAATGAAAATGTTCTCTTAGATTTATTTTTTTACCCCCTTCCTGCCTTTTCTTCTCCTCCACGGAGTGCACTATGGCAACGTCTGGGAGAGAGCTCTTTTGATAGATACCACAGGTTATTACTTTTACAACCAGGGGCAACCAGACCGTTAGAGAGCCCATTAGCACCTAGAGGAGCTGTTGTCTTCTTCAACTGGCTAATAGAGACTCTCAACTTTGGATGGGATCGAATCAAGTGTTTATTATCCATCAAAATGTGACAGTTTGTGCAAACTAGGATCAATTAAGTACCAAAGCCAGTGCTCTGGGGGAACACTGATTGGTGTTTTGTGTACAGTTCGTAAGTTTGTCCAGCGCTGGGATTGAATCTTTTATCACTAAGTGCAAATCGATAGGTTCCCAAAACAATGCAGTGGAGATGCATTGTTGTTTGTCCAATGGGATATACAAGATAAAGGCCCTGGCAAAAACCTTAATACTAGAAAGGTTTTTCTCGTTTTTATATAAAAGGAAAGTTATTTGTTACTAAACATATAAAACAGTGAATAGGAATGTAACATATATATTTTACTCTTAACTTTGTGTATCTGCTCAAGAGAAGTACAGGATTAAATAGCAACACAAAAAAAGGCAACTGGACAGACTACAGTTAAACATCTATAAACATAAGTTGTGGAATAAATAATAAAAAAGATGTTAGGTCCTCAAAATATGTCAGTTTTTTTGCACAATGTGAACAAAATCATTGGGTCGGCAGCCCCTTGATCAACATTAAAAATTAAATGGATTCTTCCCAGGCCCCATCCCTCCACCATGTTTGGTGAAAGTCTGTTTAGTGTTGTTTGCATACATAAACCAACTAGAATGGCACTAAGTAGAGTTCATTCCTCGGCCAAGGCCCAACAGTTTTCTTAAATTCAGTCAAGCTGCACTCATAGATGTCAGACACCTAAAAATGCCAGATTTTTAAAATCCAAATCTATGTATCCACCCCCTGATCTGGATCAGCACAAACATTTAAAAGGATGCTGCCCTGACCCATACTGTACCCATCCACCAAGTTTCATAAAAATCAGTTTTTGTGCAATTTTGCTAACAAACTGATGTTAACAGAAAACATAACCTGTGTTAGCTTTGGTAACTACTCTTGTTGGCTTTCTATGATAAGAAAGAAAAAGACAATTGAATTTATTTTCTATTTAAATGGAAGAAGAAGATTTCACATGTGGAATATAAATACCCTTAATAGAGATAGTACAATTACAGTTTCAGGCTGTTTTGCTGTAAACAGGGTGAATGAACCACAAAAACAAAACAAACCTCACTTTATTTTAAACAGAAATTACAGAGCTTAATGGCGTAGACAGAAACCTCTCTTTTCTTACTCTCTTACACCGATTATTTTCCATTTCTCCCCCCCACCTCTAATTCTGCGAGCCCTGTTCCCCCTTTATCTCTCCCTCTAGTTTGGATTGCCGCTGCCTGTGTCTGGCACCACCGATAAGATGCAGGAGATAAAGGTCGTAGATGCTACGGGTAGATAAGACTGAGATGGGGGGAGATAAAGAAGTAACAGCTGCTGGAGAAAATTATGGGATAGAGAACAAAACCTATAAAACCTCCACTGAAACATGCCCTTGACCGGGGTGCTCTGTATCATCACAGTGGCATCTGACTCACGATTAGTGTTCATATAAAACCTATGACAAAAAGAATGTCTAGTGAAATGGCCCCAGACAAATCAAAAGAAAAGATTCACTGAATTCAGACAAAAGTGCTTGACTTACATTGTTCACTCTCCCGACATTATTTGGGGCCATTTTTTTATGTCCACCAGCATAATAGCTGTGCTTCTCAGAAGCACACACCTCATCTATAAAATCATTCTATCATTTCCACCTGCAAACAGCCCGTACGGCAGCTGCAGCTTCATTTCCGTCCACACTTCATTCCCATTTCCTGAGTTTAAATGTGTGTGATGAATAATATGCAATTTCAGACGCTTATAAACACCTTTCACGCAGGCATCAGACAGAGGTGATGTGACGGAGATTGGAATCGAAGGTGGTGGAGTGGGCCCGTTTTAAAGAACTCCACAGCGGCAGCATCTAGAATCCACTGGAGGCTGAAGAAGACTGGAGACAGACAGCTGTCAGACCAACAGCAAATGGAGTGCATTAGAATCTGGCCCTAATCATAGCTATGAGACGAGAGCTCCATTTTACTACTTGTCAAATACTGTGCTTCCTACTCTTCATCTTCTTCTTTGTTACTGAACAATCAAGTAACACCAGCTGGAAAATGGTACTTTAGAGCCTGAACAATACTAGATCTTCTTTAGGCGACAATGATAATGATGTCAGATGAAAAAAAAAAAAATGCTAAGTAATAATACAATTTAAATATGTATGTATTCTATAAAGTGTTTTGAACTAAAGGTTCCTGGTTCAAGTCTCAGTTTAGCTGGGGCCTTTCTGTGTGGCCTTTGCCTGTTCTCTGTGTAAACGTGTGGTTCCTATGGGTGACAGTGGCAATGAAAGAGTTACAAGCCCCTTTTCACCACCAAAATTTCAGAACAATTTAAATGTTAGATACAAGGCTGCTTCACGGTGACATGAACAAGAAACACAGAATAAAACCTGAGCTGGAACACTCCCTGAGCACCGAGAGACATTTCTGAAACAAACACACACATCAACACAAAGGCGTCATGAATAATTTCTCCCTGCTGTGAGCTCTCTGCACCACTTGAGTCGTATGTTTCCTGAACCCGTTCAAACCGACGTCCAGGTGAACTGCAGGTCAACTTTGTCCAGGTGTGATGGAGCCAAACGCCAAGACACACACGCACGCACGCACGCACGCACGCGAAGAAGGCCACATGGTCACACATCCCAACCCTTTCCGTTGCTGAGACAACAGCCATAAACATGCCACCGGTTTTAAAACATCCCATTATAGAAATGCGAGGCAGAGGAAACTGCGATGATCACTGTTTTTTTCAGGGAGATGCATTCAGGGCTTGAATGAGAAGGGAGATTATATTAGTGTTATAGCAAAGCAGTAGAATGGCGCTGAATTGGATTGTGTCTCAGAGGCACGCTTTGCTTTCTCTTCCATTCGGATACAAATCCCATGAAGAGGCAGGGGCTGCGTTGAAAGACAACAATGACAAATGTGATTAGGAACGAGATGAACAGGATGAAACCAGCTGTTGCTCTGAAATGAATAGTGTCTTCTCCGTCTCTACTATGATGTAGTTCAGGGAGAGATTCCTCAGATTAAGACCATTGAGCTTAAGCCACCGAGAAAACCTCAGCTGTGATTTTACTTACTTATACTTTTATACTGTTGCCATGCATGTCTAGTCTCTGAGCTGAAGCCCCGTCGTAGCTCCATGTGAGACAAATATCTGTCAGTGTGTTTGAGTGAATATGCCATCTACTGTACGAGTATAAGCACCTGAACCCCATCAGCTATGTCTCCACACACACACACACACACACACACACACACACACACACACACACACACACACACACACACACACACACACACACACACACACACACACACACACACACACACACACACACACACACACACACACAGTGTATTTCCTCTATGTAGCAGTACATGCCACACTTCCTGCACCACTGCCTCTTCTCTTTCCTCCTTGTTCCTCAGTTCACACACTAAGTCTGGAACTGTCACTCAGAACGTCGACTGAGAATCTGTGCACATCGCTCTTAGGTCAAGGGCTTGTCAATTCAAAGAGTCGTACACACGGCTGTATTTGCCATCATTTTTGACAATAGCGGGGGAAAGAAATCCCTGTGATGTGGCCTTCGCCGTGAATTCTACTGGACATTATCTCCATAGACTGCATGTCCATGTAGCTCTTAGCCACTCTCAGCTTATTTTGGTGCCGGGGCTGTGTGGTTGAGTCACTGCAGCTCAGATGTCTGTTGCTTTAAATTAGTTTAAGAGTCTTTTCATGATTTACTGTCCTACCGTGACCCTTGGTAATCCCTAAAACGGTGATATTACACCCGGAAGACAACCCAATTTGGGTCATGGACAGTGACTATCTAAGGAATGGTCAACGCCTCTCAAATATTTATCAGCTAGACCCTGGACAAGCGGTTTTATGAATGCAAGATATTTTCTTCATACGGAGAGCATCAGCAAATGTCAAGGCAAATCACCTTAGGGTCATCAATAAAACATAGCAATGCAATGCTTTAAAAACCTCAGAGGTCCATCCTGTCTGATTCGGTATGTCTCCGAGATGTCCCACTCTCGTCCAGAAGAGTGAAAACACAGCAAGAACTGACTGGCAGAGTGGAACATGCAAAAGACACTAATGCATGTGTGCGTGCATGCAACAGAAACACAGCAAATTAATATTTTACAGGTTGCAAAAACAACCAAAAAGACACAAATTTAAGAGAGGAATACCTGATTTGAGTTCCTGCGATCACACCGCATCCTGCCCTTCAGTCGAATTCACACAGACCTGAAGGAAAAGAAGGAGAGCGTTAGATCCTCAATGTAGAACGTCGACATGCAAACACAAGCATGTGTCAGTCGATTGTACTCACTTATTGGTGCATATGAGTGTAATTCTTAATCACATTCTTAAATCATCTGCCCTCATCCTCCCTCGTGTCCTGTCAGTCTCCATTATACTGGTCAGTGAAGCGAACACTAGCTGCTCGACAAACAACCGAGTTTGTCTTGCTCAAAGACGGAGAGCAGCCTTGTACTGTAAAAGGATCTTGGGTGATGGATTTCTGACCTTTATGATAATTATCGCTTGGGCTGGGGAAATTGGCACAAACATTTTGCTAGATTAGACTTTATGCAATTTCCCAGACCAGAGCTGAGCACTGTCTAGGTACAGTACGTTGGACACTGTGAGCCAAAGCCGTTGTGAGTTCCTCGCTACACCATCAGATAACATTTGCTGCACTGTGCCTGACCTGAATTTGTAAAGAGTCTTCAGTTTTGAATAACTGAGCCATGCACCTTCATAACTGTTGCAACACACTGGCACTGAGAGTGCTTATCAGTCTATTAGAGTGCATACAGCTCCGACATGCATATCATCACCTCGTCTGAATAGAAATGACTTTGCATTGCTATTGTCAGGTGTTTGTTTTCCGTTGTAAACAGGGAAGTTTGACGGTTTAATTAACTGCCTGCAAAAATTGCTTCGTCTTTGGGCGCAATAACCTTGATGTTGACCTGTGTGGAAACAGCATCAAATTCAACACTTTTGTGCCCATCTGTCAACATGCTGCTGTTCAGCCCATAGAACAAAAACTGAATAGGGAGAACCAGTTAGCTTAGCTTCCTGCACACATAACCAATACACATTTAAACAATAATACCACAACAATACCACATAATTAACACAGATAAAATATAAAACGGAGGCTTTAGGGGCAGTTGACATTTTGGAGCTGTGTTTACTTCTATATCGACAACTTCTGGAAACTGCACAGCATCTGAAATCCCTGTGTTTATCAAGGGCTTTCCTGCTGCAGCTTGCCAGTTGTTTGCTATGTCACAGCTTGAGTCACTGCCTTCACAGCCATTCCAGACCCACAATCCACCTCTTTCTCTGGTAGGTTTAGCTTTATAAACTTCAGCCGGTCATTCTGTTGCTGACCTGGCGGGGTTCATGACAGAAAAATATTGATTTAACACTGCACAATTGTTAAGTGTCAGGAAGCCAATATATCATTGCACAGTGTCTCCAAGGAAACTAACATTACAGGCCAGTGGACATAGTTATATTCTTTTCTGAAATACTGGAGCTTTTTACACTGAACTTGACCATTTGTTTGGCTCAGTTCATTTCTGACAGTGAGTTTTACCAAGCTGCAGTAGGACACAATCTGTGGTTGGCCAGACGGACCATGTGTCACTCAAAAAAGAAGAGAGGCTGAGGGACTGACAGTTTCATAGAGAAGCTTGAGAAAGGAAGTGGTTGTTGCATCACAAAACCACAAATGTATCGTCTTCTGGAAAACAAAACTTCAAATAAACAGCAGAAAAGTGTCAAATATGGGACCTTTAACACACTTTGTATTTAGCCATGCCCGTGGTGTGGCTCTGGGGTTAGACGGGTTGGTCAATAACCTGGTACAATACTTGAAATATTTTGTTAGCCATTTTCTCCTAGTCCCACCAACTAGGTTGCAATTTTTATTTCAGAGTGAAATGCCAAAATTTTGGACAGATTGATTGAATTACTGAACTGGTTTGTTAGTTTACACTTGCCTAATATCACTTTTCTTACATCAAATCACTAAGAAGATTGGCTTCCTATAAAGGTGTTTGTTACACAGACATAAAAAGATTTGACGGGAAAATGTGAAAATGCAATGTATATGTACATGAAATATCATAATTAAACAAATATGTATGCAAATGTTATCTAATTAATACTCCAATGAACGCATTCATGTGACCTATTACACAAGTCTCTCAAACATTTTCAGCATGGGCTCTAATTGAGTGATTTTACCTACAGAGATCTTAAGAGTTCAAGCAATTCTATCAGCATGGAGGAACCTTAAGACTTGTTCACCTCATTAGAGTAATCAAACTAATTAAACTGCCATTAGACGAAACTGCAGAACCCTGCTGAGAGTGATGCAATCCTCTACTCACATGCTTCTCAAAGGGCTGAAAACGCCACTGCAGGTATATTAACCGGTAGGGAAATATCAAATGTGATGCATTTGCTACTTTGACACAAAATCTATAACATTTTGGAGTCGTGAAAATAAATATTAAATGTCAACTTGTCATTACAAATTCCTATGTGGAGAAAGGCATTTGCTTACATTAAAGATCTGATAGATCATGAATTATAGAGCTAATTCTGCGACAGATTGACACCATCAAGGGGCCACATGAAAGAGACCACCGTGCAGTGTTGAGGTCAGCATGTATGAATACGAGTGCACGAGACAAGACAGAGACGGAAAAAGAGGAAATTGGAGAGGAGATGGGCCATATCAGACTTTAGAATGAGGTGTATTCAGCATAATATAAGTGTGAGATATAGCTTAAGGAAACGTGGGAGTGGATAAACATGTCTCAGATGCCTCAGCAGACGATAGTATATTCCCCCAGACACATTTTGCTTAATTTCCTGTTCCATCCTTTAGTAATGAATAGCATTCATCTCATCAGCATGGATGTGTCTGCAGCTGCATGTTAGGAAGAAAGACAGGATGGGAAAGACAATGGGAGGATGAGTGACTGTCTCTCACCTTTGCGCTGACACGGCGGACTAATGAAATGCTTTAACTCAATCATTACCGTCAATAGGGTCGTGACATGCAAATCTTTTGGTCTTCATAATTACGCCCTGATAGGCTGTCAAGAAACGGAGAGTTGTCAAAGGTTTAACAATCAGAGCGCGGCAGCAGATCGACACGTTCTCTGGAAATAAGTCAGAGCAGTCATCAGCCGCGTCGTGCTCATGTAGTTTGATGACGGCTTGGAGGATCAAGGCTCTGTGCCGCTATTGTCATTGTCACCGCATGCTGACTATACTTCTTTATACTTCCCATTCCCCTGTGGTCGCAGGGAAAAGATTCTGCTGCGCTGCACTGTGCCATGCAGTTAGAGCCCGGATCTCCCTATGAGCTTAACAGGGAGTGTAGTCCTCTCGTTGTTTAGCACTTCAAAGGAAAAAAGGAGAGCGAGAGAGAGAAAGAGAGGGAGAGAGGGAGGGAGGAGAAAGTGATAGACACGGGGTGAGAAAGGAAACATGAAAAAGGAGAAGGCAGGAGGGGAACAGCAGCAAAGGAACAGAGAAGGGGAGAGGGAGGGGAAATATGACAGAAATAGGAAGAGAGGAGATGGACACAGTTTGAATGGAAGTTGCTAAAGCTCGCGAAGTGCTGCACCAGTATGTCTGTCCAAAACGCATTCAAGCAAGGTACAGAACAGGATTAGGAAGTAACACTGAAGCTTTTTGCACTGGTATAGTTTATTTAGAAAGTAAAAGCTAAACGTCGTATTAAAGCGACCGCTCCGGTTCCTTACACCCTGTTGTATTTAACATTTTGCCAAATAACAAGGACATAGAAATCCCATTTGGAGATTTGTTTTTGGCCATCTTGTACATAAAACTGGCAATGTCTGAAATGAACGGCCATTCTTTCAAGGCCACCCACTGCTTTGCTCTGCCTCTTTCTCTGGCGTCTCCCTGTGGCAGTGGTATATCCACCACCACCACAAAACCCCCTTTGACATTTAGCAGTATTGTGTAAGGGCCAGTGGTGTCTGCATTACAAAGTGCCAGATTTTGTGGTCCATCCATGCATTTCAAAAACAACACGAGTTTTATTCAACACAATGAAGACTGTATAAAGTTTAGTCAATGAAACTACTTGGTTTAATTGTCATTAAAGGAACAGTTTCACATTTTGGGAAATACAGGTATATACACTCATCTTAATGGTCTTAGGCAGGAAGTCTTTGTGTAGTTGCTATAAACCCAAAGCTTCCAGTCAACAAATAGTCGGACAGCTTTCCATTAGCCGTTAGCGGTTTGCACAAAGTCAAACTGTCGTCTGTCCTTGTCGCCGTTATACATGATGAATTCCTTTTTTTTTTTCTCAAATCGCTGTTGAACAAACTAGCATCACTTGCTAATGCTGATAGGGTGATCATCCAGCGACTAAATCAACCGTTAACTACGAGTTGTTATTAAGCTACATTAGGGAAGCCTAAATAGTCAATTAAATATCAATCGTTAAATCAGTGTTATGATGCTAAAGTCATTTTTTAAAAAAAGAAATAGATACTTGTGTGAATTTAGTGTTATTCACATCCTAAATATCCTGCATATGTCAATGTGATATTTCAGTTTTTCCTGATTAATACATTTGCAAATATTTCTAAAGTTCCATTTTCAATTTTGTCACTGAAGGAAATTGATTGTAGACTGAAAAATCTTTTCTGTACGCTTTTTGTAACACAACAAAACGTGAAAAAAGTGAAGGTCTTAACGCAGTCTTAATACACTGTAGCCACAATAAAGGTTATGGCAAGATCACGGCCATGTTAGTTGGGCAACGAATGCTACATTAACTCAGGTAATTTGTCTTGGGAGCATGTGTGTGAGCTGAACTTGAATAAACCAGGGATGCTTAAATGAAGAAAGGACATGACTTTAGGGAGAATATCTGCGTTGTGAAGATAATGAAGAATTATGAGGTGCACGAACTTCATCCCCCCCGACGCTCCACCACACTCTTAATTACCTGTCACATACGACGCGGGCAGTTATGACAATGACAGGGAATTAGTTAATCCATGTAGCTGTAAGAAAGCAGAACACATCTGCATATAATTACAATCCAATAAGAAGTCGCATTCAACCTGAAGTTGCTGGTTCTCTAGTGGGTATTATGTCTTATGTCTTATAATGCATTTACGGTTTTATATAGCTTTACTACATTAAGACAACTAATTATGACCATACAATTAATTTCAGCTGATAATTAAATGGACATGAAGGAGTCAAGATATTTTTTCAAGGTGCTTGAAGAAAAAATAGAGAGAGAGCTGCTGACTTAAAAGTAGTATGTATAAAAAAGAACATATGAGGATTGATTATGTGAGTCATCTTCGCTGAGCCGTCTTGTGTGCCTCGTGCAGCTTTGGCCACGTTCATACAGAAGCGCCATCTCAAACAGCTTTATGGTAAAGCCCTATACAAACGAAAAAATTGCTTCAAGTATGCATATAATATTTTTTTTCATTGCTCTTTCCACATCTGTCCTCAGTTAAAGAGATTGTCTATTTGCAGACCGGAGTGGGAGAGATACAGGAGCAGTGCACAAGAACGTTGCCGTCTCGAGAAAGAAGAAATGCAGCTGGGAAAAAAAGTCTGGTTGTGTAAAAGCAAGCTGTGTTTGTATTTTATTGGTGATCTGGAAGTAAATCTCAAAAGGTCAGGCGTTCTTCAGGGACAACCCTTTTTATACTGTTATAATTACACCAAGTACTGTTGCCCCACATGAGGTAAACACTGTATGTTCAAAGCCACAATCATAAATCAAAAGCCTCAACAAGCTGGAGGGTGGTGCGCTGCATTTACAAGAACTATGAAACTACATGGGTTAGCAATTAAATGAAAATACCTGTACAAACTTGGCAATATGTAAATACAAACAATGAGCAGCTGCCTACTGTAAGATAGACAATATCAGAATCAAGCCACTCAGAGATTTGTACAAATGCACTCACCCTGAACCTAGTGACACCCGACTTAATGGGATCATTCATCAGCACCATCGGCACAGGCAGCTCAAAGCAGCTCCTCTTTATGAATTAATTCTGCATGTGACACTCTGACAGCTCTAGACCGGTGGTCGTAGGCAATAAGCTGAGACATTCCTTATTATCAACACATGTCATGGCTGATGTGCTTTAATGGATAGTAAAAGCCATTCAGATAGTCTCTAGTGGGAAAACAGCCACGCTCAAAGTGCCACTTCAGAGAAGGAGTGTGGACAGACTCGGAAAATGAGAGACAACAAGACAGAGGGATGGAAAGAGACAGGAGATTTAGTCCATGTCATTTTGTCCTGGAAATGACAGCAGATACCATTAAAATAAATGAGTTTGTTTTTGTTGCATTTTATATCTTATGAATTGCTATCATAAGTATATTAAAACTGGCTGAATAAATTGGTTTAGAGAATTAACTTTGTATCATAAAAAGATGTGTAGGCTATACAGGGCCCACCCCAAAATGGTTTTGAGATTGGTTGTGGGAATGGCCATGTGAGTCCATTACATTGGTCCATTTCTAAATAATTTAAGAACCATCTCATGGAAATTTGGTGTCAATATCCATCTATCCGTCATTCTAATAACTTTGATGATCCATTGACTTTTCATCAAGCACAACCATCAGGTCAAACCTTCCACTTTATCAGTGAAACAGGACCATCTTAACATACACCGAAGGTTTTGCACAGACTTCTATGGTCTCCAGGGGATGTATCTTTAAGTGTTCCTGTATTTTCCACTGCCCCTATGAGGTTCACAATGGTGAGACAACTATTTGATGATTTGCCTTTCAAGTTGTCATAGTGATTTGTTGATTATCAGGTCAACGTTTACATATTACACACAATATTTTGCATTTTTCCCAAATACCTGCACAATCCACATATTTTCCATCAACCTAAACTGTTGTTCATGTTTGCTGCTAATGTTAGCATGTGAAAATATAAAACATGGTAAATATAATATATGCTAGACATACACATGTTACAATTGTCATACTGAACATGCTTTTGACATTAGCATTTAGCTAAAAGTGCCTGTGCCTCAAAGAGTTGCTAGCATGACTCTAGACTTACTTTTAACCAGTCTCAAAACCAAATACATAAAAATATATTTAAATGTGCTTTCTGATTACCTCTAAATCAAAATGAGGCCCCTTTTTGATATTGTAAAATAAACGTAACCCACTGCTCTTGATAATCATTTTAATCCCTCTAAGCATGACATTATATTGGGTATAATTTTATTATTTAATTGGAATGAATGCGCCATTCATGAACAGATGAATGGTCATTTGAATTGCATGTGGGCACATTTGAAATATTATAATATCTGGAGGGACAAGACAATCACTTACTGGACAGTGATTATGTTAGCAGTAATTATGGCTGACCTTACGTTGCAGGAAAAGCAGACTGGGGCTGTGCCAAAAAAGCTTAATGCAGCATCACAAAGCCATGAGAGGGTGAGCGCTGAGAGGAGCCTGAATGCCGGTGGCCCCATTTCCTGACTACTGCCTTTAGGTCCGTGCCAAAACAAGACCTCAGTCTGACCTGCTACTAAATAAAACAGACGCAGCCGGTAGGTGTTCACGTGGTCCTCGGCCCTACTGTGGTAAAATCCAGAATGTGCTCTGTGTGCTGGAGCTGTGAGTTTTGTAACATTCAACATACAAAATGTCTGGGCTATAGTTTTTCCACACATACAGTAAACAAAAAAGAAAAATAGTGCTTGCCATTGATTGCTTGTTGAAGCATTGGTGACCTTTCCAGGAGGTGGAACAGATTTGATTTTTTCAGGGTTCTGCAAATGAAAATCGATTACAGGAAAACCATAAACATAAATAGACTGCAGCTATTTCTCTGGTGCTGGATGGAGTTCCATTGTTGGAAGTGAAGGTCACAAAAGAAAACATCTATAAGCTGGAGTGACATGTCCAATTTTGCTGGGTAACCCACCATACTGAACAATGGGGTAAGAAACGAAAGCTGCTAAACAGGAACATGTTTAGGGGAACAGGAGCACAGAGAAGGAACTGTGTGTCGGATACAAATAATTTATATTGCATTTTTTCCCACCAAGATTTTCTCGTCCAACTGTCAAATGGAGGGGACGGGGAATATAAAGACAAGGAATGTCTTGTCAATGCTTCACATGAACTATTAAGTTTTTGATTTCAGGAAATTATTTTGCTCTATTCGGTTTTGTAAAAGGGTAAAAAGAAAAGCGTACCCTTTATGTAGCCCAAGTTGAAAGTGAGAAATAGAGCAGTCTAATTAAAACCTGAGATCAGCACAACCTGACATCCGCACACAATTCATAAATCCGTTAATGAAGCCGCTCGCTGTGAGGAAGCCTCTTAAATCACAGGACTTACATGTGCAAGCAAGTGCAACGTGGCACTTTCTTAAATGTCAACGCCATATGCTGCTTTGATTAAGGCTACGCTCACTGTACCATCTATGCTTTTGGGGGTAAATGTCATCCCTCGGAGGAGTGAAAACATACCACTGTTTCATCTCCTCCGCGACCTCCTTGATCCAGGGAAACTAAGACCTGATTGGTCTGGTGGTCAAGAAAAAAATCGATTTCCTTTAAGCCCACAAGAATAAATGTTTGAGATTTCTTGTTTAACTAAACAAATAGTGGGTTTAATTATAGGCATAAATCACACCACCTACTGCAAGTTATGGTTTTTTCGTCCAGCGTTCGATTATTGACTATTGCATCTGCCGGATGCTGCATGTATGCTGTCGAGGGGCTTGTGTGGCCCTCGCATGACTGTGTTAACGTCTGTGTGCAGTCACTTGAGGTTTCAGCTGAGTGATGGCAGGTTGACGGTCCGTGAACACAAGGATTCCACTGGCTTCAGAACACCTCTTCTCATCATGAATTCCTCATCCCACTGTCCAGGAATGTCATTTAGAAAACTCAATACCTCTGACGAAATCATCACAAACAGAGCTGTCTTATTTTTTTAACAATCTCTTTCCTAAGTGTTTAGTGATAAAATGAATAAGACGGTATGTACAGCTCTATTTTTTTAATCTAAAGTGAGACAGATTGGAGGAGCAAAATTCAGCACTGGGTAAAATCCTCCAGGTAAAGCAATCGGTCATGAAATTGTCATTGCACCTGCACGACATTCTAACACTGCTCAGAAAGTGATAACCTTCATGATAGGATGCAAGGTTGTTCAGCCATTTGCTCGCCCGGCCTGCCTGGCTGAATAAATGTACCGTCAGACTTGAGGAAATGTTTGAAAGAGGCCCCTGTTGTAGGTGTCATGGGAGGGGGGTGATTGTGCTCGCCAACTGGCTTTCAGATGCAAATGGCTGTTTTGGTGTATAAATAGCCCTCCAGCGCCTGGCGTTATCCGAGTTGTCAGGAGAATTCATAAGTCTGGTACACGAGAACGAGACGAGCGGAGCACATTCGGGCGAAAGGTTGGATTTGGTGTCCGCTCTAATGGATGTCCCCCTCAGATCAGAGAGTAGGAGGAGACGAGGAAGAGTAACAAACAGCAACCAGAGAGCAAGACAGGTGGAGCCAGGCATTAGGAATTCTGAAGATTTATCCACTTTATATGTTTAGTTTGGTAGTAACGCTGTCACAATAGAGTAAATTGTGCAAACAAGCCCAGTCACGAACATCATCAACTAATGCCATACAATACGCCCTTCTCAAAGACTCAATGACTCATTCATAGCTGCAGAAGGCAGATTTGAAAGTGAGATATAGATATAAGGCATATAGATCTATGGTGTGTATAATTCCATCACTTCCTCCCTGGTGTGGCCATGAGTCTACAAAGACTTACAAAATACATGAGGTGTCCGTCTAATTCAAATAACATAGTGTTTTGTTTTTTTAATTGTGTGTTTGTCTTTTGTGAAGTGACTAAAACAGACTGCTGTGGCAACTTGCAATTCCAATCCCTTTGGCAAGGAACATGTTTGTCCTCACATTATGGGGGTGGGGGAAAATCACTTATTTCACTGAACCAAAAAGCCATTTTCTCTAGTGAATGTGCTTCCACTCACTGGTGAGGTAATGGGCCTTGACCATGTGCACTTACGCACTGCTGTCAAATGTCATAACCCACATGTAGCAAAAGGAACCACAGAATTCCGAGGCGGGGGTGCTGACGTCGAAGGCACATAGGAAGACTCTTCAGGCAGAAGGTTAAGGATTTCTGCTAAGCAGATCAAAGTGCAGAAAAAAATGACTTTTTTTCAATTTAATTGAGTCTCTCACATTAACTTCAAAGTGACAGAATAATTCCCACTCTTTGCTGGTGTTCATTTTCCCAAGTTAAAACCTTGTCCTCTTCATTAAAAGCCCATCCCTCCTCATCCCCTTGAGCCTGTCATGTTCAAACAGTGTTTGCAGCTCCTTTCTCAGCTGCATTAATGAAATATTTGATATAAAATGTCAAAATAAGGGAAAAGCAGCTTGGACCAGGGACCACAGTGATTATCGCTCGGAGAGAGAAAAATATAATGAGGTACAGTCATTTTTTCTTTGCTGAAACCTACGCTGTACTGTGGTGGAAAGAAGTTGAAATAGATTGAACTAATATGAGACCTTGTATAGAAACAGGAATGAAAACTTGACCTCAGAGAATTTGCTACAACTGCCACCATTTTAAAAGATTCTAAATGTATAACAAAGAAATCTCAAACGTTGGTTGAGCAAAAGATTGGTGACTTTTTCTTCTAATTGGTTTGTAGTCATTAAAAGGAGCTTGAATTGTGAGACAGTAGGAAGGGTTTGAACTATAACTACATAGCCCAACAGTTAACTGCTCTCGAAAGCATTAGCATGTTAAAATGCATGGCCATGACTATTCGTGACAAGCACACGGATCTGAACACACCTCATATGAATAATTTGAAAGACTAAATGCCCGAAATCCGTTTGGCCGCGGCTCAAAGTGGTAATTCTGGCAAGCTTTGAATTGGCTGGCTCACTCGCACAGATAGCACTGACATACTTTGCATCTACTGTTCAAGATAGAAATGAAAAAGCAGGGGGAAAGTGAATTTACACTACACATATTTCTGAAACACAAAGTCTGTTTAATCGTAATTCAATGGCAAAAATTAAATGTAGGTGGATTGAGGTCGAAAAGATTGTAAATGCAAAAACAAGAAATTAATGGAGGTCCATGATATTGCTAAGAAGCTGCAAGTCACTCCAAGAAAGTAACAAACAACAGAGCGTCAACCCTCAAACGTTTGTGCCTGCACAAAACCACTACACCGCCCGTTGTAAACTGCAATCTATTGACCAAGGTTCTCATGCACAGAATGGAAATTGTTCTGGCTTTCCTTCGATGCATCATTTGTCAATATGTCAACAAGAATATCCCGACTCCACGTCTCTCCTCCTGACACCAGTCTTCCTCTCTCTCAGGAATAAGTATCTCACGTTCCCCTTTAGGCAACCACCTGTATGTACGATAGCGTTTCCAAGCTGAAAGGCCGGTAATGGACTCTGGTTGACATGAGGTGTTTGAGTCTACAAGCTTCTCAGCAAGCTTCAACTGTTAGACAGAGGTTAATTAGGTGGAGGTGCCCCTAATTGACTTGCAGGACCACTCATGACTCTCACTCCTCAGTCAACACTCCGCAACGGCTGCATGCCTCAGACACAGTGACAGGAGCTACAGAATTAAAGTGAGGTGAGGGAAAAACAAGGTGATATTCTCTCAATTCAGGTATTTACATTGTGAATAAAAATAAAATATATATATATATATATTATTTTCTGATGAAACCATCGGGTGATAAATAACAGCAGAGTTGTACGGTTTGAGTCAGTGAATGGCAGTGACTCACAATCGTTACTACAGAACAAGGTGAAGAACGTTTCTTTACAAATATTCAGGCCTCAGGTGAAGTTGATAGGCCACAACATAATTGAACCCTGGCTGTCTATTTCTGTCTGTCAGCTATTACTGATGTAAGAATGACACACAACTACATGTGCACTAAACACACTATTCTCAACAATTTGCTTGAAAGATGAAAAATATAACGGCTTGCAACTGAAAAATAAAAAAGATCGATAAATGGCAGATGATTTCAGAGGTCTGTTAAGCAAATCGACATAATCTGCAGATCCACTTTTCCAAATAAAAGGTCAGTAATTCAGCTCGATAGGAAGCATTGGAGCAACAAAACCAACCTTATGCTTTTACTTTAAAGATAAATAGCCAATGAGGAAGTGATTCCATAAATGTTGGGGGGCAGCACTAAATATGAATAGCAGCAATAAAAAGACAAAATGAAATTGCATATTTAAGCCATAATTTCATTAAAAGATAAAACAGTTAAACATAGAATGAAGCACTGAAGGGGAGAAAAGGGGGATCAGCCATTAATTTATTGTTTATGACATTTTTATGACCCCTAAGGAGATAATTACAGATTAGCAACAGCATCAGTTGCAGCAGGTCAATTTACATGCTCACAGCTCAAATCACCTTTTTATGCTTCAACCACCAACTCTTGCACCTGTATTTTGTGGGTCAGGGGTGGAAAAGTTTGGGAAGCACTGATTTAGAGGACCGAACTCTTTTTCCCCAAAAAATGACGGCAGTATGGTGACTCTGTAATGTCTCCTCATTGTCGGGCGACTAATGGAGTTACAAATGAGGCTCTACATTGGTTTTGATCAAGTCAAGCTCTACTTCATCTGACCTGATTATCAGCAGACGTCAAAACAATGACGTCCCCTTCAAATGATGAATGGCTTCTATTTTTTAGGCCACATTCATCACAAGTAAGCTTTGACTACCAGTTTTGGAGAGGGCACATTCTTTCAAGCTGCAAAACTCTATTGATCAACGTGACTGAAAAAGAATCATGGAAAAGGCTTAATAAAGCCCACAAGGCAAAATTGCTTGAATCAATAGTCTATATCTCAAGGCCGCTGCGGGGCAACAGTGAATGGGGCTCCAAATGCTACCTGGGATGAGGGGACATGGAGTTTTTCAACCAAAAAGTAAATCTAAGTCATTTGCAGTTGAAAGTAACAGCGGACTTCAAGCTTATGATCTATTTATTTCATGAATCAAATCCCAATCTTGTACATTTTGCTGCTGTGATAAATCTGTCACTGGTCTACCTGCAGCCAAACTGCCACATCGTGCTCAGGTGGACAAAGCTGCAATGTTCAGAGTCTTGGGAGTGGAGTTATAACTCATGTGGCTAAAAGGATGAGACAAGCAATGTCATGATACGTTTGTCTTTTTGAGTGGCAACACAATGAAAGTTTAAAAAGGATAATAAAACCTAAAATATTGTGCTAATAAGTCCTTCTCTGCAAGCAGCTGACAGTTGGATATTGTTTTCAGGCAGAGAAATAGACTGAGCCCTCTGGTTTTGAGACGACCCTCTCAGGAGAAGGAATGACAGCATAGGTCATTTGTTCAAACAGCTAAACAGTTCACATCTACTCACAAGTACACAAAGGCTACTACAACCACTGTATTACAAACAAGCTATTATATACTGTACATTATGAAAATGTACTCTTATACTACACATTATATTTTCCACTACTTTATCCATTGCACCTAATTTCTTAAAATATGTAGTAACCTTTACCAAGGAGTTTATGTTTTCATTTTGTTTGTCTTTTTGATGGTTTGCAGGACTTATGCAAAAACTTGGAAGGAAGCATTTGGGGTGAGGAAAGAACCCATTTAATTTTGGGGCGATTCAATTTCGACTGTCTGCATGGATGGTAAAAACTTTGACATGACGAGATTTAGGGCATCAGCTTTTGCGGAGGTACGGTATGGTTTATTATTTGGATTTGACTTCCTCACAAACTCACATTTCACAGGCTGCGGATTCAGTACAGAAATAAACTGAAGCTGCAGAAGCTGCACACGGGGCACACGTTAATCCGAGTGTGTGAATATTCTTAGCAATGTTATGTCGTAAAAAAAAAAATTACCCAGCAACTTAGGATCATCTATGACTTAAAGCTCAATCAGTGTAAATTCGCCTTATAATCACATATCATGCTCCTACGACATGTGATTGCCCCAGAGCACCATAGCATTATGTGCATCGTACTATTTTTAGACTTGAAATTAATATTCAAAGAGAGGCTGCGTATAGATGCATGCGCCTGTGAGAGTGTGTTCAAGAGAGAGTGAGGGAGCTTGAGAATTTGGAACGTTTTATTGTGTTTATAAGGTGGGGGTGGGGGGTGGATCTTGCGTACTTCAATATTCCTCTCTCCGAGAAAAAAATCTTTCATAGGCTTGAGTGTTTTTTTTTATTCCTGTGACATTGCCAACAGTGTATCCTAGATGTTTGGACTTGTTGGAAATTCTGAATGTAAAAATTTATGGATTTCAATTTGAGCATCATTATACTGATGGTGTTTGTGCTGCCGAGGCTGTTTCAGTGCGCTGCGGCATCAGTGCCGGGCCCTTCAGATTATGCATCTATTGAGAGCATGCTTGAGTTTACAAGTATCCAAAGTTTCAAATTGAATGACCAGGACGAAACAGCCTCACCAAAGACAACTAAACCAGTCAGAACCAGATTCCGACATCTGCCACAGCATTTTTATTTTTTTTTAACGTATATTTAATGTATTTTGTTTTGTAAAAATCTATTTCGTAGCTATAACTCAAAGCTACTTGGACAACAATAAATCAAATAGCCGTATAAAGGGAGTTTGTTGTACTGACACACTCACAGATGGTTCTCACCTGATTCTGCAGTTTGATGCAGACCCTAACCCTGCAGCTCTACGGAGAATTGTAGCATCTGTTAGGCTTACTCATTATTTTGGTTCTATGAATGCCACCGAATGCTGCACTGTGGTTTTGTTTCATAATCTTTAACATCATTTCCTGCAGTGAGAGGCAACTGTTTGTAGCGAGAAATCTCCTATGCACTTATACTTGTTTAGGGACCAACAGTTAAAAGAAAACGCTGGCAACTTGTTGGTAAATGAAGTGAAGCATTTAGCAAAGAGAGACCAGAAGAGTTATGAGGAGAGTAAAAATTTGACTCATATTTGATGGGAGGCACAAAAACAACTTGAGATTAATGCTAATGTTGCTCCTTCCCTGCAGGATGTGAAAATAAGTAACAATTTGCTTGTGTGTGTGTCTGTTATTAAAAAGTGCTAATACAGTACGACAAAAGTGGCACAAAAAAAAAAAAATAAAAGCAAATTTAGAAAATAGCTCATTATTTTTAATATGTCACTAATATGATGTGCCTTACAAATTACACTGACAACATGAAAAACAAATGTGTTTTGCAGAAATTCTTAACTATTCCAGCAGGATTTTAACTTTTTTGTTTCTCTGAGCCGGCACCATATCCAAACTTTTCACAGTTCGTCGTTTGTGTTGTAGCTGAATACAGTTCACAGGCAGGGTAAAAATAAAAAAAATAAACATAAACATTTGAGATATTTTAAAGAAATTGCATGCAACACATATGCACCACATTGGTAATTATGAGGTTATGTTTGCGATGATTTCTCAGAGAATTGTGTGAACTTTGATGAGAAAATATATTTAGCGAGTTGTATGATGTGTGTGCATTTCGGTGCAGATCCAAATAAAGATCTGGATCTAGTGGATTGAAATGTGATTTTTTCAACCACTGTATGGTAACAACTAGGTCTACAAACCAGTGGCTAAGAAATGTGGCCTCAGCTGTATAAGGCTTGTTTCAAAGTACAATTTATACAAATATAGTTTAAATTGTTTCTATTTCTGACATTCTTTAGATTGCCGTATTTTAAGTTATTAAAAAAAATAAGAGACTGACATTATAAATTGTTGGATTCTGTGTGACTAACAAAGTCTGTATTTGAAGTAATTTATAGTTAAATTAATAACAAAATTAATGGTATTCCAATAATAATGAGGTACGTATAGAGGGAAGGTCACAGAGAGCCTGTGAAATCATTTTGCATGGTAAAGTTACAGAACATTACCTGTCACACCAGCCACAGATAAATACTCTTACTGAAGTGTGAAATTAAAACATGGCCACAGTGTTATCTGTCCAGACCTACAACTCATCCTGTCAACGTATAGTCAAGCTATTATCACAGTATGGTAATTCACATCCTTCCCCTTTATTTGCTTTTTTTGTACAGCGGTATTTATTGGGAGCTGGGGCAAATATTAATTCAGGCTAATAGAATTTCAGTCAGCAAACATAAGGACACTTGCAATGTTCCTCACAAATTATAGATGAAAGTAATCACGTATCGTCGTCCCTCAAACTGTTTCCCCCTGGAGCAAAAACTGATAAATGATAAATTACTGTTAGCTACACAGCGATGTCGCTAAATGTAACTGATGCACTGGCTGGATTTCTGCTTATTAGATGGAAGATCAAGTAAACAACAAAGTGCTTTGTCCGTATCTGATTATTGAGTTTTGATGAAGGGCAAAGACCCAACTATAAAAATTAAACCTTTTCCAGATGGTGTAATTGGCAAGTTTGAGTTGTAGTTTCGAAAAGGACAATTCAGCCGAGAGGAAATTCTATTATGTAGCCTCTTTATTACTTAGAGGTTCAAATCATAAGAGTTTCAAACGAGAAGAGGTTACTCACACACACACTGCGATGCCAATCAGCACAACTTCCTGTTCCACCTTTGACCACATCCTTTCTCAATATAAATAAGTTCTTGATATTAGAACAAAAGAACTTCATTATAACATTCATATTTTCTTAGAAACACACCGAACTGCTTGTCCAACACTTAAAGTACCGACTCTCAACCAGGCAGCGCTGCCCAGTCAGCAGTAGTTACTGCAGTCGACATTCAGAGACTTCACAAGAGGGTGAAAGCAAAGGAGATGAGGAGCAAATTGCCCTTCGGCATTCTCTGAGGTGCTACTGTAGATTAGCTGAGTGCGCCTGATTATAATAACATCTTTCTGTTGACCAAATAAAAAAATTTAAAAAACTGAGATCAGTTCCCAGATTCTATAACTGCAGTTATATAATAATATAAACCTGTTACCCAGTACAACAACCCATCTGAGAGGAAGGAGCAGCATGTGGAAGGTTGGAACTAGTTGCTGTGTTTGAAAGTGGCAAGAAAAACTGAGATAAAGCAAAGGGGAAGAACTAGAAAAGGGAAGAACAGAAAAGATCTGCAATGTGTCCATAAGGATGGTTTTTCATTTCCATATCAAGTTCCTTTTCTATTCGTTTTGAGACTATTGGTCTCCCACATTGTGATAAAGTAGTTGCGATTCACCGATGTCTGCAGAGGTTGGAAAATGGTGGATTGCTCTCTCCGGGTTGAGGTGGAGTTGCTGCCCAAGTCTCTGCGTCGATGGACAGGCGAGTTTGTGCGGTGTCAGCAGTAATGCAGACGTTTTATCGGACAATTGTGTGGAAGAGAGAGCTAAGCCAGAAGGCAAAGCTTTCGATTGACCAATAAATCTACGTTCTGACCTTCAGGTATAGTCTGGGTAGTGCCTGAAAGAATGAGATTGTAAAAACAACCGGCTAAACTTTGTTATCTCTGTAGTGTAGCTAGGCTTAGTGACAGGGTGAAGAGTTCCTACATCCGCAGGGAGCTCAGCATTCAAAGCAACTGCTCCCTGAAGTTGAAAGATGCCAGTTGAGGTGGTTCTGACATCTGGTCAGGATACCTCCTGGGGACCTTCCATTGGAGGATTACCAGGCATGCCCAACTGGGAGGAGACCCAGGGGTAGATCCAGAACTTGCTGGAGGGTTTACAAGTCCCATCTGGCCTAGGGATCCCTCCGGAGGAGCTGGAAAGCGTGGCTAGGGAGAGGGATGTCTGGAACCCCTGCCTCTGCGACCCGATGTTGGATAAGTGGAAGAAAATGGATGGATGGATGGATGGATGGACAAACACCGTGATAACTTCATATATATATATATATTAATCATCCTTTCCCCTATTGCTTCAGTGGAGACGTGGACACAATGTCAGCTCCAGCCGCTGGCGACGACAGTTAGTCAAGCTTTACGATGACGTAATGCAACTACAAGCTTCTTGCTATAAATTTACCACAGCTCAAAACTGAGTTGATGAAATGTTGTATTCTTGATTTGTAGATCACACCAATCCACTGGTCTTTCCAAAATGAAAAACATGAATCTTTCAAACTCCGACAGATTTATTCTCATTCAAATATACATTTCATTATCTACAAACGTTTGTTTATAATGTGACGCTAAGCAGTTCAGTCTATATTATTATTGTGCCGACAAAAAACAGAAAACTTTGTCCGTAAGTACATCACATTAAAGGCAAAACATTAAAACTCATTGACTGGCGCTTCACTGCATCAAAAAATGTATGTGTGGGTGATTTTTCATTCCATTGGAATCTTTTGAAAACATTTAAACCATTTATGTTTCCTTTATGTGTCCTCCAACGTGTAAATTTGGTGACTTTCCAAGCAAAAGGCAGCAAAGGAACAAAATAACTAGTAGAACTCGGTGCTGAGCTGAGAGTATAATCCTTCTACTGAAGCCAGTGTGTCAACTTCCAGGTCACTCTTCATACGTTTGCCGTATTTGTTAAAGTCCTCAGCTGAATTTCTTTGTTATCCATCATTGTTGCTCTTTTCTGCTTTCATTCGCCCTCTCTCAGTCCAAAAAAAGAGTGAGATACAAAAGCCTTAATCACTCCTACCTGACACAAAGCACAGGCAGCCATTAGTGCTTGCTACTTTTTTTGTGTGACTCTTCTTTATTTCTCAAAGCAAAGAAGGATCCCTCTCTCTTTCTCTCCCCCTCTCTCTCTCTCCAGCCCTGGACGGAACACTGCCGAGCATTGCGATTTCATGCACTCACGACAGATAAATCTTTCTGCTCGGCTAGACATGAATCTTACAGGGACTGAGTGGCCACACAGTGTGGCACTGTTGCACCTGACGTTAGAGAAGCTGCACCCTTTCAAACTCAGGATGCACCTGCTTCGCTTCAAATTGCCTTTTAATTTTCACGCTATCTAGATTAGAATTAAATGAAAGGAATGGGGGTATCAAACCAGTCAAGTTTCATTTTCGTTGAATATGCAATTTGATTGCGATTCTAATTTGAGGAAGCATGGTGAACAAATAGAACACAAAGACAATCAAACCATATTAATCATCAATCTTAACCACTATTTAAGCATCACACCACATGGTATAGTATTTTCTTCCATGCTGCTCCCACATTATGCACACAAACACACGCTATCAGCCTTTTCTGTGAGGACATATCTTTAACCTTCAATAAATTTACCTTTAGTTTATTTCCACGCTGGCTTTCAACCCTGTTCCATACCCCCTCAATCATCAGATACGATCCCACTGAGCAAGCCATGACAATGGGCTGCCCATGGAGCAGGACACAGGCAGAATATCAATGGAGATGGAGTCTGGCTGGCCTGAGCCACGGCACTCTTCATCTCTCATTTCCCGAATGTGAGCCTCTGGAAAGAGCTGGCCCAGCCCTCGACTCATAAATACACTCTGCAGAGATGCTTTTTACATATTCTCTCCACACTTCTAGGACACAAACCTGTAGCTGTCGGAAAGTGAAGTACACATAAAATAGCATAACGTCGGAGATGAGAACAGTGTTTAAAGCACATCGTTAAAGAGCAAAATAACTGAATTGTGGGTTTCTCCTCTGTGTTCACTCTAAGTAACACTATACTCCTGGATACAGTATCTATATTTTTAATCCCATTGATTGAATCCCATGCCAGTCTGCAGGAGCCTACAGTGAGTAAATTGCTCTCCTGAGGACACCACAAGTGGCAATGGGACCAGGTCCTGAGCAGATTGGCTGAGGTGCTTGAGGGGCGAAGACAGGACATAAACAGAGGTAATCCATCGCATTCGATTCATCAGACAAGGTGGGGGCAGACAAGGTGGGGGCGACCCAAGAGCCGTGCGAAGAGTTCCACCGCGGACATAGTGATGTGGTCCAGCAGGGATAAGAACGTGCTCCTCATAGAGAGGGAGTAGAAACTGCCTTCGAGAGGAAGAGGCTGAAATACTCAGATTATCGTTGCTGAGTGCAAGGACGCTGGCTGGCAAACCTCAAACCTAACCAGTACCAGTAGGTTGATGCATCTTTGTTGTTCCCCTACATCAGCACTTTGCCTTTTAGAGAAAATGTATATTGAATATCTGGTGGCCCTGAAAAACATGGCTGAATAACAAGCACCTAACCTGAGGTGTAGTTGCAGAGGGTGGTATGAAGACGTCCCTGCTGCTTCTCCACCACCGGGGAAATGCTCCGGGGTTAAAGGGCCAAAAATAAAAAATTGGTGGTACACAACAGGGTCACCAACTGATGACCCTGCTGCTGACCCATGGCACAGCAAGTCAACAGCAACGTAATGTATAATCAATGTGATAGTGGTCTGGAAGTCAAACTGCACTAATGTGAACAGTGTCAGTCAGAATGCAGAGCTACATCTTCACAGAGGTTTTCTTGCCACACGACACCAGCCGAAACAAATCACACTGGCTCTTACACATTCGATCTTCATTTGCTTGCATGCAGCTGTACAGATGGTTAGTCTATTGCATTACTATGCTGTGCAATAAACTGAGCTTCCTCTACACTCAGTTGCTGGGACAGGAGTGAATACACTGCACTCTTAAACCACCAGCTTAGGGCTTTTTGTTAAGGATTTACCGCTTTTTCTGATGAACATCAAATTGTACATTCTTTGAAGCTGATGCAGAGTCAGACCAACCCTCTAAGTGAGCGTAATGACATGCTCGTTTTCTCCACAGGATAAATACCATGGTGTTTAATGTTTAATTAATTCCGTCAAACAGAAGAACAGTCCTCTGTGGGTTATATATATCATGACAGGAAAGATGTCTCGTTTGGCTTGTGCTGCGGGCAGAGCTAGAATGATGGCACTGTCCAAATCACATGTGTTGCTTTAACAGTGGCACTCAGAGGAGAGAAAAAAGCTCACACAGATAATTTGTGAAGCCCTGATCAGATCATTTAATATCAGCTTAGACTCTGATGCCAAACATGCAGTAACACACACTTAAACTAGGGATATTGAAGTATTGATGGGTGCACGTTCTGCAAATTACACGAGCCTTCATGCGTTTGGAGCATTGGATCCTACAGCCTGTGAACACACTGACATGTTACGCGTGCACGGTCCCTGGATTAAGCCACACAACGCACAGCACGAGCTCTCTCTCTTTTTCTCTCTCTACTTCCATCAACACCATAACTGTCACATATATCGATATTGCAGGAAAGGATTGCGATGGCACCTGCGCGTAACAGGCTCCATGTCATCTCGCCAAATATCTCCTCCTGTGTGTTTACACGGGGGTCAACTCTGTGTAACACGGCTTCCATCAAATATAGAATCGACGCTGACAGTCGTGAAATAAAACTCAAACAAAAAGATCCCTTACCTCGGGGGCGCACCCGCCGTATTCCAAGTGTCCCAAAGGTCACTGCGCAAATGTTCAGAGGACGCGATGCAGGAGTGATGAGAAGTAGGTTAGAGCCGGCACACACACCTAATCCTGTTCTTAGTGTCCTTCAGACGTCGGCAACCCGCTTAATCTTCAAAGCGAGGAGGGGTCGGAGCCTCGCGGGCGCACAGAGACGCACAGAGACACACACTCACACACACACTCTCTATACTCTCACGCTATAATCTGGCTCACTTTCCCCATGCGCAAAGTTGTCCGCGGTTCTTTCTCCAACGCAGGCGAACTCGCTCTCATAAAATAAAAAGGGAGAGGTCTCCGGGCGCAGTCCTCAGCGATGCAGCCTGTTCACCATCCCTGACAGGTGGCAAGTCCACCCACCCCCCGCTGGAGGAATCCGCACATCGTGTAACGTGGATGTGGGGCCGGAGCCACAGAAAGTGATTCTCCGGGAAGATTAACCCATGAGCTGTGCTGGGCTGGTTTCTCCCATGTCTCGTTTTCTTGCGCTCTGGCGCCACCCAAAGTTGTGCCGGAGCTTTGTATCCACCCACAGGCAGACAGGGATCCCCAGGTGCCTCCGAGTCCAGCCCTCTGTAACCACATGTAGGCCATGTGCCACGACGCTTCAGAGCTGGAGACACACTTCCAGAGATTTGTTGTTGTGTTGCATCACCTTTCATCTGATTGAATGTCTCCATTGTTATTCTGTTCAGAGCATCAAATGAATTAAATATCAGTGAAATGGAACTAATCCAAAAATCTATCTGGAGCTTCCACGGAACGGCCTTAATTCACAGCTGGATCATGTTGTGAATTTATGGGTCAAAAAAGAAAAGAAGACTCAGAATGTGACTATAAACATCCTGAGAACTTTGACTGTTTGTTCCTCGTGTCATTTCAGGCCCTGCACGTTGTTCGTCACATATATTCCCTGCTTTATCCGTCACCTGATTGTCACACCCACCTGTCATGGTTGCCAGTGAGAACATCCTCACAGTGGCCAATCAAATTCAGCCCTGTGTGTGCGTAAGGATCTGGTGTCAGTTTGGTAGAATTTAAGGTATATGTGATGAGTTCATTTGAAATATGGATTTTTATCTATGGATACTATTCATGTCATCTCTATGCAAACTAGGTCTTCCCAAGCAGAGGTAACACTTCAAAAAGTAGCAGGATTCATGGGGAAATCTGGCAACCCTGCTCCCCTGCTCCTCTACTCCCCTGCTCTCCTGCTCCTCTGCTCCCCTGCTCCCCTGGACCCTCCATTGGTCTGCTTCCCCTCATTTCCAAGGTGTTTTATTTTGAAATTCTATTGCAAATATGTCCACGTCTTCTCCTTTTTTCTTTTACTCTGTTTGGGCTCATCAACTGTTGAAAACCTGGGTTCCTTTGTCTTTTATTTACCCTAGTATAAATAGATTAAATAAGTAAGTTTGAGTAAGTATGATACTAATCTGTATGTTGACAAGCAGCATAATATCTCTCCATCAGTGCAGGACTGGAGAGATCAGTTGTGATTTGTTCCAGTCGCTGCTGTAATTCTCACTAAGCGGAGAAAAAACACCCTCACATGTTGGAACATACATGCAACTGCTGAATCTGCAAATGCGATCGTATCGTTTAAGCACCTTCATGTAAAGTCTGATCCCACACTGATCCCATGTAAGCTCCGAACGGTGAATTCCAAACTACCAACCTGCTGTGTGCAAATACATCAGCGTTTCTTTAACGTCGTCGAGATTATTCATGAAAACAAACTAAATCTATAGTGATCATAGTAATCTATAGCCGTAAAAAGATATTCTTGTAAAATACGATTATTTATCAAAATGTTACAGGTTTATGTTCTTTAATTTCAACAGCGAAAGGTTATAAGTCTCAGATTACAACACATGCAACATGTGGATCAACAGAAAACAAATAACATACATTTCAGAAAGTTATCAAAGAACATTGAATAAATCATAAGGGTGCATTATGACATCATGGACACAAGGTTGATATTGGAACATCCATCTGACAGAAAGGCAGAAAATGGAGATTTTCAAACTATCCTTTATTATTAGTATTATGGAGCCACAGTATCAAATAATAAACAAGGTACTTTTCGTAGTCACACAAGTTTCAATAAGGTAAACTATATTTCAACTTGCATAAAACAGACAATGGAATTATTGTGTTAAACTCAGAAAGGCCCATCAGTCCCCTCATGAAACCACATTTAAATTCACTTCAATTTCATTAAATCTGCCCCAAATTTCACACGCTCAATAAATATCAGTCCCCTAAACACGTATGATTTTTCATCAAGATCCGTGACATCAACAAAATGTTGAAAAATGCCTTAACTCACAATGTCAAAAAAGTGGGGAAAAAAATATCCTATTTCTGCTTCCTGATCCATAGCGAATATTTAATGCAAATAGTTTGTGGTTTAATCAGCATGCAACAAACCTGCCAAAAACGAAACCCTCTGTGGTAAAGCAATACAGAAAGTGGTGTCATTAAGTTGTATCAGAACAAATGTACTGTGAGAGGTGTGTCCGATCTGTGACACCCCGGGCTCCGGGAATATTCTCGCTTAATTTAGCAGGAGAGGAATCTGTCAGCAGTGGACACGACAGACTGTGACAGTATGACTGAAAATGTCCAAATAAAGACTGAGGGAAAGGATTTCAGCTGTGATTGTTATTGGTAATTTAAAACCAACATTTGCATCTGATACAGGCATTAAAAACAGGTTATACGTCTCTACACAAACTAAATGACTGAGCTCAGCAGCGGTATTGGACGTAATTAATCACCCAGGAAGAAGCTGGAGAAACCTGATTATGCAACACAGACTACCTCTCATGGAAATGGTCCTTGAGGTGTCCTTTATTGATTTTCAGGTAGGTTGGAATCTTTCATCCATAAACACTGACTTTAATCATAATAACTCAACCCGTCTGGTCCAATCAGGGGCTCAGCCAACAAATGCAGAGAGATGTTTAATCTAATTAGAATCCATTTGTGGCCGTCTGACGGATCCATTAAGTGGCACATTTAAAGGATGTTATATTTTTGTTAAAAAGCACAAACAATAGCAGATATTTCAGGGGGAATTAGAGCTAAATGGCTCAACACGCAGGACTTGGCCAAACCGCAAATCTCCCAGTATAAGCTCTTGCTGAATAAAACATGTGGATTATATCAGAGAAATGTTGAGGTTTTGTGTGAAATGTCACTGTCCGTCCTTGTTACGCAGATAAAGATGTCAAATCTGTCTCTTCTTCTCATGCAGTCTTATTTTGTGACAACTTGAATGATTCATAGCACTCCACCACGCCAACACTGCTCTGATTTACATAAAGGATATCAATTTCATTCTCATTTATCTTTACATTTGAAATTTATTCAAATTTTTTTCACTCATATCCTGTTACATCCATCCTTAGCTTAGATGTCGACTGATTCATTTCTTTGAAACCAGTTCTGACATAAGATTACCTTCAGTCAAAAACCACTGGCTCCAAGTGAAATGAATGGCACCATAATTAAGTACCTAATTAATCTTTGTGACAGCACATCATTGTTAATGTGTGTAGCCGTCTACATGTTGATGTCAGAAGATAAAAACAATCGAGCACAAACCTTCCCCAAGGCTGAACATTCCTACAAATTATTGTTTAGTTCATCAGAAATGTAAAAGAGAAAAAGAAAAGACCTTACAATCAAAAAAATGTTATCATAAAACATAGATAAACATAACAGAAGTAATTAAAAAACCTGGATCTGTCTCTTTATCCACATCTGCACCAAAATGTAATGGGTTCTCCCGAGGCCAAGGTCGCATCCCTCCATAAAGTTTGGTTGAAATATGTTGAGAAGTTTTTGTGTAATCGTGCCAACAAACAAACATGCATGGTGAAAACGTAATCGCATTGGCAGATGTGGCGATCATTAATTCAGACCGAATAATAAATAATAAAAATGCTCTGCCAAAGTGAAACAGAAATGTAAATGTTTAAAAAACAGATCATGTTTTTGAACTGATACAAAACAAAAGTTGAGTTGCACCTAGTAGATTGCAAAACAGTCCACTTAAATATATTCAAGCTGCACTAAATTACACTCTAAATGTGCCTGAATTTTTTTTAATCAAATTCCAGGAATGTTTCTCTGAGAAACCAGTGTAACTGTCAAAAAATCTTACAATGTTAAAGAAAGTGAAGAAATGTAATGGTTTCTGCCCTGAGTCATACCACCTCCTTCCACCAGGATTCGTGGGAATCTGTTCAGTCATTGCTTCAAATTTTGACAAGAAAAGGATTACAAGAAGTACAATCTACTTTTCCAAAATCAGGGGACATTGTCTTTGACTACTTGTCATTATTTCATTAATCATCATCATCCTCAGTGTCCAACATCTTGGACACTGTGAACACGACACAGATTTCACAGCTCAGAACAAAATGTGACACATTTAGTTAATGTGCCCAAAGTGAGCGCTCCCTGTAAAAAATAAAATATTCTACCTGCTTTGTCACGTCTGATTTTCAGCCACTAAAAAAATATATTATAATGCGTTCTTATATCATCGTTGCTGGTGATTTCACAAACGCTCTTCTGTGATCAGTAATCACAGAAGAGCTGCTTAACCGTGAACTGCTTAACCTCCCGGGCCTCTCGCCGCTTGGTATGCATGAGGCACCGCACACGTGCCACGCAGGGTTTTGGAATGAGGATCAAATCAAACAGGGGCCTGGCTAATGACAGGTGGTTGCCGATCACTGTGTGTCAATGGCAGGCGGTAGTCAGTCATGAATGTGCCAACTGATTTGGATCCCCCATTCAACAGTGTTTACAAGGCAACTGTCAGGACCCAGGAGGGGGACTGGGAGAGCATGGAGGAAATCACATAGACAGCCATTAATTTCATCCATCATTGTCATTATTTAAGTCTAATAACTGTCAATAACTACATCATAGGAAAACCAAGTAAGTTAATCAAAAGCAAATTATAATGTATATGTAATGGACGGGAATCAGATCAAAACTGGAATTGACCTGTATGCTGACACTGGAGGCCTCTTAATCAAAGTGCAAATGACAGGCGGCCACAGATGACACACACTGGGGTTTGTGAACTCAGTTAAACCTCTCATATAATCAGATTTGCCCAGCTATCCTGGAAACAGTCAATAAAAAGTCAATTCAAATCTGGCGTATTTTACTCAGAAAGCGCACTGAGGACTCTCGCTGAGATCGTCACTGACATTATAATTTCCTCAGAACACAGAAGGGCTCCAGATGAATGAGTATTCATCGGCAGGCTGAGATAGACATTCATATCTGCTCGGCACTATGAGATATAAATTATAATTGTACACTTACACTCTCAGGTTCAAGGATCCTGGGAGTTGAAGGAGATCATTGTACGAGGAACTAGTCCAGTGTCTTGTAATGAAAGGTGAGATCATCTCTGATCCCACCAGTTCTAAATTATGCAGTGAATGACACATGATATGTTGAATACATGTAATCCATAACCAAGCAAGTTTTAATAATGAATGAAATGCAAATTAGACAGGCACCAGGGAAATGAATATGACTGTTGGGTTGAATGTATATGAAGCCAACACATGTTATATATAAATGGAGAGGTCTCAAGAATATATTTAAAATGTCATTGAAGGTTACAAACGTTTCATTAACAGTACAATAAGGTATGAATCAATCTGCATTTCTAAAAAATACATATCATGGAACATACTTCCCATATTTTGGCTTCATTTCACTGCAATGGGAGGAAGGAGACATCTTTACGTACAGTCTATGGTAGAAAGTAATAGTAATCTGTAGGAACGGTTTGACATTTTGAGAAATACGTGATTTCTATGTCTTCTTTAGTAACTAGACTGTTCAAAAGTAAAGAAAACCCAGCTCCCAGCACCTCTAAAGCTCACCATCCAACAGCTCAATAACCAACACATCCACTTTGTTTAATCCATTTGTAAAAACAACAATTTGTTGTCTAATGGAAGGTTGCGAGCTGGACCAGGCTACTTCTTCACTGGAAGCCGTCATCCTGGAGCGAACAGGCACAAAGTGGTCACTCCGTCACAGTTTTCATGTCTTTTCAGTGGGATGTTGTCGGCTTCTAACTTTCCGATTTAAGAATGTGACCTTTGGTAAACATCTGTAGACAGTTTATTGATCGTAGGTGTAAGTCCAAGACCTGAGCTGCTCCAAGTTTTTATGTTTCAATACCAGATATCAGTGTGATGACGAGTCCAATTTGTCCAGCTTACTCTGGCTTAGTTAAAAATGCACTCTGAAGGAAGGAAGCTCTGCCACAGCCTCGTGTGATTTCGAGACCCGTCTTTATAACTTATGGTCAGAGTGGTCTCAGCCAATCAATACTTGTTTTAGACAGAACCACAATATGGAGCGCTTGAATCGTTGCTTGAGGCAAGATGTCAACCTCAGAGCTCAATATGAGTGGGCTCCTGTAAGGATTTTGGATACCATCTTTCACATGTTGCTGCATTAACCATCCAGAAAGGGCTGATTAATGGAATCGGTTTCTATTGTTTAGTTTTTTTTAAATAACGGACTAAAGGAGATGGATAGCGTTTACTTTTGCCTCCAGTGGATCATAGGACCAGCCCATGTTTCAGAACTGAATGATGATGAAACAGCTTCACTATTTAACTTCATTGGTGAAGGAAATTCTCCAGGCAAGTTTAACATGGGTAGGAGACCCTCAGGCAGACCTGGAACACACAGAGGGAATTACATATCCCATCTAGCCTGGGAACCTCAAGATCCCTGAAGATAAGATGGAGGACGGATGGATATCCAAATACAAGGAATTTAGGTCATATTGACTATAAACAGTGTTTCTGCCAAATCCAATACAATTAAAGTTCTCATCACGTGGCCCTTGGTTAAGAGTATAGAGCATAACAGCGGACATTTGGACTAAACGTTGTAAATGATGCCGTTTCTAGTCGAATTTGAATGTCGGGGCTTACAGACGTTTGAAGAAGTGGTCGCCATTTACATTTACAATATATTCAATGTATTGGATTTGGCTGCAACACTGTTTACCCCTGAAACTCAGGGGGTCTCACTCAAAAGTATTTTGTGGAATCAAACACTTCAACCATTCCCCCATCGGCATAGTGGTGAGTAGATAATGAGCAAATAACATTTTTTGGGTGAACTATCCCTTAAAGGTGAAATATCAAGGCCGGTCATAAACTTGAAATGTTGGACATTACAAACTGTCCTGGAGCCACTTAAATGCGCCATTAAATTTAGTCGCTATGAAGCCAGATTCTGGGTTTGGAAGCTGAAACAGGTTCAGGTTATTTTGTGGTAATATCCCTCCTGGACGAGCCCCATTTGTCACTAACTAGCTCAGACTGAGGGACTGAAAGAGTCACGACTTCGGCAGGAAGACCAATCACTGAATTTCGACGAGGCTTAACACTGCAGTCTTTTGTGTTTCAGTTCTGGTTTTTAGCATAGACATAGATGACTCATGCTGTTATCTGGCCCTATAAGCTGATAGCACATTATCAAACCTTCAGGTTTCTATAAAATCAAATCTCTAATGCCCTCCATTCCCATCACTATTCTACTGTTGTAATCACTTTTGCATGCCTCTGTTCCCACCGAGTTCTGAAGTCATTAACCTGGTGGCTGGGGTACCGAAGCTCCCACACCCCCAGAAACACACTGTGTGCATGTGTGTGTGTGCGCTGAGAGCCCCATCGTCTCCGGAGAGATTTGATTTATATCCTGTCTGTTGTTTGGCATCCTCTCGCTGCCTGCTATCCTCTGTGCCCCCCAGAGTAGGAGCGAGCCAGCCCTTCCCATCAAAACACATTATTTCCATGCCAGTGCTCTCACGCAGCCACATACACCCGCTTTTAATTAAAACTTGATAAGTCACAAGAGCGGAGATGTTGTAAAGCATTTTGATGAAGACTCCAGATTGTCTTTCATTTAAAAAAAATGACAGAGTTGTTCATGTCTGCGCAGGAAAAGTAAATGATAAGCACTGTCTATTTTTTTGTGGCGTTTTTTCTTTTTTATGATTGAATGTGTGAAGTAAACAAAACAGTCATATTTCACTGGTTGCATTGTCCGACTCTGACCTGTTTTCATATGTCAAACAAAGTGAGATCACGCCCAGGGCGAGTGAATGCACAGCTGGAGCAATCGTTCATCCAGCTTTAGAAAAAAAAAAAGACAATTTAACATTTGTACACTAATGATGGGAGCACAATGGCCCAGCCTGGAGCTATACTAGCGTGAATGCCAGCATCCATTTTAAGGAGCTGAAGGGGTATGACACGACAAAATCATCCACAGGTGTTGTGCTGCAGATCAAATAGAATTTACGTAAAAAGATGAAGAACTAACCAGAAACTTCGGGGGAACGGAGACTGAGCAGGCAGACGTATGGATGGGCCTCATCAGTGCTCACGTCCGATGATGAGAGGCAATCACCTCAGTGGCTACGGGCTATTATTCAAATCAATAGCTTTTAATAGGTTTAGACAAGGTAAATGAAGGCACTCCAAATCTGTCAGGTTTGGCTTTTATGTGGCTTTTTCACACGTAAGCTAAACCAGGTGTGTGTGTGTGTGTGGAATTACTCATGTCCGTGTTGCGGGGACCTCAACTTGCACAGTCACATTCGGGGACTGTGTGTGTGTGTGTGTGTGTGTGTGTGTGTGTGTGTGTGTGTTACCTAATCATCCAGTATTTTAAATCCAAAAGCCGTCAGCAAACAGGTGTGAAGCAACGGATAAGAGGGCTGACCTGCATGAGAGCAAACCCACTGTAAAAAAGAAAAGACACATTAGCATAGTTTTATTTCTTAAAACTACACTATTGTTGCCACAGATTTCCCGGAGATATTAGAATTAGATTTTGAGAATAAATAAATTTGCTTGTGCTTCGAGGCTGTTAGCAACACAGGGCGGTTGTGGTTGTGGTGGGGGGATGCAATGTAGAACCCTGCAGGGCTGACAGCACCATCACTCGTTCCTGATCCTCAATTAAACTGTTTAGCCATTAATTTCCTCTTCATTTAATTGGCAGAGCCTCCTCCTCCTCCTCCTCCTCCTCCTGAAGTAGCCTGCAGGTTTATTAGTCCCAACGCAGTGGGCCTTCCTCTCCAGCAGCTCATTCATTTCACTTTGTTGTCAATTTAGGCCGTGAGCCTGATGTCTTTGCCCTTTATCTCCCATTTAATTTTACACCCTAACTGATGATTGAATCAAGAGGCAAAGAGAAAAATCCACCATATCAGGGAGAATTGACGTAATGTTAGAGATCAGAAGGATGTGGACTTTGAAGACTATGGATGTCCAGTCTGACCTGTGGCTGCCTAAATGAAACATAACAGGATTAGTGTGAATTCTGAGTCCCACTATGTTTTTTCTGTTTTTTATTATTATTATGCTCATTTCCCTTTTTCCAAGTTCTCAAACTTTTTGAAATATTCGCCTCTCTCCTCAATTGTTGGGATTCAATCATTAACATACTCGAACTATTTCAACCATTTAAACCCTTCAGCTCAGGGTTAGGGTAGAGTTGGATGTATGATTGTGATTTGGCATTAGTAGAGTACGGTAGGATATTGAATAAAATAAAATACATTTTTGTCTGGTATAATTTTTGAGATGTTCATGGTGTTGGTTGGTTTTTGTTCTACCAATTTTAGAGACACTTATTTTCCCAGCTGCTTGTGTAATAACTAATACAGAAGGAAACACATTTTGATTTATAAATGTCAGCTAACACATCAGGAGATTCTCCCCTGGAAGTAGAAAGTAAATGTTATGGACTCGATCTCAGATAATTTAAGTAAAAAATTCTGTTTGCATGCATCTACTCATTAAAAAAAACATGATGAATTTTAATACATGTTGACCTCAAAGCTATTGGCTCCATGAGGCTATGCACAGCGGACTTTGGCACCATTCCTAGATCCACATTGCTAAGTTGGCTCGTACAAGCACTTTAAATTATTCTGAATTTGTTTTTCTGTTTACTTGTTTCTCATTGTTTTCTCAAACACTCGACCGAAGCGACTGCACTGCGCCTTCATGAAAACATGTGCCGTGTTATCACACATGACATCACCATGTGTCAAAATGACATTTGTCCAATATGCAAATAATCAGCTTAATTTTTTTTAAATGATGATCAATCAGCAGGATGAAAAAACACCATCAAAGACCAGTCGGGGAGGTCGTATGACATTTTGCCAGTGAGCATTCATCTTTCATGCTGCAGAAAATGTCAGATTCATGTGGTACCATGAGATCTGAGTTTGAATTAAAAGGTCGGCTCAGTGGGATGTGAAGAAACAGACAAATGTTGTGTTGCCCCGAGGGAAGGCCAGTGCCATCTATTAGCCCCAGTCTGAGCATAATAAAAAGATTTACATTACTGTGTGATTAATGAGAGCATGTATGAGGCAGACTCTTGTTAAATTGAAACTGGCAACTTAATGATGCTCTGTGAAATCCCCCATGTTAACAGACATCAACACCCAGAGAGCACGTACCTCAGCCAAAGCCTCCAAATGAATTCACATTCTTTATTATTTTTGTTTGGACCTGCATCAAGTCGCACAAATTGCATAAACTTAACATACGTCAGTTTTTCCACCAAGATCCATGAATTATTTGAGAAATCAAGGGAAATGTTGAAAAAAATGTGAAAGTGAACAAACCAACAACCCTGGAGCTAGTCCTGGATCCAGATCCACATCAAAATTTAATGGAATCTTTTCTGACCCATATCACATCCTTCCCCAAAGTTTCACGATAATCTACCCAGTAGTTTTTGTGCAATCCTGCCAACAGACACAGGCACTCAGTAGAGTTCATACCTCCACCAAGGCCCAACAGTCCCCTAACTAGATCCTGATTTGGATTTGGATCCACACCAAATTCCTCTCTCTTCTAATCTAGCCTGATTATTTTTCGTCCAGAGCCATGAATGATTCTCTAACCCTATTTTGCAATGTTAATGAAAGTGAAATAAAATTCCTGGATCCGCACCAAAATTTCCTCCCCGATGCCTCCTGCATCCTTCCACCACGTTTTGTTCTAATCCATCCAGGAGGTCTTGGGTAATGCTGCTAAGCAACAAACCAACCGACACACGAAGAGACAGGGGTGAAAACATAACCTCCTTGGTTGAGTTAATTAAAATTTTGTACATGGTCCCTGATAAAAACATAATGCATTTTAACAAATTGCCTTTTACAGCCTCCTTGTGGACACTCATTTGTTTCTAGTGACTCTTGATATTCTGTATTGTTGTGATATGTATTTTTTTATATCTATTTTCTGCAGTGATGTATATTTTGTCTATATTTAACAGCCTGACAGGTTTGCAATATACTGGCTGTTTTTTCAGGTGCTGTTTAAATTTCATCATGCATTTTATGTTTGCCATCCACTGCCTGTGTCAACTTTTCTGCCCTTTTCCCGCTGATTAACAATGAGCACTGCTCACTGGTGTTTGGTTAATAAAACAGATAAATAAACCTGCTCCAGCCGATCAACAGCGGCTGCTTGGCACCAGGGCTGTGTGCCCGTGTGCTGCTGCCGTGCGCGCCCGTTGTCCACACAGCACACGAAACGATAAACTGCGTCACAGAAGGTCATGTTCAGAAGTGTGGGAGTACAGCAGGAGAGGAAGGAGGTAGACAGATTGAGTGTGCCATGGAAAAGCCATCAACTGTCGCCCCCCCCTGCAACCTCCCCTTCCATTTTCAGCCCGGTGCACTCTTTAGCAGAATTATTGATGGCGCTTGTGAGGTACAGAGGACCGGGATGAAGATGTCTCAGTCCCTGGGCTGCAAAACAAGGGTGGGGCAGCAGGAGGAACAGCACATGCAGTATTTATTGCTTGGTTCAATAAGAGGGGAGAGAAAAATGGAAGTGATCTCCGAAATTGTGCAAGATACAACTCACACGGTACTGATGTTACTGTATTAGTGGTGATGGAAGATGCTGTTTTTGTTAATGTGGCAATAACACATGCAATGAAAGGATCCAAGCTCTGGGTTCATTTCCACTGCAGGATATTCACCTGCACATAGCACTGACTCACCAGGAAGCTGGGAAGAGTATTTTCTATTTGTATATACTGTATAGAATCTATCATAGTGGTCATGGTACATTATGTGCCTGTCCCGGTGTTTCTCAGTGCACGTCCATAGGTTGTTTCAGTGATTTTGAGGCGAGCGGGTGTTGGTTTTTTTTGCGATGATGTCCTGTGTCTGCAGTTGCATCATGCTTACAGTACCTTACTCATCTCCTCTTCAAGCTTTCGTGCTAACAGATCAATTTCTTCTCTCTATTCCCAAGATGTGCGTCATTATGGTGCTGCTTTGTGCTCTGTGTGTAGATACAAATAAAAGACAGCACAGGGAGGAAGAGGAGACACGTGGGATTCTCTCATGGCACTTTTAAAGGCAACCAGGGTTAATGCTTTGTCTTGTTTCTTCTCTGAAGCCGTCCGTGACCACAAAATATTCTATTTGCATCTGTCTGTTTTCTCAGTGACGTGAACATTTCATACCTCCAGCCCCTTTTCCATCGCCCTCACAGACGACAGGTAATGAAACTCACTGCCCCAAGATTCATAACTAAACTCAAAAACACGTTTATTTATAGGACGGGTTCATATCAAGAGGAAAATGCATGTTCCTTGGCAGACATAACACAACACTATGTCCTGTTTGATAAAGAAATGTCACAGTGTTTATAGATTTAATAAGATAATCATCAGAGGGTGACATTTCATAGTGTGGTCTTCATAATAAATAAATAAATAGATGAATGAATAAATTAATTAATTAATTTTCTTGCATATTCCACATTTCCTGTCTGGTTGATAGAAATGAGGCAGCTCTCTCCATGATGAGGATAATTGGACCGTTATGATAGTTGGATTGATATGATGAATCCCCAATTAATGACTAATTTCAAAACCTGCATAATATGATTTGTTTTTCTTTCACATTCTATTTTTAGTTCTTGTGTAACCCCAGAATGCAGCACAGCGCCTCCCTCCTGTCATTCAGTTTGTTGTATTTTCAATGGGTTTGTGAGGCCCTCTAGAGGAGCATCAACAACATCACAAAACACAACCTCGGAAGTTTGCTTCATACAAGAATAGAAGGAATCCAAATAAACTGAACGTGTGTATAGAGGCTTGTATCATACTGTGAAATATGTTTATTTTGTTTTATTTGAGAAATACAGTAAAAAGGTCATCTTTATTATTGCTCAGTCACAATCTTCCCTGCACCTTTTCATTATGTCACCCAGTCGTTCACCCAGTTACACCATCAGTGGATCTTGCTTTATTCCACTCATGCAAACAGCGTCACGTCGATTGTCACCACGTTGACGACAGCTGACAGGTCAGATAAGAAGACTTCCTCTCATGCAGTGAAACGACCACAGCTTGTGAAACCGCATGCTGGGACACATGTTGTGGTAAAGAGTGGGTGAGCTCTGGTGAATTCTGTCACAAGATAAATGAGAGCAGAGTCAGGACTGTGAGTGCAGAGTTTAGAGAACATCTCTGTATGATGAATAAATAGATTATATTCTGTCATGTGGTTTATGTAAAATGTTGTGTTTTGTTCTGTTTAAAAGTTTTAGGGCTCAAAGTCTCATGCTCTCTTATCTCAGCCAGTTTCTTTTACATACAAGTTGAAGTTTCTGCCTATAAATTAATTAATTATTTTTTTCATTACAGACTTTACTTTATCTACATCACACTTTAGCCACACTGAGATCCTTTACTGGAGTCTGACTCAGGTCAGCTGTTGTGATTCACTACCATCAGTTAAGTCTCACACATAGTCATTCTGCAGCTAAATACAGATTGAGGATGTAATGTTTGTGAGAAAACTTTTTTTTTTGTCTATGCAAAACTGCAATATTCAAAATGTCTGATCTACTGTTTATCTCTGGTGGTTTTTCTAGTTTCTTTCATGTTACAGAACAGTGAAGAAAAAAACGCATCAGACAAAATAACAAGGCAAATACTCTCTATCATACACAGAAATGAAAGAAGCATAGGAGTACAGATCAAATGCATAAAAACATTTTTTAAATTATACAAACAGAATAAAAGCTCAAGTAATCAAACGATTACAAATTTTAAATCTAATTAAAGTGCAAGAAATTAAGTCATTAAGTGAAGGCACTGGAAAATAGATTACAATTTTAATATAAAGCATAAAATATATATTTTGTGAATATTTATATATATTTATTTTCAATATTTAAAAAAATATATTAGTAATACAAATTACATCATAAAAAAGTAATAGAAAAAGTAACAGTTAAATAATAATAACAAAAATATAAGAACATATCAGCACAAATTGATGAAAGCCAATTTAGGAAATAAAAGTCAATTTAAATACAGATGGATAGCACAGAGCTAACGGATATGATTGGTTGGTCAAAGCACAGACACAATACGAAAAGTGCCTTAAAATGTGGGAGGGAGGGGCGTAGAAAAAAGAGGACATCAAGCAGAAATAGCTTGAGAGGAAGTCCAGTGAAGGGAATTACTCAACCATAGCCACAGAGGAGAAGATTAATCTATATTTGAATGTGGTTAAACTTGGCACATTTACTGTAAGACCATTGGTAAGATAAGTATTTTAGACCAAATTAAAAATGTCCATAGGCTAATCATGCCTATTTAACCCTAATTTATTCAATTTAAAGACATTAGTGAAAGAGCAGCACGAAGCTGTAACTAAAAACAGAGAAGAGGAAGCTGGGACACCTTTCAGTGCTGTCAGACACCAGCACAACTTCCTGCTTGTGAGTCAGTTCGTGTGTATTTTGTGGTTTTGACACGGACGCAGAGGTAGAGAGAGATAGAAAGAGAGGATTGTTGAGTGCAGTTCGACAGTCACTAAAAGAGTTGCAGCCGACAGCAGCGGAGAGCAGAAGAATGGAGCCAGAGGAGATCAGGGAGGGATATTTGGTGAAAAAGGTAAGAGCTGCCAGAAAACACTGTACGAGTCCAAGTTCCTCCTTCAGCTCCTGCATTTGTTTGACCTTGTTCAAGTCTAACAATTAAATTTAAGCAGAAATAACATTAAAATTGGAAACTGTATTGCTGCTAGAATAAAAAAGTTAAGACATTCTGACATTTTAAATCACCAGAGATACTTCACAGTAATACACTCAATATTTATCAGTGTATTAGATACAAAATACTGGATTCAAAGTTGCAATAAAAAGTGTGGGTCACAGAATAATACTACCACTTTTAAGTTTGCAAACCAAGATTAGGTTAGTATTGTTTCACATCACACCACCTACAGGAATAGTTGTGCCGGTGATGAAAGTTGCTGCATAATTCTCACAAATAGTATTCTGTTCCTCAGTTGCAACAAAAACTCAAGTTCCTGCTTCTCTTCAGAAACCACATTAAAACGAGGAACACGTTTTCTACCTACATTTCGTTTTATAGACTGAGCCAGGTGTGACTTTTTGTTTCACCAACACCCTCAACATGAAAACCTCATATATCTATTAACTTTACTTTAATCAACTTGCTTTCCATGCCCAGTTTTAATATTCTTAAAAATGTGTGAATCTTACTGTATTACCCTGTGTACACTTTATGTTGTTTTCATTTCGTTCCAAAGCACTTTGGTAAATCTTCTGCATTTTAACGTTATGGGCGCCACAACTGTGCGTAATGGGCACAGCTAAAGGCGTTGTCATAAAACATTCATCATCAAGGACAGAGTGGTGGAACAGTCAGAGGTGTCAGGAAGAGGTTGATGAGTGGTGTGTGAGCTCACACTTACAAAACAGATGTGTAAGTAACACAACATGTGTTAATTTTTAACACTAGTGTGTCTAGTTAAGGACAACACGTTTTGTGTTGCTTTTAACACAATCAGTGTGTTAGAAAATTTAACACATGACGTTGTTACATATTTAAACACAAAAATTTGGTAAGAATAACACAAATATGTGTTAAAAGTAACACAAAAATGTTTATATAATTTTTTTTTATTGTTGCTATGCTAAAATTGCAATAAAATGCTCAAATTAAAACAACTGCATAACATTCAGGTGACTTTTATTTAAACCATTAAATCATCTTACATACAAAACTGATATACAGATCAAATCAATTTCATTCACACAAAAATAATAATTTTCAAGCCAACAAACTCCCCCAACCAATCTTTTACAATATCTGTGGGATACAGCAACATACATTCTTGGTCAGTAGATGGATAATAACCCAATGTAAACTGGAATAAAGGTCTGTTTGACAAAAATGACCACTGTACACAAACCCTTTACAGGCATACAATATAGTAAATATAGTAACAACTCATTTGCAATTGTCAAGTTAGGTTTTATTTGTATCTATATTGTATATAAAGCACTTTGAGCTGCATTTCTTGTATGAAAGGTGCTATACAAATAAAGTTGTTTATTATTATTATTACTATTATTATAATTATTATAGGCTAAATACCAGTAAGGATCGATCAGGCTAACAAGTAAATTCTGTGCAGCTAAACCCTGGCTACAGTTGCCTGTTCTATATCAGCGTCAAATATACATCTATGTGCCACATTTACTCCCAAAGTTAGAATGAGACGTTCTGTGATATTTGAGACGAATATCCAGATCAAAATATGAGACACAAATACCTTCAGTGATTACAATGAGACGTTAGAATAGGTAGATCAAATACAACATGACCTTTGTAACAACTACTTCAACCTTCACTTGTGCACTTTAGCTAAAGGCCGCACACGGTCACCTGTCTCATTCATCTCCAGGGTACAGTGCTAAACTCTTGGAAGGCCGTGTGGGTGGTGCTGTCAGAAGATGGCGTGGAATTCTTCAAAAAGAAAACTGACCGTTCTCCGAAAGGAATGATCCCAATGAAGGGAGCAACACTCGTCAGTCCGTGTCAGGATTTTGGCAAAAGGACGGTAAGAAAGTCTTGAGTATACGCTATAACAACAAAGAACAACAGGAATTGTCACTGTTGTTGATTTTCCTCATATCTAAGACGAGAAGGAGAAAACATTTTAACAGCCTGACTGACTGATAATGCTCCGTTTAGCTGGTTTTCAAGTTGACCACGGAAAAGAAGCAGGATCACTTCTTCCAAGCTTCACATGTGGAGGAGAGAGAGTTTTGGGTCAAGGACATCAAGAGAGCCATGACCTGCCTGCAGGGGGGGAAAAAGTTTGCCAGGAAGTCGACCAGACGCTCCATCCGCCTGGCCGACACGATTAACCTCACGTACGTTCTGTGACATCTTGCTTGTGAAATGCTAACTGTTGCCAATCAAGACATTGAGTCACAGTTAAACTTAAGCCAACGTAACTGAAAAGTCAGAAGCTGATGAGAAACCTGCAAAAGGGATCCTATTATTTACTCACAAACATGATATGTGTTTCTGAACATCACACATTCACATGGTGTTATTTTATACACGGGGGGTTTTAACACAGGGGTTTAGTAAATGGTACATTTGTTGTACTTTGTAGTGACTAAAGACAAGTTGGGTTTACATTGCGTTTGCAGTGAGCTGTACACACTAATGAAAGACCAGGATGATGGAGTGAAAGAGTTGAAACTGGAGCAGGAGAACCGAGTCTTCAATCACTGTTTCACAGGTACTGTTGTCTGGGTTTTATTGATGCTACATGTTTGAAAGAATTTCTGTTTCTCTTTATAACCTCATAATGGCCTCACCATTTTTCTCTCCTTCACTGTTTTGTCTCAGGTGTGACGGTGGTGGATTGGCTGATTTCAATGGAGAAAGCAAGAAACAGGCCTGAGGCCCTTATGTTAGCAGCAGGGCTCCTGAATGAGGGTTTTGTGCAGCCTGCAGGTGACCGGGCCAAAGACGGGGCAGAGAGCGCAGAGCTGACGACCTTCTTAGATCAGACAGACGCTCTGTACTACTTTGTAAGTTCAGATGAGAGTCAAAAAGTACTCTCTGACAAAATATGTTGATATATATGATTGGAAATGATTTATTTGTCTTTTTCCTGCAAGACAAATACAGGAGAGCAATGGAAATCTGTATTCATGTGATTGGAAAAGAGCTCAAATATGAAAACTTGTTTGACAGAATAATATAAAATAATATAAAAAATATATTTCGTAGTATCTTCAAGTTCTATATATTTGGTTGTTTGTATTTTATATTTTATTAGTAGTTATCCATTATAAAGTTTATGGTTAAAATAACAAGCCCAAAATACATTAGCCTACTTAGTCATGAAGCTTTGGCACCTATAATATATATATATACTCTCTAAAATCGGTACAGGTGTTAGAGAGTAATCTATATCGGTCGGGTTCTTATATGTATGTATTTTTGTGACAGGCCGACAGTGGGTTCTTCTGTGAAGGCTACTCCAGTGATGAAGATGTGCTTCTGAAGGAGGAATTCAGAGGAAATATCATAAAACAAGGGTGTTTACTTAAACAGGTGAATTTTACTGTGTTTTTCTGATTTGACACTGTTGATTTACACGACTTAGATCTTTGACTTAGATCAAATATTATAATAAGTATCTCCAGATGAAAGGCCATCTCTGCTATACTGTCCAAATGCAAAACATGACACAGATTATATTAGCCGTCACATTTATACACTATTATGTAGAGTAAAAATAACACACACAGCTGGCCAGCTACAGTTATCTCAAGTAACATGTTACATCTGCTGTAAGAGGAAGTGTGCTTCACATTTTCTTTTTTACACTTCCTGCAACTGTTGTGTTCTTTTATCACAGGGACACAGGCGAAAAAACTGGAAGGTGCGAAAGTTCATCCTGAGAGATGACCCTGCTTTTATGCATTATTATGATCCCACCAAGGTAAAGAGGCAGTCAGCCATTACCCTCACCCACATACAGTGCTAAAATCTAGAAATGAGAAAGTCTGTGTATTTTCTTCCTTTCTTTCTCTGTGTCAGGGCGATGACCCTCTGGGCTCCATCCATCTCCGTGGCTCTGTGATTACAGCGGTGGAGTTTGTCCCTGATGGTGAGTGACAACAATGCCACGGGACACATGTAGCCCGCCTGCTTCCCCTCTGCGGCCGGGAAATATAAATAGTGTTTACTGCCAGTGTGTTTCTCTTCCCCTTCTCTCCCTTTTTAACACCCTTTCTCGTCTCTTCAGCCAAAAAATACGACGTTGACGGCAACCTCTTCGAGATCATCACATCGGATGAGGTCCACTACTTCCTCCAAGCTGCCACCATCGAGGAGAGAAAGGAGTGGATCAAGGCGATACAGGCGGTGTCAAAGAGTGGCAAATAACAGGAGCAGCGGTGCGGAGCAGCCACGGTTAAACCTACTGATTGTAAAAGCTTGATAGATCACTCATTACATTAAACTGTGTGTCAAACATAGACTGTATATAAACAACTCACAACTAAAACATCTTAATCTTTCTGCCTTCTAAATCAAACAATCTTTCTGTGAAGTATGTAACTCACCAAAAGAGAAATGAACGTTATATCATCAAATCTAACTGTATTGAAATGTCGAACTAATGCCTGATTTAAGTTTAGTGTGTCACAGTTCAGTGATATATTGTTAAACCTGTAGCACTTTACACTCCAGCTCAGTAATAACAAGGTTATAAGGTTTAACATCTTGGGAGCAAAGACCTGATAACATCATGGACATTACACAGTGAATTACATTCATATTTTGAAAACAATGACAATGTTTTAAGGTTAAGTATGATGTTTTTTTTATTTTCTATAATACAGCAACATTAGGGCAAGAACCTGAAAGTAACACAGGGAAGAACAGCTTTATAAAAAAGGAACAGAAAAATGGATGTAAATCCTATCGTAGAACAACAGTTAATACTAATAGTGAGACAACTAAAGGTTTTATTAATAGTGACACTACACAGTTAAGAGCAACCATGCTGTTATCTCTTTCATATAAATACCTTGAAATAATACCCTATTACAGAATTCAAACCTCATTATTATCAACAAGATATGACCTGTGTAATTACCCAGTATTTCTGTGTCCCCTAAATATAAGCCCATATTACCTTGTCAATAAAGACTCAAATTATTCTGTCCAAATACAATCATATTTTATAACTCATGCATCTGTACATACACAGTGTATTACAAGATACATGCGATAGTTTACTGGCTTGTTAAAATAGCGACTATTTCCTGAGATATATTACAAACATAGAAGAAATATAAAGCAGCTGTTTTTTCCTTGAACAACCAAACTGTCAGACACTGGAAACACTGCCTGTTTAAATATTAAAGGCAGTGACACAGTAAAAAAAAAAAATAGTTTTTTAGGTTCAAGGCCTTTTTTTCTGCCTGGTGTGGTTTTACTGATTCCTCCGTGTTCACTCATCTTTCTTCCTGAGTGTGAACTGAATCATTCACCGCCCTCACAGCTCAGTGTCACATTGTGGCTTGCACGCCTCCTGCATATGTGAGAACATTTATCAGTGACAAAAATGACTGGCTCAAGCCACAGTATGACTACATCAAAATGGCTACACTAAGAAAATACTTTGGTAGCATTTAAAATGATGGTAACTGAGGTCAAAATACAGGGGATGAATTCCAGTTCATTATTATTTCAATAATTTCAAAGTTTTCTTTTAATAGTAACAACATAATACCCTGACACTGAGCATAGCATAGTGTCATAAAATAATATAGTTATGTGTTTTGATTTGATCATACATGTACTTTTTGCTCATGTTTTGTAACCTTTAATAAAACTGTTTCCTCCAACATGTCATGCTGTATCACTATAGAGCACAACTCATTTTCTGTGACAATACCCAATGACACCAATCACCCACTTGCTCACTCACACAACTCGTGTTTCTTCTTCTTCTTCTTCTTCTTCTTCTTCTTCTTCTTCTTCTTCTTCTTCTTCTTCTTCTTCTTCTTCTTCTTCTGTTCGGTTTATTGGCGGGTGGCAACCAATGACAAGGTGCATTATTTACATCTACTGGATCTCAAATGTTGTTTTCTCAGTGCCTACTCTCCACTCTTCATGTGGCAGAGACCGGATTCCTTTGATTCAAAGGAAAAATTCAGAGATGTGAATTTGTTATATAAACTAAATAATATTATTCATGTTTGATGGAGGATGTTTTTTCATGAGAAGATGAAGAAGAAGACACAGTTGATGGCGGTGATAATGCACCTTGATGTTGGTTGCCAACCGCCAATAAACCAAAGAGTGTTTCATGGATTTTAACCATAATTATTGAATGTGTAGCTTATTTATAGATTCAGTGTGTTTTTTATAGGCATAAGCTAGTTTCAACTGCTGGTTTTAAAGCCATTGCCATAATCTCTTTTGAACAGAGTGTTTTTAGATTAATAAATTACTATCAAATATTATTGAATAAAACTAAAAAGAAATCACATGATGATAAATTTGCTTTTTTTTTCAAATAATTGTTATTGTTAATCGATCCAAAAACAAACATCAGTGTGGCTGCCAGCATGTGTGTGTGTTTTACCATTTAAACACATGAGGTCACTATACATCAACTTAAGTCTGCTGCTGTGACTCACAGCAAAGTGGGTTCTTACTTTCATTGGTTAGTGGACAATTTGCTGTACTTAGAAAACATGGTGAAAAGTAGGTGAGACTAATCAAACTGCGTACAGATTTGATGTACACAGGCTGTGATATATCAACACCCCGTGGGGCAGATCCCACATATTGTCTCATGACCTGGGTTTTGTACGTAGCTGCAGACAAATCAGAACAAACAAGTTACATTAAATTGGACCCCCCGGTGGTCAAATTCACACAACTAGGGATGTGGAGCCCATCACACTGGGAAGAAAACACAAACAATTCAATAAGGATGCTATCCCAGAATGGTCGCCAACTCACACATTCAGTCTTTGGTGGTTGTCGATAAAAGTCCTGAGTTCAACAACTGATGCCGTGACTATAAACCCCCACAACAATTGCTGAGTTCCCTGATGAAAACTATGTGAAAATACAGAATGCGGCTGAATGTGTTGTGTAGAAAATAAAGCCAAAGATGTTCTGTTGCACAGTGGGGCTTGATAGTTTCACAAATTGATTTTCAGAGGTTTAACCCTGTCTCTGCTATACAAAGTGAAGAAAAAGCAGAATCTATTAAAGCTCCCTCACTTGACACAAGGGAGAAATAAATAAACAAACAAGCCGACACACACACAGGAGAGCACTGTTCTCTCAAATCCTGCTCATGTGGATGTTTAAAAATGATTGTTTTTGTCTTCTGTTTCCAGCTCAACTTGGCCAAGTTGCCTACAATCATGTACCAGCAGCATTAATTATTAAAAAAAAATCGATTTTGTTTTAAATAACACTTTTTTAAAACACAGTTACAAAGTGCTTCACAATCAGCAAGTACAACAAATCTAAAAAAGACACGATGAAACAAATTAATTAGCTAGATCAAATCAAGAAAGGCTTTCAGAAGTATGTTTTGAAGTACTCATTTATACCTGGATAGATTTTACAACAACTCACATAAAATAATAATTGACTTTCTTGTTGAAGGACGTTCTGAGGTACTTCTATTAGCATTAAATATGGTAAATAAAATTAAAATAATTGACGTAAACAAACAACTCAGATAAAATAATAATTGACTTTCTGGTAGAAGGATGTTCTGAGGTACTACTTTCCGTATAAATAAGGTATATAGATAAAATTATTAAAGTAAGCAAACCATTAGGAAAAATCAGGCGTTTCAGTAGAAGTGTGTTTTAAAAAGGGGTCCAAATTAAGAGGTCATCATTGTGCTTCCTCCAGCTGTCAAGATCTTTTAATCTCGTTGTCATTAATTACACAATAATCATGATGCATCTTTGCGTCTCTCGAGTCATTTGACTGCACAAGTATAAAATATTGTTAAGTCTCAGTGCAGCATTGACTTACCTGGTTTGACAGATAGCATTTAAAGTGAGCAATACAATCTTTGTCTCGCCCATTAATACGAGTTGTGTTGGACCTCTACTGTGTGACTGACACTAAGGAAACACCAAAACAGAGATGACACATACTGCCATAGTAGATAACCAAGGTGACGCTTTGTAAATGAAATAAACAAACAATTATTTTTGTTGTTGAACCAAATGAGTTGCAAGTACAAAAGGTCTCGGATAAGGTCAACACTCTTTTGCGGCCTTGACACAGGCAAATTGTTCATTGTGAGTTTGTGTGGAAGTGCAGTCACAGAGCAGATAACTGAAATGACACGAAATATTAAACAACAGGTTTAGCAAGGAATACCACGTCTTTCTCTCTGGCCTGCAAAGAAACAACAAAAGTTTGTGTGTGGGATCGATGCAGAGTTTAATACAAGGGAGGAGTTACTTTCTCTGCAAGTCATACATGGCACTACCAAAGTCGAGGATATTTTGGGGCAAGGTGTTTTGAATGAAACCATCTGTGAGTAGCATCATCACTACCATGTGCCATCAGACATCTTGCTAAAGAGAAGCAGTTCCAACTGATTACGGGCGTTAGTGTGATATATGTTCATAAAATTGGTATGGCCTGTGAAGGATGTTGTGAATACTGAAATAGCCCTTGTTATGACAGAAAGCTCCTGATCCGCGGCTTAGTGCAAAATGGAAATGGTCCGAAAACATTCAGAGCCCTGTTTCGCTTGTAAATGGCCTTTTCAATGTACGCATTTATACCGAGATAGCATCAGGGACGTCAGACAGCTTCTGACTCATCTCTGAGGTTGTTCTGCTCTTAAACAACTTGGGCTTTTAGACTGAATCTGCACCCTGCTGTTGGATCATAGATTCTGCCCAGGCGGACTCTTTAAAGCATCTTCCACTAGCTGTTCAACATACACTGAATATGTCTGCGAGAGTGGACCTGTCACCAATAGAAACTAAAATGAGTGTGTGCTTTCTTTCTTTTATCTTCAAAGGTTGTGATGTGGGACTCACTGACAAACACATCGTCGTGGAGATGACGTTTTCTTTGCTCCACGGAAAGATGTACGTCATAATTGATCGTAAAAAAGTCATGTAGGTAGAAAAGAACACTACTATTGACATACTCTCATTGTTTCACAGGATATACTTTCCTACCCTGTCAAACATGACTACACAATGATATGCCACATGAAAACTGAGAGACATGACTTACTGATCTACAATGGGGCACTACCGTGTCTTTGATGAAAAGTAATATATTCAATTTGAAGCTGAGCTTTAATTCAATCATTCAATCCCACGCTTGAGAAAACAATGAATCCACAAAAACCTTCAATCAGAATTTAAAACAAAAGATCTGCAGAGTGAAGAGGTCTAACTGTTGAGATCAGGGCTAGACTTGCTATAGCTCGAGGTGGGACTCTGCTGAATGATGTGAAACGTTTACTTTGATCATCACAGACAAAAGATCTCTACCCAGTCAAACTGAGATTGATAGAGGCATAAATCAGTGTTGCATTATGAGCAGAGGACACAAAAGGAGGATGGGTGCAGCCACTTGGAAGAAAAGCAGAGGAAGATGTGGAGGGGATAGAAGGGAAGGAGGCTCCCTCCTGCATCTAAAGCAGATATGGAAAAAGAGAAAATTTCAGATCAACCATAGGCCAGTTTGACCTCCTGAAGATCTGGCTGAGGTGCAGCCTTGAGCTTCTTCATCACATGGTGACATTCAACATGTTTGCTCCTCCATGTGGAAATACTCAAGGTTCCCCATGGGAGGACACACTGTGGCTGATCCATTCCACCGGAAAGAGCTGTTTTACATATTAATGCCTCAGGTTTGCCGGGGAGAAGCTGCTTAGCATGATGTTTGGAAATAATATATCAAGTCTGCTGCCATTGATGGATACAAAAATCTTTAATGAAAGGACAGATTTGATTGAATTTTGTGCAAAAGTGAACACATGATTCGAAATAAATCTTTCCTCTTATCCCATTTATGTCCCTCCATTTGTCCTTGTCTACCTGCAAAACCAATTAATTAATGACGTGATCTCTCCCCTGACCTCTGACCTGTAATAATAACCCTTTTGAAACAGTGCCTTATCACAAGTGCACCTGTGATACTGTGTTGAAAATCCTTTTCCATCCCTGCCATCTCGATCCTAAACACAAAACAACTTATTTATCTTTCCAATATTACTATAACACCGTTTACCCTTTCCTCGACAGAGAGAGGGTGGTCATTATTTCAAGAGGAAGCTGCTTGTTAGAGACCAAAGCCAACATGTTTTTTGTCCTTTTTTCTGAGCAGTACAGTCACCCAGTGTAATGCACTTTGAGCTGCCATGTTTGATTTTACAACGAGGAACAGGTGAACAAGGTCATGGTGGAAGCTACCTCAGTCTGAAATATCTACTTTACACTCAATAAATATATATATTCTGACTGGATGACATCTCCTCGGTTTGTCTTTGAATATGAACCAAGAGCCACAATTCTATTATATTAATCATAGTATTGACATAGGCTCCTATTTCATGTTAATTATATCATACCTACAATAATGAAAATGATGTTGGTTACAGCACTTGGCAACAAGTGGATTAAAGTTGATGTTTACTTTACCAGAACGTGAATAACAAGAAGGCAATACTTCCTCAGTATGACTTTAATAGGATCACATTCAGAGGTTCATCTATTGACTGTAACATTGAGACTTAAAACCATTTTCTGTCGTGTTAAGTTACAAAATTCACAATTTGCTTTTTATCTCAACAACTTGAATTCTGTACTAACTGTCTGGATTGAAAGTCTAGTTGATATCCCATTAAAATTATCCACAAACAGAGCGTGTGTGTATGTTTATGACACTGTTCTGACCCATATTGTTATATATTATTAATTTAAGTTAACTCTTCTCTAATAGTCCTATTATTAATCTATCATAATTATTTACAAAGGATGTGATACATTTGTATCTGTATACCTCAATGCAACGCTATACATACATATACAAGCAACAGAATCAAGCATTTCTGTCGGAATGGGTAAGTATTTTTATTTGTACTATTATCCTGTAGGATCTTAAACATTTCACACTCACACACACACATGCACATGCACTATGTCTCTTATTTTTCTTTTCCCCTCTCTTATTCCTGGAAGGAGAAGCTATTTCCAAAGCCAACAAACCAAAACACTTAATTTTCCATTGCTCTGAACGCCTCTCTTTTGCACCAGAGGGGCTCATTGGATTTGTGCTGCAACTGTCCAGCCCGCAATAAATGACCGAAACAATAGAGTGTAAAGAAACGAGCTTGGTCAAAACAGCACGTACATGATAACAAATGTCAAAATAGTGCTCTTAATTATTAACCTTTTTGTTTAAGTTGAATATATAAACAATTGTTACGTTTTATCCAATGTACCTGAATATGTTGGATCACAATAGGACTAAAGGAAATTTTAAATTATGATAGAAGATTAAGGATAGAAAATCTCCGACAAATAGAAATCTTTTTTACGCTTTGATACACTCGCTATCCTAAAGTAATCAGAAATAAATTCCTCATATCAACAGAGTGTCTGACTATGTCTTTCTCTTTACTGCAGATGGTAACAAACAGATGTAATCGACACAGGCCTCAATCCTGCAGGTGTTTGAGCTGGTGAGATTGATATTGATGGAAGGTGCTGGCAGGGAATTGATACGTGATGAGAACACCTGCTTTGCTTTGCTTACTTGTTCCACAGTGGTTACCATCAGGACCTTGACAGGCTGTCATCACTACGCTGTCAACATCCTTAGAGCATGGAGCCACAGATACTTCTCATGACATCGTGGGACGGATGATTTATGATTGATGAGTCTAAAACAGTATATTTTGCTCAGCTGGAGGAAGATTTGAATGACATCTACACTGTGCCTTATTTACGCCCTGCAACATTATCACGGTTGAGTTTTTCCATGTGAAAAATTGTAATTATTGACAAACAGGACATTTTAATCAACCGTATGGTCGACATGTGCAGTACTGCAGGATCAATTTTCAAACGCCCCCTAAAAAAAGCAAAAAAATTTTTAAAGATCGTGAAACTCAGACAACATGGAGTAAATGCCGACCTAGTTTGATTTTAAAGAGCAAACATGTTATATCTTATATGTAAGTGAAAAATACGACCAATTTTAAGAACAATCAATAACAGGGTTGTGCTTCAAAATAAAAAGACATAACTTCCTCTGAGTTCAACCATTGACGTTTGGAGACGCCAGTAGAACAAAGGTCAGGGGGACAAATGGGCGGTTGTTCATTTAAGCTGTTGAAGAAACAGTATTGATCTAATTGTTCTCTGGTTAGCTCAAACCGAGCCTGAAATCAGGATCATTATTCATGATCGACCAATGATTTGCTGTCACACGACGTCTTCTTGCCGGCAAAGCTTTGGGCCATGTGAGGTTAGGGAAGAGCACATTAAACTGCTATTAAGAGATGGGGGCCTCGATGGCCTGGTTTGATGTCTAATTGTCATTTGTCTGCTGATCATGGTCGCTCCTGGCAAGATGTACTGATGATCTGCAGAGGAGAACCATGCCTCTGTTTCTTCATGAAAGGGAACGGAGAGTGGAGGGAAAAAGCATATTTTCCTTCCTTTAGAGGAAGCACTCTCCTCCTGGTCTTTTAGGAAGAGGCAGACGATGGTTGGCTTACCTATAATCATAAGAAAACGTTTTTCATTTCAGTCTTGAAACCAATAATTGTGCTACTTTCGAGCTTGCAGAGGATTAATGCACTAACAGAGCTTTGTGCAGTGAGAATTTGGAACAAATGAAACAAACAGAACGAGGGCAGAGAAGTGGGTTATGCTTTGTAATCCTGATTCGTGTTGACAGGGCTTTTTGCCGAGAGTCTGGGTCAACATTGGTGTGAATCCAAGCTGACTGCAGCTGTCAGCGAATATTCCAGCTAAGTTTTTAGAGCCAACTAACAGACATGCTGATTGCAAGACTTAATGCTGGATTTTCAGTGGATATGTTTCATGCAGAAATTACTTATCACAGTTGGTGGCATAATCAGGCTCATTGTAAGAAGTTGAGTCACACTGAAGATAGATGTGGCAGAATAAAGGAAGACCAGGGAAAATACAACTCATCAACCAGCAGATCGACATCGGCACTGATTGTATAGGATGCAGATTGAGCCCCTTGCTGAAGGTCAAGCATTGTCAGAATGCCACATGATATCTGCACAGTGTTTTCAGTCAGGTGTGTCCCGTCATGGCAGGAGTTCATCCACCTGCAACATGAGTATTTCCTGGTGCCCAACAAAAAGAATCACTCCAGAAACGTCAAAAAAAATACAATTAAGGGAATGTTGTGCCAGGTTTGTGATATTTTAATCCAATCTGGAATGTTACCTCACTTTACAGAAGATACAACTCAGGTTTGACCAGGAAATGTCGTACGTACTGACGTATTCCCACAAAATCCAATATTCATTCTTTTAACTCCTCAGTACGCATTGAACCCAATGGAAATACATGACACAGCATTGATTATAGTACAGCCTGCCACCAAAATCCCCAGTTGCTGGGGGGTACATGGATATACTGTCAGATGTAATCTTATAGAATTGTAATCCTGCATTTCTGCTGTAATGGGAAACAGGGGAAAAAAACACCTCAGTCAGGGGCCAGTGCACACAGACTAATGGGGACAATAAGCAAGGGCTCCGATGATGATACATAAACATTTCCCAGCATTGAGCAACAAGGCTGCGAGAAAATGTGCATAAGAGGCGACAATCCTCACAAGCTGTTGACAAACTAAACAGCAATGTAATGGGTCAGTTTGGAGAAACATGACTAATCTCATAGCGAAACAATAAGAGTGACACACACCATGCATTAGTCTGATAAGAAAAAAGGTCAGCGTGTGCAAGTCAATTTCTTCCAGCTAATATCTTACTAATACTGTTCACAGGCGGCAGCTTGTTAATCTGTCTGTGTGTGAATGAGACTCTGAATGCTCTGAAAAATGGTTGTAAGACCAGATTCTTATAATTCTACATAATTATTTCAATTCATTGTTCAAACTATTTGTAATTAATGAATTGTAATGAGATTGAAGCTTGAAGGTTCACCACTTCTCTGGTGGTTCACATCCAAGAGCAACTATAAAAGCACTGCTACTTTACTGGCAATATAGAACATGCTGTAATAGTCAACAAATCCCATGAAAGGACTGACACCTACTGTGCATTAGTCCACATCTCCCAACATGCATTTAGCTTCAAGCCGCAAGACCATGTGTGGCTAAAATACATATCACAAAGAGCCAGAGCTCAACATGAGTGAGCCTTTTGGGAACATTGAACATTGAAATGCTCCTGGTATTTCTGTCTAACATGTGTACATTCAAGTTTGTAGAAATATTTTTACTACAAATATTTGGCAATTAACAGTACAGAAAAACTATATATTTCTAAATGTTTTGGTCCTTCTTTTTTAAATCTATTTTAATCCTTTGTAAATTGGCTTTGAGTTTCCTTGAGAAGGGCTATATAAATAAAATGAAATTTTTCTTATATTATTACATTTGTATATGTAGTTAAACGATTAGAAATGCTTTTTTAATGACTGTAGTTAGTTGCAATTAATCACAAATTTATTTCAGCTTAATTTTGATTAATGAATAAATCCAAAAACGTGGTAGTGAGGTAATGTGAAGAGGAGTGGATATAATATTCTTCATGAAAATGTATTTAACAAGTTGGGTTACATGTTAAATATTAAAAACACATTCAAATATATAAGATAAAATACAATACATAAGACATGTCGACTGTACAGATTTATTCACCCACAAGGTTATGCAATATACATGAAAACACAAATTAAACATGTGAGATAAATAACACAAATGTACTCAAACTAACATTTGTCCATGTTTTGCTAAATCATGCTCAATAAATCTCACTCAAAATCTTACAGGAATAAAATGGACCACAATTAAAAGATATTTCCAGGTTGGTCTTTTTATGTTTTAAGATACACAATTTTACACCAGTTATACTGAGTTCAACCAGTTGCTGGGACACGTGTTGCCATTATTTCAAATGACAAAGGCAGCTCGCTTCTTCAGCACAGTTTTCCCAGAGAGGAAAAGCTAACTCACAAAGCACTGATGTGGCAGCTGTTGCCACCTGCTTGTGAGCAAGGCAGGGCACCTCGTCGCATGTGCTCCAGTGTGTTTGGATCACCGCAGTAGGGAACAATCCTCCATGCTAATGTCGAGCTCTACTTTGTAGCAGTGCACACGTTTGTTAATACAGTCTCTGTCCTTGAGGGATTCAGACTCAGAGATTCTTTATTCTGTGGAGGTTCAATCGTTTCCACTGCACCTCAGCTCCGTACATCCTTAAACCCAGAACCAGCAATGAACTTGTTTCATTGTTTTGTCCTTGTGTTTCTATATATCTACGGTGAGGGTCTGCTTGAACCTCAGTGTGAAGTGCCATAAAGTGGGAAGCACCACTGACCCTCTAAAACCTCTCTTACTTACTCTGCTGATAATGTCGCTGAAAGTGATGAGTCTCACCTGAGAGAGAGAGAGAGAGGGGAGGGAGGAGAGAGACGGGGAGAGGGTGAGGGTTACCTGCAAGGCTCCAGCAGTTTGTCCAGCTCAGCCTTTGTTGGCATGGTGACGCTGGTTTCCTGCACAGTGCCAGTGGATGAATTAGTGGCTGTTGCTTTCACTTAGACTCGCTTCCCCATCTCCAGAGTAGAGTTCCATCTCGTCGACAAATCTTGGGGGGACATGAGTCTTCAGCTAATGTGCAACTTGCTGTTTGTTGGAGTGCTGCGGGGATGTGCCTGAAGGGCAGAGAAGCTGTGACAGAGCTTTGGATGCTACTTGTGATGCATGGCAAGCGTTCACATGGCAGCTGTCTTTCCACTGCAATTTCATTGGAGGAACTCTGTGCTGAGTGCGTTCACTTTATTTTCAACGCCGCTGCTCTGCCACAGCCATACATTGTTTGGGTCACCTCAGCATGGTGCTTGCTTTGCACGACTGTTGAAGGATTTGATGGGAGTTTCCACCGTTAATTGATCTGATGAACTGTAACCTCAAAGTAGCCACGATTTTCCTAGTGATTTTTACACAGTGTGAGCCCCACCTACTTAGTTTGTTTTGTCCTCTCTGTTTCGAACACCTCCTGCATCCTGGTCAGTGGGTAAATGTTTACAACTAAGGGAGATGTGTTAGATGTGTACTTGGTTTGCATGTGTTAGTGTGGATGTTCTCCTGTGATAATTAAACTCAGCTTGACAGTAACCAGACACAGCTTCAGTTGAAAGGCTTTTCGCCATCGTGCACTAATTCAAATAGTAAAGACAGACTTCTTTTTCAATCCGCTTGCCGCTTGAACTGCAGGTGATTCCCGGTGTTAAATAAATCTTGCATTAACAGCTGCATATGTACATATTGTATTAAGAAATAAATGTATCGATGTCGAAAAGTAATGTCTGGGAGATGAGACATGTGTAAAGACAAGGATGATAGTTTGAAAGATATCTATTTTCCTATGGTGGCAGTGAACTGAATATTAATGTTTTGTGTGCGTGAGTGTGTTCCTAAGTTGATGGAATTCCAGTGTATGAAAGAGCAGATGTTGTTTGTCTGTTTGACAGTATTGTTGCACTGTTTCTAGAGGGAAAAAAGTAAACAGGCATCGAGTCATTAAAGTCACACGGCCGACATGAAAAAACTGTCCATGTCACATCTGAAAAGGTGAAGCGCTGTGCCTGAGGGACGGCAGGATGGTGATGACAGTAGCTGATACGCAGTGTCGTCACCTTCCCCTTAGGGTTGTTGAACTCTGACTCAGATGTTCTCCTGCTCGTCTTAATAGATTGGCGGCTGACCCATCGTGTATCATGCCTCTTAACCCTGTGTGCTGAAACAGGTTCAAATCCGACCACGAGCAGGAGAAGTGGTTTAAGATAGCCTGCTTCACATCTTTATCTCTGACCCTTGTGATCCTCAGAGAACTGCCCCAAACCCCCTTACATGTGAGGTAAATTACTTCATCTTGAGGGAAAAGAGAAGCTGAAAGCTTCAGCTGCTTTTTCCAGCATGAAAGTACATGATTCTAAACGCTTACCGCAAAGGAGAGAAGAACCAGGCAAGCACTTCTATCATTATTTAAATTAATTTACATGCCAAACATATTCAGTTTCATCAGTTTCCCATATTCCCCCCCACAAAAAACAATGTTCATAAGCTCTTGACAGTCCCACAAACGCAGCCATGCATAATCAGGTTAAAGTAAAATGTATGTGTTTCTACCCCGGCCTTCATGTACAACACAGATCTGACTACGAACAGACGAGAGACCAAGTGTCACAAACTGTTGTAAAACAGATTTGAAACATATATAGAATGTGAAGTACACATGTCCTAATAATTATCTTAAAACCAATAATATCAGCATTTCTCACATTTTAATCGAAAATACTAATATTTGGAATAAGGCCCGATGCAGATTATTCAAAGTGGATATGCCGTGTAGATGATCTTTGTCAAGTAACAATTCTTTGCAGCTCTCCAGACAGATGCTCAGAATAATAGTGTAACTCTATAGTGTACAATTAAATGTACTGTGTAAAATACACAATGCACCCAACAGCAGTTGAAAACTAAATTTACAGTTGCTAACTAGCTCTATTAGAACTCTTCTGGGCCTCCAAGGTGCATCAGCCCACAAATACTTTAGGCCAGGGTCAATGCTGTATGCAGTGAAGTATTATGCATTTGAAGACAACGGATAACTATGATAACTAATGATACGTTACACGTAACTTACACACAGTACATGAATTGTAAAGAGTTTTTCTCCCCAGTATCTTGTCATTTATTAAGCGTTTCTCTACAAAGAAAACATGCAAGCAAATGGTCTCTTTTTAAAGACACATTATCAGAAAAATAAATGAATCTATATTTCCCACTCTTTAAAAGAAGTGGGAAATATGCTGGATGTTTCCTGTACCTCAGTACACACAATTACACAATAATTACATCTCTACAGAAAAAGCCTGAGTATTTCCCTCTAGACAAAACATAACATTTAAAATAGGAAAGCGTCACTCAATAAAAGCATTTCTTTAACATTAATAGTTATTTGACATTACTGAAATTACAACAAAACAGGTAAAGGAAATACAATACAATCGATAGAAGCATCAAGATCTTCTATATATTTCAGAAATACAACAAGTTACAATATTTCCTAATGCATGCACAACAATCACATTCACATGATGGCCCGAACAAAAGAATTGTATGTACTAACCAACAAAGTTTGAGCTCTGCTGCCCCATTAAGCCTTGTAGTGTTCGGTTTCCACTTTTCTCTCTGGTTCATGGTGCTTGAAATCTATACCAACTATTTTAAACATGAGGGAATTGCACCATCGTTACTGTCGGTTATGTAATTTCTGTAGATCAATAGTCCCAATGACTCTGACTGTTCGATAACAGGTCTTCCTCGTCTTCATCTCAGCTGAATACATTCAATCTCCTCTGTCACAGGCATGGAGGAGGTCCTAATCTCCATCTCATCCACAGTCTTACTGGGGGCATACGTCGACCTCCAGCGCAGCAGCACGATCTTCTTCAGGTGCTTCACTGTGTTATTCTTGACGCTTACAAAACAGAAGGTATTGATCATGCTGTTGCTCATGGCGATGCACTCGATGATGTAGAAGGCCACCAGTGAGTTCTTCTGTCTTGAGATTAGTGTCGGATGGAAGTCCCTCAGGATGGTGTAGCCGTAATACGGGGCCCAGCACAGGATGTATGCCGTCAAGATCCCGATGAGGACCATCACCGTCTTGCGGCGACAACGCAGCCGCTTCCTAATCTGCTCCGTCTGGAAACCCGGGACATTCTTGAACCAGAGCTCACGGGAGATTTGGGCGTAACAAATCGCCATGACGATCACAGGCCCCACAAACTCCACGGCAAAAACAACCAAGAAGTAGGAGCGGTAGTAGGCCTGCTTGTCCACAGGCCAGATCTGCGCACAGAAGACTTTGTGAGTGGTCGGGCTGGTGCCACCATGAGGGTACATGGTCTCAGAGGCAAAGTAGGCAGAGGGAATCGAGATTAGAATGGGAACAACCCAGACTCCTGTTATCAGGCAGTAGGCGGTTTGGTACTTCATACGAGGCCGGAGTGGATGGACTATAGCCATGTACCTGCAGAACACAGACACATTGTTGCATTGAGTATATATAATATAATATATAACACAGTACAATGAAGCACTCTATATAACAGTCTGAGTGCATCTGGACGCAACAGATTTTGCTCTGACTCATCCATAGAAGATTGAAGTTCAATGCACCATGCTCCATTATTCAGTGAAGAGAATTTTCATATTGGTAATAAAGTTATTTTTATGGAGCTTTAGGCCCAAGCTGTAATCTAAATCTAGGTGAGATGAAAAGATTCATATGGATCAAATTTTTACTTCCACCAAAAAAAATGATGTTTATTGTATTTGGATTACCGTTTTTTTCACTTTCTTTAACATTTTGAGATAGGGTGTTTTTTTTGTTTTTTTTATAATTCAGGCATCTTGATTTAAAAATGAGGAACATATAAGGGACTGATATTTATGAGTTATGTCTGACGTCAAGTGAATTTAAATGTGGTTTAATAAGGGCACTGGGGAGGTATGCTCACTATAATGCCATTCTAGTTCTGCATTTACAGAGCTGGAGATGGGAGGTGTAAAGAATAGAAATGGGGGAGGGAGCTTGTTAGTCTGGCTCTGACATGATTGAAAAAAGTTATTTATCAGCGAGTGTGCTGTGTTTTTACATAATGTTCCTGTTTTTTAACCTTTACTTACACTGGAATAAAACAAACATCTACTTTAAATTCTCATGGCAGATGTTTCTCTGTGCTGAGGATGCTGTGGAATTATATTGTGTATAATGTATAATGTAATGTGTAAGTATTCAAATACAAGATATATTCTTAATTAGTGCAATCTTAAAATTGTTTAGTGGCCAAGACGTGTGATTGAAATGTATATTTTAATATTTCAAATTAATTATATTTTCCTGGTCTTGTCAACATGATCAAAATATAAATTTCTGATGTTTTCCTAATCAGTAATTTCAAAGTACTCTACAATAAACACTTCCCTTGAATACATAACATTTGATTATACAGAACACAACCACACAGATAGGTGATTGTCACTAGTTTGGCTGCAGCGCTGTGGATTCTCTGAATCAAGCTGCAGTCAGTAAGCTGCTGCTGTTTGTCAACACCTGAATGCTCCAACAGTCACAGAGAAATTATAGACTTTACAATAATTCATAGTCATTATTTTGGGGACAACATTCTCCGGCCTCAGCGTCGTGTTTCAGGCTCAAAACAAACACTCTTTCTCACTAAAGCATCTAAAAATCGGAGCCATGCTTCTTACGACTCCTCAGGTGTTAAGTGCACTCATGCTCAGAGCGAGAAGGAGTGTTATTATGGGCTGGGTTACTATGATCTGTTCCTCTCAAAGACAATGCAACAAACTTTGCTGTTGTTGCTCCAGTGGCCTTTTCAGTTTCTGTGAATATAGACGTTTTTCACCGCAGATGTTTTGTTAGCAGGAGAAGCACAGATTATGGCTCCGTTCTTCTCAAGTGCCCGAGGCCATGCTTGTACAATGATGAGAAACATGCACAATACCAGGACCCTTAAATCACAGAACGCGAATGAAACCCAGCCATCATTAAGCATATTATTTATACCTGATCTATTCTTTGATGAGTCAAGATGTCTGCTGGCCATTTGTGTTTCGGGACTGTTATTTCCTCTGTCCTCTAACTAATGGAACATTGATTGCACCTGAGCCCTGTTTTTCGAAGGCCCCCTGCGAAAAGCACTGACTCACATCTGACGGAGGGTGGGTGTTTCCTCACTTTTTATTGCTCCTGTTCCTACATGAAACTCTGTGAGCTTATCATCCACAGTATTGACTTGAGGGAGTCAGATCCATTCATTAAAAACACTCTGCTTGTGTGTCCACTAATGCATTTGACTTGGCACTTAAGAGACAATGCTTGAATGAAGACATGTGGACTCGAATTTAATCTGCTTCAATTGTATTAGCATGAGTAATGTCAAGACCTTACAAAATTATACAGAAACCCAACAGTTCCCTCAACGAGCAAACACAGATCAGAACCAGACTCAATGTGGGGATGAGTGCAAAATAATTTAATCTTGGCCTATTCTCTAAAGTCTTTTAATATTGGATATTTCTGCATGGAAACTACATGTGTTCCATGCGTACATGTTTTAGATACGTCTAAAGAATGTTTCAACCTGTGCCAGAGCGCTGCATGGACATAGCTGGCAAAGATAGAGAAGGAAACACAAATGAACTCAAGATACCTGTTGCATGCTGAGCCGAGTAGCAGGGGAGCTGATTATATGGGAAACTCGCAATCAAAAATGAATCAAGGCACATGTTTGTGGTCTCTGAAGTACTGGTGATAGCGTGCATACATTTATAAACAATAAATAAAATACTAAATCTGAACACTCAAATATAAGTGGCAGCATGGTGCCAAGAAAAGGATTTAATCACTGATGGAACACATCCGCTCCAGTGTGAAAATAACAAGTGGCTGTGGAGCAGTACGGAGTTGAACCCCTGTGACTAAGCTCGCAGTATGGGGCGGTTTACAGCAGCTTTGTGGTTCTTTTATAACACGCTCATAAAAGCCATCTTCATTCAAAAGAACAAGATCAAATCTGTTGCCGGTTTTAAATATAAAAAATCTTTGTTAATCTCTCAAAATCTCATGGATATGGCTACATTGATAATGTCAAACAAAAACCTGATGTCCAAAAGAGGAAATATTGCAGGAATAAAAAGCTATAGCTGTAGAGCAGTGTGATTATTCAGTCTTTGTGAGGACCCTTGGGGAGAGAGGAGAACACTGACACAAAAACATGGATTCAAATCTTTGTCAACAACGCCACAAGATATTTGTAAGAAGCAGAGACTCATTGACTTGAACACGAGGGCATGGTCACAGGGACATACTAACAAGACTCACCTGTCAACCGCGATGGCGAGCAGTGCGTTTGTGGACACGTAGAGTGACACAGTCCGCAGGTAGTTGACGGAGGAGCACAGCACCAGTCCGTGGCTCCAGGAAAGCTGTTTCACCACGTAGTAGTCCACCAGGAACGGGCAGCACACCACCGCCACAATGAAGTCTGAGATGGCCAGGTTGGCGAGGAGCAGGTTGGTGAGGTTGCGGAGCTTTTTGTAGCGGGTCAGCGTGGCAATGAATATGAAGTTTCCCATCCCACAGACGAGCATTATGCAGACGAGGACCGCTCCAATAACAATGGTGGCCACAAAGAAGGCCTGGCCCTGCGTGGTGTCTGGGATGTCATCAGGAGGGATGCCATAGTCCATATCGTAGCTGTCCATATAGTGATTCATTTCTCCTGTTGGGTGACTCTCCTGCATCTCTGTATATGCTGCGACCAAGTGGCTGATGTTGGAGTCCCCCATGTCTTGGTACACGCTCTTATTTTGGTTTAAAGGAACAAACAGATCCAACACATCAGGCGGAAAATGCTCATGGTTTCCTCAATTAAGTTGTGTGAGCACATATGACAGCGTGTCCATGTCTGAGTCATCAGCAGCACCTATTCACCTGGAACAGGAAGTTCCAATTTCAGCATTACTCATGCAAGAGCAACAGATCATCAAAAGAAATGACATGTTCTCGGCGCTGGCATGATTGACATTTCTGCAATATTTTTTGAAAGAAAAGCATTGGCTGGCTGAGGTAATTATATCTAACAAAGGTCTTTGTGTTATTGATTAGGTCAGCGAGCCAACGTCTGAGAGGAGGCTCAGCAGGACGGCAGGGCTGCAAAGGGGGTCACTTAAACACAGCCTGCCTGTTAACCTCAGCTAACCAGAAGTATAATGATTTACAAAAATAATTTAAAAGAATAAATTTACCAGATAAAGATAAAGCAAGATATGATCACAGATTTAAAATCCTGATCTTTGTGATCTGAGGTATTTCTGGATAAAATACACCTAAGTTTCTCTTGAGGACGTCACACACACGATATATAATACATAGTAGTGCTAATAAAATAAAATAAAGAAGCACCTGCTGAGCTGGATAAAAAATGGCACTAAGGGCTGTATTACGCTGAGGGGGGTCTCCATTTGGAGTATTAAGCTCTTCATCTCAGAAAGGAAATAACAGTGTGTAAATCTAAATTAAACAGCATGGAAAAGGTGATTCTGTTGTTTTCTTTGAAATAACACAAATAATCAAAACACAACACAAATCTTAAATATTTCAGACACTTACCAGAAAATGTTGCAGATGCTCCTTCAGCGCTAAACACTGTCAGGTTGATAATAATATTTTCTCTGTGTGTGTCAGATCCTGTATCATCCCTGCACACACACACACACACACACTGCTGCTGCTGCTGCTGCTCCTGCTGGACCGCGTCTTTCCTGTGAGGAGAGAGAGAGAGAGAGAGAGAGAGAGAGAGAGAGAGAGAGAGAGAGAGAGAAAAGGAAAAGTTGCCCGTTTTATTCTCCTCCTCTGCCTGACGAGCGCTCAAGTGAAGGAACAACATGTAACGCCTCTAATCGTGAGTGAGAGAGGATGCTGCGCGCGTGCGTCCGTGCGTGTGTGTGGGTGGTCACAGGAGTGAAATCAGTTAAAAGTTACATGCGTGTCTATAAATAACAAGCAGACTGTGCACAGGGTCATCTTTAGCTTCGTCTGATTGAAGAAACATCAACCAGAACACAAAAGGTGTATATCGGAGCTGCTTTCACATCTGAGGTGCATGTGTCATTTTTTACATGTATGAGCGTCACAGTGAACTTCTCTATAGGTGGAGATGTTGACTGGATCCCACTGAATGATGCTTTTAATCCACGTTCATTATACGGATAACCTGAAAGAACTGCTAAACTAAAAATATATTTTGAATTTACAGTGAGCAAACACTTGCCTCATATACAGCAGATATGGTGAAATACTAGCATACGGCTATCAGGTGAATTGAATGCACCCTCTAGTATTAGCTCCTATTCATCTCCTGAGGAAATGATCTTCCTGTTGTGCTGTTAAAAGCATGTACGTTTTCCAGGACTTTTGCTGCCAGCCCCCGCGTAAAATGTCTGGAAAATGTCAGAGGGAGCTCGTGTGAGAATACAGCAGCAAAATTCACAACAACATTTCTAATATGTGACAGACACCCGAATATCTCAGGGTTTAAAAGGTGTCTGATACATGTAGAAGACGCCAAAGACAATGTCAACTTGAAATGATGACAAGATTCAAGAGCTTTTTGTGGTTTTCATATGTGAAAGGAAAATGTCCTGAACCAATTTCCGGAGTTCATGTCGGAAACAACTTAAATTTCGACCCCAAATGCGCATCCAGTAGCATTTCATTACCCCAGTGAAGGCTCACTGGGAGCAAACCAGTCCCCTCCACTTCCCACTTGTTGCTGTGGACATGTTGGTGCTTGAAAGTTGGCGAGTAGCTAGCTCTCATGTAAATAAGCAACATGTACGAACATGTGATATTTTTGCCAAGTAGCATTTTGCATTTTGTTGTATCTGTAATCCTGTAGGATAGGAATCTTCCCCTTCACGTTTCAGACATGCTTCCTTATGGGATAAATATTAACTGCATTGCTTTCTGTTATCAGTTTTCCGGCAGAATGTTGCAGCTGCAGGCAAATTTCTCCCTCATTTGAATAGAATTGAGATTTTCCAACTTTTAAATTCTCCCTTTTTTGTCACATCTCTGCTCAGTCTTGGCTTGATGCACATTGTTTTGCAAGGTTTGTAATATTTTCCAAAGCAATTCACTTGTGCAACCAAGGAGAAATTTTGTGACACATTACACTTTGCTTAGTGGGTCTTCACCGTGACTATGTTTATTTCACTGCAGGGTGAACAGGGTGGAGAAATCAATTTCATGTGTATCTGAGTTTGTGGAGTAAAAAAGATATCGAAAAAGAAAATATCCATTCTCTACATCCACTCAACTCAACAATGTAGAAATGTAGAAATGTTTTTAGTTGCTTTGCCCCTATTTCGCCTCGTGCCCGTAATAATGATATTAAAGTTGTAAAAATGATTCTTTAAATCCACGGTACAGTTCTAAACCTCGATTTTTGCCCTCACTGTGAAGAGAATAATAACCTCATTCTTTACATATGTCAGAGTTTTAATCATACAATAAAAAAAAGTTTCTTTAACAGCAGTAAAGTAATTGGAGCTCAGTGGTGGCAGTGGTTCCAACATGAAATTGTGGATTTCTGGTGGGTGGGTTTCCATGACTACAGACGTGTGCCTGGGGGGTCTGCAATCTCAGAGTTATTAGTCCTCTTCACATAATCACGATTGAATAACTTATTTCTTTAAATAGAAATAATGACATTTTATTTAAATTTGTTACAAATTGAATTGTGACATGTGAACTTTAGTAAATTTGGAAATGAATGAGAGCTCAACATGCTGCTTCTAGAGCAGTGGCTGTGGGCTGGGGTATCATGGTTCTATTTCAGAATCTTTAGTATTTAAACCTCTTAAAATAGACATGTAACAAGAAGGAAATGCCAGCATGCATTATCAACACAATGAGCTTAAGAATGATTGAAAACGTCCAAGAGCTGAGGAGAACCGACTCATTTACTTGTGTAATGCTAATCCTGAGTACCTAGCTACCCATCATCATCGGGCCATTATGATTTTCCAATCTTTCGTGAACCGGATGTCATGTAAGTATTTAATTGTGATCCCTGGTGGCTGGTGCTCTCCTCCATATATTTAAAACAGTAAGATTAAGTGACTTTATATAGATTCCCCCCCCATTCTAATAACCCTTTGTTTAGGTTGAATGGATTCAGGATGAACTGCACCGCAGCATCAATAAGCCTGATTAGCGAGACATAATTACAACTGGTCTCATCTTCCTCGTTTTTCTGCGGCGGGTCAATGTGTGGACAGAGCTGTGAAAGGCTGTCAGGACCATATCTCTGTGGTCAACCATCCCGAACGGCAGATAAACAGGCCGAGGCAGCAGGACTGATGGCTTGTTAGGATCAATTTCTTTTTGTGCTTGTAAGGTAGTGCAGCTGTCTTTCATTTTCCCCCTGACAATTATTTGTCAATAGAGGCAAGATGGCTTTTCCCATCCTCTCTCCCTGACAGCAGCAGGCAAGCACATAGCATAGTTGTTGAAGTTCAAAGATAATAACGCACAAAACAACAAAAGATACAAGTCAACAACTCCCTCTGTCATCTATAATAGACACAGGTGGATACATCTACAGAACACAACACAACATATCCTTCCTCTGAGCTCACACGAGATGAGAGAACAGCTTCAGCATGTTCCTCTTAGTCTTTATTACCCTTTAGATATTAGCGGCTACTTCTTCAGCTTCGCTAGCATCTATCCCTTTGGCCCACGAGGTCTCAGCTCCGGATAAACTCCACACTCTCATTTCCAACCGGACAGCTCTCTAATCTCACCCAGGCCTCGGATTTACTGCCTCTCGTAACAGCTGAATATAGATGAAAATGTGAAAGTAGGACGTGAGATACTGGCATTCTCTCCTCATCCATGGAGAACATGCGTAAGACCTATAACTCATGGCGTCAAGGGTGAACAGAGAGAGAGGTAGTTTATTGATGTAAATGTTACAGGGGAATAAGCAGCGGTTAATCCATATAGATATATATGCGTGAAGGTTTAAATCTGAGGAGAGGGACTCTGATTTAAGCAAATGTTCCTTCATCTGACTTTGTTTGCTTGTTGGTTGATTTTTTTTGGGGGGTTCGTTTAAGCAAAAAGTACAGAACAAACGTCAGCAAAACTTGGTGGAAGGATGGAACGTGGAGATAGAAAGAACCCATTTAATTTTAGTGCGGATCTGGACAAAGGGGCAGATCCATGAACTTTGTTTCACTTTCTATAATGTTCATTTTTGACATTTTCACCAATAATTCATGGATCTAAATGAAATCTGGTGTATTTATTTATCTATTTATCTATTTATCTATTTATTTATTTATTTATTATTTAGGGATCTGGGCAGTACGGTGATGTATTGTTTAGCACTGTTGCTTCACAGAAAGAAGGTTCCCAGGTTGACTGAGGAGTTTGCCCATTCACCCCATGTTTGTGACTCCAGCTTCCTCCCACAGTCCAAAGACAAGGTGGAGGTTTGATTGTGAGTGTGACTGGTCTCTGTAGGTTGTCCCTGCGATATGCTGGCAACCTGTCCAGCATGTACCTCTTCTTTTGCCCAATATCAACTGGGATTGCTCCAGCTCCACCCACGACCCTCAAAAGGACAATGGATGGATGGATGGATATTAGGCCTTTGAAAAGGTAGGTACTTGACTGAGTGTCATTCTAGTTAACCCACCTTTTCCTTCTATGTTATGTGAGTGGCAGCAAATAACTGGGTGTACTGGGTTTACTTGCCTCTATTAGACATATTAATCTGCTTGTTTGAGTTCTTCACTTTCTTGGAGAATCACACGGAAATCAACTTTTTGTAATTGTCTACACGTTGAGGTATTACAGTACATTTCCTTCCATAAAAACCCCACCAGCGTACAGTAATATGAAAAACAGTGTACCCACAGTGACATGATTTTAAAACGTGTGCGGTCCTTGGGCGAAGATGTGTCTCAGTGGGATTTTCTCTGTAATGAGTGCAAATGCCACCACACACACGAGGAGAGACTCATATTTAATGAATGCATCTAGTGCATTAGCTGACTGGTACCGACTGGTGGTGATTCACACAGGCACAGTGTAGCATCCTGGGAGAGTTTCTGTTCATTAGCTGGAAGCAACATTCATGGGTTTGGTGCTGTGGGAAATAACTGAATGCTAAATAATATAAATCACGGTGGATGTAATTTTCAATGGGTAAGAGAATTGGTCTCTTGATCTAAGGGAGTTAATCTCCAAGATTAACAAATGTTGACAAATCTTAATAACTGTTGATTGCATTTTCTAACATTGCTCGTTTTTCGTTAAAAGAGAAATAAATAGGCTCATTTGTCAGTTAAATCTTCAAACATACTTTGAGGAGTTGAAGGTTATCACATAGACATATATGATTATACAGTATTGGTTTGATCAATTAACTCGTAACTGACTGACTAATGAGAAATTATACAGTTATTTTAAATCCGTTAAAGCGTCTATTTTGTTTTTGTTAAAATCACAGCCTGCCCTCGAGCCGCAGGCTTTGCTGGGGCCAAAATAGGCTGAAGTGCTGATCCAAAGCCATTTGACACGTGTAACATTCAGCTGTTTTACAGACAGCTTGCTGCTGGATGTGTCCAGAGGGACGTTTACTGACCTTGAACCACAGAGAGCGAGCCAACGCAGAAGCTGCTGTTCGCCCGACGCTGCCTCGCTCTCCTCTTTGCAGATTGTAACAATGGGTGTGTGAGGAATAATGAAAATATGAATGGGAAATAAAGAAATGTAGAGATGGTGGGCAAAATCACCTTGATGAAAACAACTACAGGCTCTTGTTATTGTTATCAAAAATACAAAAGAGTATCTTTGCCTCTGAGCCATTTTCCCAGCATTGCCACTCACTTTGCATTTTGAAAATTGGCTGTTTGATTGTTTCTGTTTAAACAAACAACATAATGTGTAGAGATAGAGAATTGAAACTTATTCTCAAATACTTAGTTTTTCAGTGCATTCTTATCTTCTTGTTTGTAATGTTTTTTTCATTATATTTTGGCAACAGATAAAACTGAAACAATAATTGAACATCCCTGTTTTGAGTAACCATGCATCTGTGCAACTGGGCTTGACTTCTAATCACCAATAAGGAACATGTTTCTGTAATGCAAGTGTTTTGTGAAATGCTTTTGAGGTTATGAGCCAAAACACAATTAGCTTCCACCTTTTAGCACAGCTCAGTGTGTCAACACTGAGCCACTTACGTCAGGAATAGTTTTCCACAGTCCACACAATTTACACTGCACGAAATTTCCTCTCTGTCCAGTGCTGGGCCAGCATCCAATCTGCTATATCAAACAGGGATCTAGAAAGCAGCTGACTAAGAACCCAAATAATGGTGTGTGACCACCCAGTGTTTTCGCGGTTCAGTCAATTGTTTGCATTTGGGGTTCTGCTTTGTCATCAACAGCATGGCTTTTGTAAGCCACAAAGGAAACAATGCTCCCTGGAAGGTCCCAGGCCCGCAGCGTGCGTGGCCACAGCCAGGGGGAGGTTTTGGGGGCTATTTCGCCGCCAGCCAGTGCTGTGCAGCGTTTAGTCTAGCATGAGACAGCCAAGGGTGACCATCCGAGTTTTCACACAATAAAGGTGCTGCAGGGGACCAAGCACTCCAGGGATACCATCTGCCCAGGGGGAGAGAAGCGTACCAGCATGTTCAAGACCAGCTACCTGCGCGAAGTGCGCAAGGAGAAGTACGAGCGCTCAGATGTCTTCACTGAGGAGCCTGAGGACTCTGAGACCTCTGCAGGTATCTCAGCCATCCAGGGCTGGGAGAGCCTCCAGGAGCTCAACAGCCGCTTTGCCCGGTACATCAACAGGGCGCGAGTCCTGGAGCAGCGCAACGCCGTGTTTCGCAAGCAGCTGGAGACGCTGCAGCGAATGGAAGAGGCCAGCGGCCTGGAGGAGGCCTTCACAGAGCAGACTGACGTCAACAGGCAGCGGATCCGAGAGCTGTCATCCGACCGGGCCAAGCTGGACCGAGAGCTGAGGGACGCCTGCCGCATGCTGGATGATTTCACCAGCAAGTAAGAGAGTGGACAGTGGTTGGTCTTATCAGTGTGTCAAAGGTCAAACTTTTTAAATTCAGAGATCCAGTAAAAGTATTAAAAAGTGAAGATGTTGATTGTAAAAGCACAGAACATATTATTTTCAGGGAAAATAGGAAACTGTGAAGAAATAGATTTACATTCTCAGGATGTAAAAGTTGTCATTATACTTCTTATATACTTCTATAGTTATAATCAGGTCGTTAATTAATTTATCACAAAACTTCATAAAACAATATTTAAGATGCTGAACTAAAATGATAGTTAATTAAATTGGCATGTTGACAAATGTACCTAGTTTTAAATAAATTTCCCCAGGTTCTATTTAGTCCTATTTAGAAATTAATCCTTGAGATTTCTGCCAATCAGCGGACGAGGATGTGATTTTGTTCGTGATGCTTCTGTAAAGTCAATCAGCATTTGGACGGACAACATTTCAGAAACACGTCACTCTGGATAATCCACTGAGCATATTGTGTTTACATGAGAATTATTTGTTCCATTGAAAACGGGCCACAACAAGGTTTAGGAATCACCCACAATAAACAGTTTTCAAAGCCGTAAACAGCACAAAACAAATCCCATTCTGCTCCAGTGTATTTAATGTGGCGGGACGTATCACAGAGGCCCTCACAACCCAGGCAGGGGAAGAATCTGCATGGTCATACACCATTAGAGAAAGAGAGAAAATGTTTTTGTGATTAATGTGTAGCAACGAATGTAATTACAAGTCCCTACAAACATATCTGTAGACAGATAAGCTTCACTACTGCAATATTGATGAGCTAAGAAATACACTGACCCACTGTGGTTATATCAGCTGGTGAAGAGAGACGACTTTCACCATGTGTAGTTGCGATTTATGGGTCTGAGACGTAACAGGCCTTTGTTAATCTGTGTTCTTTCAATGTGAGCACACGACATTAACTTGCAATTAGACTGAAAAAAAACCAGCCCAACTGTTGTTTGTGTGAGCAGCTGATTAGGACCCAGGCACTTAGGTTTCATCGTTAGCTTGTGGTCGTACAGTGATTCTAATCAAGATGTTTTATGTTTCAGATATAGAAACGAGTGTGATTACCAAGAGCAGCTACGTGGCACTCTGGAACAGCTAAACAAGGTATTGTATGGATGAAATTCAGTTTAATTACGGAAATGGAAAGAAATAAGAGCATTTCAATAATACTGCATGAGAGCATTTCCACAAACGTGTGAAACGAGAGACAGCAGAATGATTATGGGCCAATTTGATTGAAGAAATATAGTAACTATGCACAAAGAAAATGTATTTAAGTTTCTATATAAGTGCTGAAAAAAGAAAGTTAAGCTGATTTTAGATTGCCAGTATAAAACTGGGTTTTATTTTTAGAAGTTGTGAGGCTGCATTGTGTCGTTTCAGTTCTTTTTTGGGGCTTTTGTTGAACACATTACGCTTCACAATGTAGATTTTTCCTTGGTTCCCTTTTGTTGGTCTTCTCTTCTCTTCTCTTCTCTCCTCTCCTCTCCTCTCCTCTCCTCTCTTCTCCTCCTCTCCTCTCCCTCTCCTCTCCTCCTCTCCTTCTCCTCTCCTCTCCTCTCCTCTCACAGGAGGCTGACAGTTCGCTGCTGAGAAACCTGGACTATCAGATCCAATCACAGTTCCTGCAGGATGACATCAACTCCACCAGAGATCGACACAAGAAGGTCAGTGACCTCGAAAGGTTAATATATAATATACTCTAAGTAAACCATCAAATTGTGCCATGGTGCACGAAAACCATGCTCCTTCACATGACATATAACCCTGCAATAGAGATTTTGGATTTGTCCCACCACGTAAAAAGCTCCTGTGAGCAGGCAGTAGTCTGAGGTCAGGATGTGAAGATGTGGAACTATTAAATAAAATAAAATGCAATGAATATTGCATTTTATATTTATTGGTTGTGTTTTTATGACTGGACATACATTTCAATTACACAATCTATGTGGTTGTATGAGCCCACAGACAAACCCTGTGTCCTAGAACTTATTTGGATCCGACTTATTTGTTTTGCCAAATGCATTTTGAGGAAAAACTAAAGTTCACTGGCAAATCTACAGATATTTCAGAAATCTTTTTTTTTTTTTATTGTCAGTACTAAAAGTCAGTGCAGAGTCTTGTGGACAGGAAACTTTCTATTGTTGCAAACGACAGAAGCATACAGGAGTGAGCAATTGCCTTGATGCTGAAATTATGGCATCCTCTATCGATTGATACTGGGCCAGTAAGAGCCACTCTCTGACAAACGGCTTTAATGATTGCTTATTAAAGCAGTTACTCTAATATTCTTCTTCTTTGTTTGATTTATTGCCGTATTGTATTACCACTGTGTCTTCTTCTTCTCTAGCTCTGTTTGTCCCCATCACTTACTGTAATATCTCAGACACATTGCTCTTTAAAGGGTTATGGCATCTTGAAATTTAGTTTTACAGTAACTTTGATCTTTAAAGGCAAAATATTGTGAGTGGATTTCTCTGTAAGGCTATCACCCACAGTCTTATGTTTTTAATTTCTCAGTGCTCAATTTCTCTTGAGCACTGCTAACTGCGAACACCCCGTCTCTTCAAACTAAGACAAACAAAACCTCGACATGGGTGCCCAAGGAGGTGTTGTTACATTCATGGGGCTTTAGCAACAGTTCACTTATCCTGACATGAGTGAGGAAAGGATTGCAGAGACATTGTAACACTGTTTTTCACAGGCACTGTCAGATGACAAAAACATTACCCCCTGTGCGAGAGAAATTGCTTGAAGGTGCAGCAAGAAAGGCCGAGACGAAAAGAAAACTATTGTCCAATGTTATTGTCCAAAGAAAGGCAACAGGAATAACGTTCAGACTTTCATGAATGTGCAATTTCACCCACGGCTGTTTTTCATGATGAATAAATCGGTGGCAATATTGAGATAGCATATCAAAGGGCTATATTAAGGTTACTATATTAAGGTTAGAGAGTTAGAAAGAAAAGAGAGTCATCTCACATGATTATTGGGCTTGCTCTCCTGAGATTTGAAGTACTCTTGTGGAGAGAGGGAATATATTTTTGCTCCTTATTATTGAGCCTGCCATTGTGCAGGTACCAGTTTAAATAGAAAACATGATATTTGCTTTGAAGAAATGCCGGCACCAGTTCTAAATATATTTCAGATAAATGAAAACCTTTTTCCCCTGTGAGATGTGCATTGTAAATAAGCAGGAGGTTTGTGAGACAATTAAATACACAGGGATGTTCTTTCTTGTGCACTGTATGTTTTATCTTCATGTGATCTTCCCCTAACACAGAACCTCGCAGAGATCCAGACCTATGTAAACATTCTGCAGCAAATCAACCAGACACTTCCCCTCGTTCCCAATGTGTCAGTGGGCATCTCTGAGGTGAGGTCACTAATGCTGTCACTGTGTTTGTGTGTGTGTGTGTGTGTGTGTGTGTGTGTGTGTGTGTGTGTGTGTGTGTGTGTGTGTGTGTGTGTGTGTGTGCTGCTGTCTCCAGGCAAGAAGATGGTGTTTGCATGTGTGTCAGCCCTGGCTTTGTGTGTGGGGTTTGATGAGGTTACAGACTTGTGGATCCAGTTGGTTACCCGAGCCTGGATGTCTGTGTATTTTGCGTACGTGCCTCTCTCAGTGTGCGTGTGTGTGTGCGTGTGTTTGTGTTTGTGTGTACGTGTGAAAAGCACAGACAGTCAAACAAACAGTCGTTGGGACACGTGGATAGGCCCGCAGTTCGAGAGTGTCATGACAAATAATGAAGGAAGTGCCAGGCAGAACTGCCGTGCATGCTAATTCTGGGAGGAAGCGTGCCACAGTGATTTGTGTTTGTGTAGCAGATTGGATAGTTGTGCTCTGGAAGCTTGATTCAATGTCAGTGGGCAGAAACAAAGAGCCACCGCTTGTGTCTGCAATGCTGGGCAACACCTGAAATAATAGGGGATGAACACAACAAATGGCAGATCTCTTTAATTCTGAATTATACAATAGGCTATGGCCTTTACAGTCTGATATACATGAACAACTATGATAGACATCAGACAAATATGTTCTGACATGATGTTCTCGAACATTATTTAACACCAATAATATTATTTAAAAAAAATATGTTTTTAGGGGAGAGTAGTTTTTTCTTTTTTAGGTTGCATCTTATATATATTTCTGACTTCAGTGACTCACCAGAGAAATATAAAACAAAGCATACACTATTGCATACATCTATTTTAGCCCAGATTGTGTTGTTTTCCTAAATATAACCAACTGCATACATTATGTTTATGCATTTTAGCGAAACCACGACTGTTCCGTGACCTTCCACGTATTTAGTATTGTCACCATGACAGCGAACGTCGGGTACACTTGTATGGTTCGTACCCAATGGTAGAGACAGACGATGTAGACATTTAAGTTTGAGGAATTGCTGATAATGATTGATCCAAAATGTGGAAAAACAACAGATTGGCTTGATAAAACATTTTTGACGAACGTGTTAAACTTTTTTAACCGAAATGATTAAATATTGATAAAGCTAGGAACTATCACGTACAATAGTCAACATCAATCCAATGTACCAAGTGAAGCTCTAATGACACATCCGTCCAAATCACCATCATTATTTCACCTTCTGGGATAGAAAACACTCAGTAGGTTAATTTTAAAGTAGACAAACAGAAAACGTCACCACAGCCCAGGACACAATTGTTCTGATGCCATTAAACTCAAAAATCGATCAGTGAAGCTTTTAGGACTGAGATTTCAGATGCAGACTGGGCTGCCAGCTGCGTGAGAGTGTTGTGCAGTGTAGCCTTCGTGCTTTATAGACATTCTGCACGTCCCTGCATGTTCTCATTGATTTGTGCTCGACCTGTGAAGGAGCAGGAGAAGCTGCTGTCCCAGAGGAAAGTGCCGGGGCTGCAGAGCCAGCTGGAGGAATATAAGAGCGCCCTCTGTCAGCTCCAGGCTCAGAAACATCGCCTGCGAACTGAGGTGGGTCACAATGGTCACCATGACAACAACAGCGTATGTGCAGATTAATTGTTATTGCTTGTTTTATAGGCTATTAAATTAGTCTCTGACAGGCCAAATTGATGATAACTCAATATAAACTGTTGTCAATTTTGGTAACAAGAACATTATAGATTAATCTCCAGGTTTATTTAATTGATGACTCATTAATTCTATGAAATGTCAGAAAATCAGGATGCCCTCCAACGATACAAAATGTAAAGATAATCAATTTCCTGTGATTGAAGGAAGAGAAAACCACGAGTACTTATTGGCAGTAGTGGTGTGTGTTATTATCCAAAACTTCCTCTTAAAACAATCAAAGTTATTATTAATTAATTAATTAAAATAGGCCTCCTCTCTTGTACTAATAGCTAAATACTAGAGGCTGAAGAAACACCACTAGATGTCAGCCATGACCATTTTATAACAGGGTAGTAACGATTCCTCACCTGAGGGAGAACTCTGCTTCAATTGAGTATAATCGAATGCAGCACAATCAGATTTAGTTTTTTTCTGCATTGATTTCCACAGTGAGTCTTTCTTTATGTGGAAATGATGCTCAGTATGTCCCTCATCTATATGGACAATGTGATACATTAACCCCCTTCAGTTGCTGATCATTCTTCTTAATTTCTTACTTTCATTAGTAACACACACTAAATATATACACACACTGTATTATTAATGACATCATTTTCTGTCATGGCCCTTTGGGTATCAATCAGGATTTCATAATGAACCCTTGCCTCTGTCTCTTTGCTCAGACTTCTATGTTGGATCAGGCCATCAAAAACACACAGGAGAGCTACGACGACGAGATCCAGATGTACAACGAGCAAATCGAGTCTCTGCGCAAGGAGATCGAGGAAGCCGAGAGGTCCCTGGAGAAGTTCACCAGCGAATGTCGCCACCTGTCCATGTACCAGACGTCTCTTGAGAACGAGCTGGAGAGGTACAAGAGGATCATCGAGAATGAGGATAACAGGTGGGCTAACTGTGCCTGGATGCTGACACACACACAGACAGAGAGAGAGAGAGAGAGAGAGAGAGAGAGAGAGAGACAGTGAAAGACATTGAACAAGACATTCCACATTCCCAAAAATGCCTCTCTGACCTAGTACAGAGGTTGGGTCATCTTGCTAGACATTACTGTAACCAGGTTAATGTAAGGTGCAGAATCAGACAGCAGATGGTGCTGTGTGAAAGCAAATGTTTCCCTTCACTGCACTAGCAAAACAAAACCAGAGTGGGGTCTTTCTCATGTCAGATTAGTTGCATCAGATCCAATTACCGACACCAGATCAGATTAGTTGCCAGTTTACTCCTTTTTCTGACGATCGTGAATTATTGATTTCCTTACCCGGTTTCTCGTTGCTTGCTTCATGGAGGTTGAATTGGTGACATTTCACTGCTCTCTTTCCTGCAGGTTGAATTCAGCGATAATTGGCACTCCCATTACCCTGTTCACCACTAATTACCGCTACACTCACACACCCACTGCATCAAGCAGGGGGAGAGGTAAGAGCACCACGAGCACAACACAGCTGCTTTCAATTCAGAATCACTACTGGGTGCAACAATCAGCTGCCATTCCCAGAGACAAGCACTGTATGATTTCTTGTAGAGATTCCATTTTGCAAAGTTAACAAATCATGAATCAAAGTGTCTTTATTGTCTTTAGCGTCACAGTACATGCAGGTTTTTGTGTTTTCTGAGCAGTTCTAGGTCGTTGATGTTTGACCAAATTTTTTTCCAGATATCACTCAGGCTATCCAAGACATCACCAGCGTCAAGCCCCGCCAGAAGTTCCTGGCCAAGAAGGTCATGAAGAAGAGAGAGCTGACCCCGAAAGATGTGATGGACAGTGGCCAGGAGGAAAGAAATGGGGGCGCCCCTGGGGAGGCTCCAGAAGAAGAAACAAAGGGGATCGTGTCTGAGGAAGTGCAGGAAGAGAGGGTGAAGAGACAAGAGCAGAGGCCTGTTCTCACTGGTGCGTCTCCACAGGATGTCCCAGACGGAGCTCAGATCAGCAAAGCCTTTGACACTCTTTGTAACATTGTCAGAGACAGACTGAGGAAGTATAAGAAGCCTGAGCCAATCGCTGACTTCTACACCAAGGGTCGGTACGTCCTGGTCACCGGTGACGGCAGTTACTCAGATCCCTGCTTTTACACGTCCACACCATCAGCCGGCCACATCTATGTCACCATCAGAGATGGAATGGTGTCTCCCTATGAGCCTTATGGACCCATAATACCCACTCCCCCTCTGCCACCTCCTCAGCCCACTCCAGACCCCAGCCCTATCAGTCCCACCTTGCCTGTAAATCCGGGAGGAAAGGATGACAATAAGGGAGGAAAAGGTAAAGACAATGGAGGTAAAGGTAAGCATAAGAGCGGAGAGCCTCACCCTGACCCTAAAGACCCAAGCCCAGCCCCTCCACCCTCCGGCCCAGGCTCCAAAGATCCCACCCCAGCTGCTGATCACTTCAAGAAAAGCAGGGATGACAATGGCCCAAGTGGACCCACTCCAAAGCCTGCACCTCGTGGTGCCAGTACTAGCTCCAGCTCCAGTTCCAGCACTAGCACCAGCTCCGGCACCTACACCCCAGACGCCCTGAGCTATGAGAAGGTGGAGGTGATGGAGTCTGTGGAGAAGTTCTCCAACGGCCGCAAGATTAAAGGTTATGAGGAGACTTCCATGGTGGTGGAGACCATGATCGAGAAATCCAGCAAGAAGAAACATTGAAACCCAACATGAAGACTCAGTAAACTCCACCGGGGTCCTACATGGTCCGGGAAGATAAAATGATGTTGGTATCAGACAACATAAATACCACTGCTCCTCAAAACTGCTGTAATAAGACCAGTGTTTTGGTCTCTGAGGGAGACCAACCACGCTTGAAGACCACCTACACATTCCTGCTCTGATATTCAATGCTCTTCCATTTGCTTGCAGTCTCTGGTCTTGCGTCCAGAATACGTTTGGCTGGTTCCATAAGTGCTGCTGTTGTTCGACTTTAATAACCATTGCTCATGCTCATGAGTCCTTTACTGTCTGAAAACTTGGGACGATGAAAAACAAATCTCCATGCCACCAATATAAATTCAAAGAAAAACTCATTTAAAAAAAGAAGTTGTGCCACCCTTCTGAACTGTCTTAGAATTTCCCCTTTGAACTCATTTATTCAATTGGATGCCACTGCCTGCCCTCAGCACAATTTTGCTGTGTAATAATTTGCTTTGATATATTGATCAATAAATAAGATTCAAACATTAAAATACCTTGTCCAGTTTGTTTTGTCGACACTGTGCACCAATCACCTCACACACTTACATGATAGGTCATATATCCTCTAATGCATGTGCATGTGAGGAAAAATAAATCTATGTATTACAGTGTAATAATCATTCATTGGCTAAGAATGCGCGATATTCTTCTTTTTTTTTTATAACAACTGGCTGTTACAGTATCCGTTTGGGTTATAAATTCTTTCAATCTCAATGTGCCGCAGCATCCGCAGTGATCTCATTCATTTTTGATGTGATCTTAAGTAGTTCACAATGTCCTTTTGCATTTAAATAATCCACCCTCTCTCCAGAACCGAGAATAATAGGAAAAGGGTTGATGAGAGGAATACGTAAAGATAATCTCAGAAATGAAAGACGGCACGAGCAACAGATGTCAGAGGAGATTTGAGAGAAAACAATTCATTTCCAACCTTCTTAAACTACAGTAAGCTGTTTCAAACAAAATAGGCTTTTAGTATTAAAATGTCCAAAGACAAAGAAAATAGTGACTGTAAACAAAACAAAAAGTATTATGATCAAGTTGTGAGTCTGGTATATGTAGAGATTTTGATACTGGTTGAGATCATGTGTATTCCCCCCTGTGACAGTGCCATTGGTCGAGTTTCTACAATTGATTTCATGTTCCGTCAAAGTGGCACATTGGTGCAGTGGTCAGCACCTCCGCTGCGCAGTTAGAAGGTTTGGTATTCAACCATTCCTGGGTGAACCTTGTCTCCCACCCAATGTCAGATGGGATTGACTCCAGCCTCTCCTCTAACCAGATTAGAGATAATGAATGGGTGGATGTCCAATAAATCATGTGGCCCATGGTTCTTTCCCTGCTTTTGCCATTAAGAAATGTTCTTCTCCTACTTTGGTCTCATTTTATTACATCCTTATACATTTTTGGTCACATGTGACATATTATCACTTTATAAACTGATCTGGCAAACAGTTAAACTTGCACTTTAAGAGATACAAAGCAACAATAGCATACATTTTCTACTTTTAACTCCACTTCTACTGGATGTATCTGCTTAAGTATTTTAATGTGTTCAGCAGCTAGTCCCTATTTCTCGTCATTTGGTGTTTTTGGAACTTTTTCATTGAAAACAGGCTCCTCGTCCCTGGAAATGATGCTAATGTGAGCAATACGAGTGAGCCAGTGAAGCTGTGAGTCATAAAGCTGCAACACCGAAAGGCTAAAACATAGAGCTGAAGAGTATGAAGAGAAGAAGAAGAAGAAGAATATGCTAATAATTCTATTTGTGTTACACGTTGCAGGTATTTACAGATCACAGCCACTTTAAACAAATGAGGTCATGTTCCTTCACAGAGAGAGAATACATTTTTGAGTAGCCATCCTTTCTCTCTCTACACAGATTTATAATCAATACGTGGCTGAAAATGTAAATGAGTGAGGATTACTTTGGTATGAATTGCTCGGGGCTACAGGGACTTTTCCCTTTTCATCACAGTAAATAATACAATAAAAAAATTGAAAAATGAAAAGTGGGTATATAAACAATATTGTTTGGTAGAGAGTCCTTCTCAGAATATAATTTTGAGCCAAACAAAATTATACTAGCTGTTTTTTTACCTGACAAAGTTTTGGGTATTGAAATGACAGAGAATTCTCCCTCAGTATGTCTAGCTAGTGTCCAGTTAGTGTGCTGCAAATCACTCGAGTGCTTTAATAAACAGCTGAATAGATTTATTATATAGTTTACGTCAAAGATTATGAAATATGAACTGAGGACCACAGGCTGCAAAATGAATCACACATTCCTTTCCTTGTTTATATAAACAGTGCATGTCACAAAAATATAAACAGAAAGAAGTATCACTGCTCTGTTTGCAAGATATTAAACTTTAAGTAGAATGACACAGAAAATCATTTACAGTCACAAACTGTATAACAGTTGGCAGAAGAGAGGTGCAGGGCAGTCAAAGCAAGAGCATGAAAGAGTGGATCTTATTTAGCTTATGTACAATTCTGTCGAGTGTAAAAATTCACATGATAATAGTTTTGCTTTCTCTATGTCGAAACAGATTATCGAAGGTTACACTTTTATCATGATTGGATTACATGGAACATTCATCGAAGGCTGGGGGGCTAATTGAAACACTTGATAACAAAAAGCGGAGTGAAGAGGGGAGGAGAGGTAGACAAAAAGGGAGGATAATGAGGGAATGAGAAGAACCGAGGGGATGCTGTGAGATTCAGAGAGAGGGATAGAGCGAGATTGCAGAGAGGGAGAAAGAGAGGAGAGAAAAGAGAGAGTTGGCGACATGCAGATGGGATTTCAGTTGTTTTTACTCATCAAGCTCTTCAGACTTCTGTCTATCGCCTCATCCAGCTCCTCCTCTAGCTCCTCCTTTTTGGACATGGCGAGTTTGGACTGATAATCACGAACTATCTGGTCTATGTAAGGGGCACTTTGTGTTCCGTGCAGCATGAGAGTCCACTCCTTCATGACTCCGCGCTGTGGCTCCTCGCCTTGGAAGCCCACCTCCAGGACCCAGGTCCCGCGCGGGTCCTCGCCCCAGGTGTGGGTGGTCATGAAGGGCCACTTGTCGAAGCCCACCTTGGAGTCGTCGTCACGGGGCCTCCGGCTCAGTAGGATGGACTTTGTGCCCATGGGCGAGGTCATGTTGAGGTTGAGGTCGCCGCGGCGGGTGCCGTTGACGGTGACCACCGCCTGGACGTGCTCCAGGTAGCGGACAAAGTTGTCCTTCCCCTGGCAGGCTTCTGTGTTGATGGCCAGGACCAGCTTGTTGCCAGACTGGATTTTACTGGAAAAGCAGAAGCAGATTAGAAAAAACTGAGACTATGTAACAGAGAGATGGAGAAAAGTCAGATATCAATATGTCCAGACACTGTGAGAGCAGAGGAAAGAACGGTCCTTTCTTTCAGTCTACTTTCACCCGGCTCCGCTCCCCTTTCAACGTCCAAGTAAATACAGCTCTTGACCCACTTTTCCTATCGAACCATCCAACCCTGACAAAGCATCAAGGCTCTTTTTGAACCTGCTCCCTACTCACACAATACCAGTGATTATAGTTATGTCTGCCTGCTTCATGGTGTAATTTATCACTAGTGGAGGTGATCAAATATTTTGTGGTTTGGTCGACAACACACATTTCTTATATTTGGTCCCACACAGGTTTGCCACATAATTCTCCCACTAGATGAAATCATTTGAATGCATTCTGTCTATTATGTTTTCCTTTCACATAATTTACCATCATATATGTAGCACACAAATCTAATCAATAGAAAGATGTTTAATATCTATTGAATCATAGGTTGGTAATGATGCAAAAACCTTTTTAAGGATAAGCAGTGTAGATAATGGATGGATGGATGGATGGATGGAGGGATGGTGCTCTACACAATGCACAGGGGCAGTGGCTTATTATTTAGGCCTAATCTGGAAATTATTCAAACTTTAAACTCAATCAGAAAATAGAATTCTCATCTGTCATGTTATCTGTTTTTAGTTCGGTGTTGCCTTGTTTATTTTGTAGTTCTGATCTTCCTCATGTGTCTCTGTTCAATTCCCTCCTGCCTTTGTGTGTTTCCCTCCAGTCTTGATTGTGTGCTGCGCCCTGATCGGTTTCACCTGCTTGTCCTGCGACACCTGTTGTGAGTTTGCTGTTAGTTGAGTTTGTATTTAAGTCAACTCCTCAGTTCAGTCTTTGTTGAGTCGGCTGCTTTGTTGTCCCTGAACTGTTTGATTTCTGCCTGCTTGTTTCCTTCTGTGCCTGCCCCATGTTTTATTTTGAAAATTAATCCAACAAATTTAAATGGATATAAAACAAAGAAAAAGTGAAAATTGTTGCATGAGAAGCTGGAAACAGCCATCAGCAAAACTATAAGTGAAAGTTTAACCTCTGTAATATAAGGCCTCATTGCCCCTGAGGTAGATCTTTAAAACTTTGAAAAGTTATTATATAGTCAACACTTTCTCTCTGCTCTGCTGTAAATCTGCTTCTTTTTGTTCATAAACTGCACCAACCCCTGATTTCAGCTGCATGAAGAGATTCTTTTTATTTCATTCTGACAATGAACAGAACAGTGTGTAAAAGCCGACTCCTCTGTTATTGGAGAAACGCACGTCGTACTCATCTCTCTGTTTGACGGAGAGAGCGAGACTGAGGAGAACACAGCAGGGCAGGGGTGGCGACCAAAGGCTAAAGAGGCTTAATAACATTATTAGAGGCCGAAAGCAAATTGCGGCTGGTGGGAAATGGGGAGGGGGGGAGTTTAAAGAGAAGAGACAACGTAGATGAGACAAAAAGAAAACGAGCGAGACAGTGTGGTGCAGCGGCGGCCTCAGAAAATGATTAATAGAGCGCTATGCTGAGCACAGAGAGGTGAGGCCAACGGTGAGCTGATGAAGCAAATTACTATTCCCAGAAAAACAGAACAATTTCCAGTGGGAGTTTCAGAGCCCAGTACATCCTGCGTGCACACTGAGAAATTTGACATAACCAAATATGAATCTGTTTTTTCCACTAACATCACACATGTTGCGTAAAGAGATAACTTATATAAACTTACAATTTAATGCCAACTCTGCATTTTCATTGTCTTGGAAAATGGTCTGTATTTATATAGAGCTTTTCTTGACTCAAAGTGCAATTCACACACTCTTTATGAGATGGGGCAATTTTTGGGGTTCAGTATCTTGCCAAAGGACACTTGGGAAATGGGGAAGATGGGTATCGAACCGCCGACCTTCTAGTTCGAGGATGCTGTCATTAATTTTTGTATTTAATTCTTATCAGTTAATTAGGACGTATGACAGTGAATCTATATCTACTAAGTCTAGAAAATATCTGTCTGTCTGTATGTGGCTCACATATCTCGAGAACCGTTCATCTTACAGGCTTCAAACTTGGCAGGAGTATTTTTAAGGGCCTTAGGGAGTGCAGAGTTGAATTTGGTGCAATTTGGACGAGTGGTATGTTTAACAGTAACCCAACAGCTCTTTGTGCAGCAGTGGTGGCAAGGCTTCAGGGTCCTGCATTACCACAAGCCAAGCAAACACTCCAAACAGGTATGTTTAGAACGGGCACTGCAGTGATATAACTAAACATGTAATTTGTGTCGGGGTGCCTGTGAAGGACAGGACCAGCAGAGATTAAAAACATCCCCACCTCACACTGGGGCCCTACACGACAGCTCCGCTCATAATGAGAAGTTCTCCTCCAGCTAAGTAAGCCGCAGCCAGCCAGAGAGCAGCGGTATCAGATCAGTGCTGAGCAGAGTGCTTGCGAGCACGGCTATGGTGGTGTTTATTGCTTTTCTCTGGTGATACACTATCATCAGAGGTGGCTTGTTATAATTATATCTTCACCACAATAGAGGCAGGAGGAGCCCCGCGGTGCTGCTGTGGAAACAGTGAACCGATGAGAAGCACGACACAGCCGGCGACGCAGCTTTGAGCACACAGCTCGAAAAAGAGCTTGAACAACACATCGCATTCTCCCTCGTACACAGCACCTTAATGAGCAGTTATTCTTTCACATAATTAAGGTTTTTCTATGTTGGAGCAGGGAGATGATGTTATACTTTAATGCAACAAAACCCTGAATGATCATTGAATGTGTATAACCACAACCCTTCCGCATACAACAGCAAGTCCTTTCCATGCACCATTTGCATGTTTTGTCCTCAAGGATGCAATAAAACCATATGACTCCTCAGGGATGTTCCTTTTTTATCCGGCACTGCACTCAGGGAGGACACACACCACACACACACACACACACACACACACACACACACACACACACACTTATAGAGAGAGACTTTCACATCATGTTGTCGTGACTGCATCGTCTGTGGAGCGCTGATTAGAGAACGAAATGAGAAAACTGAGGTGTCGACGGTGGCAAAAAAATACACAGACGTACCGTATTCAGTCTGCTTTTTTATCTTCACCCACACATTGACACTTGACACAATGCATGTGAGCGCTCGGGGGTTAGGTCGCACACACACACACACACACACACACACACACACACACACACACACGCACACTTCCACCTGGAATCCCTTCCTGGCTGTAAGTCAGTTTAATTGACAGTGTTTTCCAGGGTGCGCCACACTGGACCATTTATGGTGCTGTAATTACAGCGAGTGAGAGGGCGAGTCACAGGAAACCACTGGGCATCGCACACGGGAGCTTGAAGCCCGGGGGTATGATAGATGGACGGATAGGACAGCCCTTGTTTGGCATGCAAAAGGGGGACGGGGGGGAGAGATAAAGAGGAGGTGAGAGTGGAAATGAAAAAGATGACAGAGATGGAGGCGAGAGGCACATATGACAGAGAGAGAGAGAGATGGAGGAGATGCAGGGAGGGAGACAGGATGTCGCTTTCCTAATGTGTGTGGACACGGGGAGGACACGATGACAAGAGGGATGCTCCAACCACAGCTGCAGCGGTGAAAGATGAGAGCAGATATGTGGCAGAGGCCAGACTGAATTGATTCAAAACATCCAGAGACAGATCGAGCTCTAACGTTATAGAACGAGACAAAGCTCACTTTAAAAATCTCATAAAGGCCTAATGGATTATTTATAATAGAATCCACATCAGAGATGCAGACTGTGCTCTGTTAAAAATTACTGTGGCAACACAAGTGGAGAATTATCACTGTTATTTTGATGATATCTTTTTGGGGCATTAAGCTGAAGTATGAAGAGAGGGGAGGACACACAGCAGTGACAGATTCAAACCTGTGACTGGATGAGCTACCTATGAATAAAATATTTTTTGTGGGCGTAGTTTGTTTTCTGTAAATAGGCCCTGCGGGGGGTGTACTCTGCCGCTCGCCCAATGTCAGCTGGGATTGCAGCTCCCCCTCAAAAGATGAGCAGTATGAATGGATATATAACTACTTGACCCAAGATGTCTTTCAACACTATGTGTGCTGGATGTTTCAAGTTTCCATGCCACACTTCCATAGGAGCATATAGGACCATGTTTGGCTTCCAAAGTAGTTATGATATGATCATGTGTTGTTTCTAGGTTCTGAGCTGCAAAATGGAAATCTGCTGTTCCGCTAAAATGCTTGACACGTGTATTGAAGAGGAGTTGTGGACTGACTCACTCCTTTAAGTTTGGTAACATTATTGTAATGAAACATTCATATGTAATGAAAAAAATGTGTTATTTGTCTCTCTTGAAGGTTAGAATGGTAAAACTCCACACACGCATCATTCAGCAGAGAGAAGGTCAACAAACTAAGAGAAGAAACGACGAGAAAATCTCATTTTAGAGTGAAGGGGGACTTTAATTTCATCTATCTTTTTTTATGAAACTAGAAAAAAACGTAATCAAAAGGAGAGGATACTAGATACCAACGACTTTGCTACATTCTTTTGCAGGGGTGTTTACCATTATCTGTGGCAGAAATCTAATTCAGACGACAGAAGACGAATGCACTATCCCACAGGCAGCGGCAGCTACGAGACTAAATCATTACAAATCTGCGGCACAATCAGACAGGCCGAGCAGCCAAACTAAATATCGCAGGGTTATGAAGTGGACACTCCCATTGCACATGTTTGATTGAATTAGGCCTTATTAGGATTACCCACTAATTAGATGAGTGTCTTTTATGCTCGGCTGTGTTTCCCTTCGACATCTTGGTAAGGACAGTGTGAGATCGTAGCATATACGTATAATGTGTACATGTAAAATGCAATATCCACAGTAAAAAAGAATGGAAGCTTAACTTACTGGGTATCCTGAAGGGATCCAGCTACACAGTGGAAACGCTCAGGCACAGTTTTCCAGTCCTTGGACATTTTCACCATCCCCCCAGCGTCCAGCACGCCGTAGCCAAACAGGTGGTTGAACTCCAGGCCCACGCCGTTCCTCCTCCACTGGTGGACCTCGTCGTGGAGCTGGTTCCTCTTGGAGGTCAGGACAGACAGGTGCTGCATGTCTCTCCATGTCAGGTCTGGGCTGGGGTCATGAGCGTTCACAGGGCAGAGGAACAAGGGGATAAAGGATAGAGGGATGCAGAAGAGATAATATTGTAAGAGGAACAAATAGAAACTCTCTGATTCATGATTGTGCCTTAATTATATTTGTTTCATTGTATAAACTTCATCGGTTTTGTATATGGGGCAGATTATGGCCTTTGTCCGTGCTTCCCTTATCTCGACTGTGTGTAGTGACGGCTTTATTCTGGCGGACTCGCTGGCCGATGCTGTTGCACGCTTCAAGTGTGTTTGGGCAGTAAAAAGGCGGCGCACTCGTCCTAACAGCCTCGTGGTTATTTGCCGCCGGACTGGGCGAGTATCCGCTCCTCCCAGCGGCAACATCATTACTGTGTGTGCAAAGCAAACAGTCTCTCTTTATTCGAATCCACTCGCTGGTGTTAGGTAACGGCAGCAGAGTCTTGTCAGCCTCTAATGTGAGAAATGAAGCATCTGAGGGGAGAGAACGACGCTCCGCAGGGATTTAAGAAGAAAAGTTCTCCAGGTTTTAGATTTCACATATTTGTTTTATAATGTGTGGCTGGGTTTATTTAAGTTGGCCTGTGTTTACAGTTTCTTTCTGTTCCACAAGGATTATAAAATCAACTCTTCTTGAGATCTGGTGTCGTCATCGTAGACCTTCGTTTTCATCAGATTGAGACGATCAAGTGCTGTGGTGTGTTTCATCATCCAGCAAAGTGTCTCCGCATCCATCATATGGGAAGTGCAGTGATAAATAAATTATAAGCGCTGAGCGCATCTCAACAATATAAACTGTGTTTTTCAGCCTTGTGCTGAGATAAAAATAAAACGGATCCAAATGTGATTTCTGTCCTTGGCACCAGCACAGTGAGTCTGTACTTTGTGGGCGATGGAATAAGTGCTGTTTTACTTTTCATTCAGCTTAATGTTTGATAAATATGCGATCTGGTGGAGGGCGGTGAGATGATTTGTGCTTCTGAGAAGTGTGGACGCACAGAGAGATAATGAGAATAAAGGATTTGAGGATGGAGATTGACAGATGAAGACATCAATGCCACATGAAAGCTCAAACTTGTACTTAGGAAGAAACGGCGGCTCAGGAATGAATGGCACAAAGAGCAGTGTTCTTTCAAATCAAAGATTATCTAGATTTACTGGTTGAAAGCATGTCATAAAATTAAACCTTCTGAGAGGAGTTGAACAAGCTGATATAATAATGTTTTATACAGACGGAGCGTCAAAATCAATAATGATGATTATGACAGGTGGAGGGGAAGTAAAACACATACTTAGCCTCAATAGCCAGAGCGAATACACCGGCTGCCTCCGGAGCTGCTGCCGATGTGCCGGAGTGACGCAGCGTGCAGTTCCCGTACAGGTCTGTAGTGGCCTGAAAACACAAGAGAGAAACAGACATGCATTTTTAATAAGGTGCTCCATGAAAATGAAGGGGGTGGATGATTATGTGTCACTTTGTATTCCTGCTGTCATTAGTGTTTTCTTGTGGGGTCTTTCCTTGACGATGACAAAAATGGCATCACCCTCATCCGTTTTGACATTGATAGAAATTTGCAAAAGTAACATTGTGATAGGATCCAAATTAAACCGTATGGAATGATAATTTCCATGTAGCCACCAAATTTAAGAAGTGGAGTCAGCACTTACCAAAATTATGCATATTTTAATATTATAAAAGTAGAAGGGCATTCGGAGAGCACCTTTATTATGCATGTTTCGAATCAGATGCATGTTTCAAACTGTTTATATTAACAACAGGTAAAATATCCGTTCTCTTATAAAGTCGAGAGGAATATTTGTTACCTTAACAGTAAAGATCGCCATGGTAAAAATACTTATTTTGATTCACAAAATCCGGTTCATTCTATGGATCTGCACCATATTTCACTTGTTTGTATATATAAGAACCCCAGATATGCCTGAAAACGCCCCTATCTCGCAATGTTCAAGAAAGCGGAAATAAATAAATATTGCATCTGAGGAGTAAAGATGTGTCCTGTTTACTCAATATATCAACCATACTTTATTTTTCACTTTATACGACACGTTTATATTGTTTGATGACAGGCCGTTACTTTGCTGTTGTAAACTAGCAGATCGAAGTGAAGGTGGGAGCTGCTGGTGACAAACGCTCTCTGCTCATGTTGTTCGTAAAGATAGAGTTCAGACACGAAAGATCATCGCTCACTCTCCCTCATAAAGAACTTCACACTTTCTTCCCCTAAAATACCGCAAAACATAACCCTTTTCTGCCCCCTGATAACTTTCATACCTTGTAATAACCCAGACATTCAATATTTTTAAAGCATTTAAAGACAATCAATATGATTCCTTGTTTTATGTACAGTGTACATTTTAAAATAAATCCAGGAAAGGATAAACAAGAGGGACGTGTGTACATTGGCTGAATTGCTATATAAACACCTTGGCCGACAAGTTGTGTTTATATTTCCTAAATAAGCATCTAGTCATTTAATTTGGTTCTTAATTAGAAATGATAACAGATTGACTGCAATTAGACGGGGAACCCCAGGGAAGATCTGTGGCTCTGTCAACAGCCAAAGGTGATTTGCATAATCACAAACACAAACCTCGCTCACTCTTCGTATACACGGGGAAAATTCTAAAGCATTATGCAGAATGTCAGCCTATATTCTCGAAGCAGACGAACACGAGCAGGCCCATTATCCCGACAATAACAATCCGTGTCTGGCATCTGTCCTCGATAAAAGGAAGAGAGCCTCATCCTTCAAGCTTCAGCTGCCTCATGGGTGGTATGTGTTCTCTCTGTTTGACTCTGGTGACTCATCCACTCCTTTTTTTCAGGGATCACCCGCTGGTGAAACGATTCCCCAGGTAAATGTTCAGGTAGCTCTGAGCCAGTTGCAGCTATAGTCCATTTGTGTGCGCTGAGGTCAGACACGAGATTCACTTGTTTGATTTGTAACTTTTCTTTCCAAACACCAAAAAAACAAACAAAAGCCCTTTGAAGAAAAGAAACTCTTTCTTTGGTCTTCCCTCTTGTCATCAGGACAGAGTAGTATGAACATATTAAAGGAAATTCTTGATATTTTGCAAATAATATCATAATAGCATGAGAATAAAGTTGTAATTAAGAAGAAAGTCATAATATTATAATGAAAAAGTTGTAATGTCATGTGAATAAAGTTGTAATTTAACAAGAAAAAGGTCATGATGTTGCGAGTATAAAGAAAAACCTGTTTACTTTAAGTGGCACAAATACTCTGTTGGGTAAAAAATCTCTAACAACAGGAACCAATGATAATAACGATTCAATAAAGACATTTTTCCAATTTTTTCTATTGGTCGTCACAGTACGGCGGCCTCTCTGAGCATCTACAGCAGAATGATGCACCTGGATGGAAGGGAATCAGACCTGTTCCTCCACCTTAAACGAAACAATTTTTCACAACCAGCCAGCAATTGCAGTAAAACAGGTTCTCAGCCTTTTATCCCAGGCCTCATCCAATCTCCTGAAAGTCCCAGGATGCACTGCTTCCAGGGCAAACAGAAAGCCATTTACAGCTCAATCTATGAATAAAGAGGCGAGTTCAAAGGCCACAGAAACAAGTCATCTTTGAGTGCATAGACCAACGGAAAAAGAAAATGGTTTGACTTAAACACACTCACCACGCCAGCCTCTGGGTTCCTCTTGCGTCCGTTGCTGAACGTGGAGGCCAGCGTGGAGGAGCAGCTCTCATCGTACAGGGCGGTGCGTCCGTCATTGATGGCTGAGTTGATGGAGATGGTCCACATGCTGGAGGCATAACCGTCGCAGTTGCAGTCGTCATAGCTACCGCCGTCTCCCGATGCCCACACGTAGATGCTGCCTTTGCCTCCGCGGCCCTAAAACAAGATCATTATCATCCTCATTAAAGTGGATTGAGAATATGTCACAGTTCTGCTTATTACGAGGGGGGTTTACATGGACGAAATGAGAGCTGGGAATTTGGAAATTTGGAGTGTAATTATCCAGTAGGTGCCAGCGTGTGCTAGAGGGTGAATTATGTACATAATCTAAATCCAACTGATCAAAAAAAGGAAACTGGATAACAAAGATAAAGCAACTGGAAAACAAATAAGCTTAGATTTCAAAGACATACAGTTTATCAGCATCTAGGTTAAGATGGTGATAACATTCAAAAGTACATAATGTTGTTTTTTTTGTTTCAAATTATTGATGAATTAGTTTGTTTATGTGCATCTGCGTGTGTCTGTGTTGGAGGAATTGCAGGATGGAAGCAGTTTCTGTTGCCTTTCAGAGGGTGGGTGTTTAATTTGTGTGTTATTTTGCTATAAATAACAATGAAGTGCCTCGTTCGACTTCCCACTGAGTGAGTAAAAGCCGCCATTGCTGTTAAAGTACACCATCGTAGTAATGATATCGTTAACACTATCAAGTAGTATCATAAAAGGTAGATCTTACCGAGAAAAAAACAAAAGCAGCTGATAGAGGAGCTGTTGTTCTTTTAAAGACGACATGATGACACTGATTATTTTAATTCTTTTGAGTAACATCAGGTAAACAGACATATTTAAATCAAACTAAATCGTGCTTTGTCCTGTCAGTAAATACTTTTTGCAGTGCAGCATGTAAATGAAATCACACAGTAAAAAGTCATCATAGTTACTGATGGAGCGCCTTGAGACACCAAACATCTGACTCTGGCCTCATTCAGTGTCCTCTCCACCAAACGCACCAGTTTCTACAAAAGGGCCGACGGCTTCCCGCACAGAACAAAGGATCAAGTGGAGGAGGAGTGTCGTGTCCTTCACTTCACCGCGCTTATTTATGTCTCTCTACTTGCAAAGATCTGAGCCTCACTGAGCTTCAGGCCTTCTGTCGCCGGCACAAGCCCAAAAACGCCACTTTCATTTTGCACAGCATGTGCACTTTGTCATGCACTAAAATCATAGGTGGTTCTCCGAAAAATCCTACTATTACCTTTAAGATGCAGACGTAGAGGCTCCCAGTGTGACTCAGTATTGCACAAAATGCTTAATTTTAAATGTTGCACAGTGCCCATCATCTTCAGCCAACATAAGCTTCTATAAGTGATCATTAGAATCCAAGAGGCAGATTGCAGAGTGGCTGCTTGATTAGTTGTGTTTACATGATCAGAGATTACAGTCAGTGCTGCTCCTACTCAGCTACCCCTGCCCGAGAGAGGGTCATTTCAGAGCAACGCACACCTGCCGGCACACGGTGCATGTGGATTAATCGAGCAAGAAATTGGCAGTGGCACTGTTAGCATGGCAACTCTCTGTGTGTGTATGTGTGTGCGTCTCTGCGTCTGAAATGACTGCAACCAGAGGGCTTACATTTAAGCCCCCTTAGCAGACCTTGGAGAGTTTTAACCTTGCAGGAAACAGGACTGATGCCTTTCGGGGCTCCAGAGGCCCTGAAACCTCTCTGTGGTTAGCTAATACAAAAATATTCCAATGGTGTCGAAGTACCACACATTATGGGATGTTATGATGGATGGACAGCCTCTAAAGAGACCTGATACTGGCGCTAGGTGAAAATTCAGGGATCACCAAAGTTTTTACAAGTCATTGTGCCAAAGTCTGTGCCAATCCATCACGTAGAGACCAGTTCACTCAAAACTACAAATAGAGAAGGTCAGGTGATACCAACTTAAACGGGTTTTATCCCTATGGAGCTAACAGAAACTGCCTACATGTCTAGATCACCATCCAAAGACAGTACTTTGAAAAATCCCAAAGCCAAAGGACAGCAAGTCCCGTTCATAGTTTTCAACGGGTTTTACTCCACTGGCTTCCTGACACTATACGTTACCTTGAAACCCTCAGCACAGCAGGTACGATGCGCCCTTACCTTGTTGACGCCGTCAGCCATAGCCTGCAGCGTGAGCTCTCTGGGTCCGTCCACCGTCTTGCCGTCATCGGTTGGTCCCCAGCTGGCGCTGTAGATGTCAATAACCTGCGGCATGTGGCTGATGGACGATGCCTCGATGATGTCAGTCATGAAGGGTTGGTCCAGCATCCTGATGCCTGACGGAGCAAGTTCTCCATATCAATCTGACATTAAATACTCAGTCTAATGTTGGTTTATTGTGCTATTATTGCTACTGCTACTAATCAGATTACACCTTTTGTGAGCATTTCCTTCCCGTTCAAAAGACGGACATTGTGTTTGTCCAATCAGCGACGAGCCTTGTCGATGGTGGGTACATCTCTTTTCCATTAGAAGTTATTATTTTTGTGCTTTGTATTTTGCACTTCAAGACCAGTGTACGCAGCTCAGTGTAGTTTAGCCAAATATAAAACCTAAAAACACTTGGTTAGATTTTCAATATCTACAGTGCCAATACAGTACTTATACATATTCTGTATTTTTAGCATCTAAACCCTTCTAAACTTTCTTTTATTTCTACCATGTTACTCGCAGAGCAAATTTCAAGAAAACTCGATATAACAGAAATTCAAAGCTGTCTGGATTAATGTCGCCGTCCCGTTGATATGTGGACTCTGGCTGAACTCTGCAGTAATTTGCAGTAATTCTATGAGTTCATCCAAACCAATGCCGCGTTGTTCTTCCACAATATTATACCTACATTTTCTGCCACACACAGCGTTTCCCCTCGGAATGAATCACCCTCATCATACCTTTGATCCTTCCATCATACCATTATCACAACGGTTGTTTGCTATCATCACTGTCGGCTCATTGTTATTCCTCTCACTGTCCAATACGCAGCTTTAATATGACACACACCTGCCACTTTTGAATTGTAGGCGACTCCCACGCCGCAGATGTTGTTGTTGGCTGCAGCAGACACCTCTCCCGCACATCGTGTGCCATGACTGGTGACACAGAAATGCAGAAAACACAGGATTTGCATTCATTAACATTCTTTTACAAGGGGATATATTGTGGGTTAACGTTCTGAGATAAGATTCCACAGATTAGATGGCTGCTTTTGTTGACCTTGTGTCTGAGTAGAATGAGGGAATTGTTAACAGAAAAGGTTTAGCATTTTTGGAGCCAAAAATCTATAAAAATTAGCATAAACAATCCGTAATTCTGAAACCTGAAGATTATTATAGCTCATGGACGGCGAGAAAAGATTCATCCATTTGTTTTTCTGTCATTTCCTTGAGCCAGACGGAAAGTGTTTGTGCACATATCGGTGTTTGCTTGTACCATGTGACGTGTGTCTATCTCTCCATCCCTCGGCTCCCCACAGGGACACTGCAGAGAGTCAACCCCTCTCTCCCAGCATGCTTTGCTACAGACAGGCAGCTATTTATAACAACCGACTGATTAGCCAGCGAGTTGTGCCCGACAGTCAGCAACTGCTACACTGGCAACCCCAAATATTCCCTTCTCACTCGCTCACACACACACACACACACTAACACGTCTAAGCAGATGGAGTCACGGAGGAGGAGAAGTGGCGGAGGAAGAATGTATTTCTCTTTGTTCCTCTCCTCGACATGTGTTGCGGTGGCAGTGGATCACCCAGCGTGATGGGAGATGGGAGGCAGATAAGGCGTTATCAGACAGCAGGTCACCACTGTGGACACTGCTACTCTGAGAGGAGACTAGACTTGCGTTAGTCCCCCTTTATCTACCTCACCTCCTCCAAGTGAGCGGCTAAAAAATAGGCATTATGTGTTCTATTGTGTTGTGTTGGACAACAGCTCTGTTTATACTGCACCATTATGTCTTAATGGAACTAGGCTGAGAGAAAATCAATAGTAGAAAAGCTGCCTGACTCAGGGGGAGGGCGTACACATGTGCACACAGAAACAAAGAAAGTATGTAAACAGGGGTTGGCTGAGTGAGCTTTACCTGTTGAACCAGTCGTCTGTGTAGCGTGGAAATGGGAACGGGTCATTGCTGCTGAAGTCGTAGCTGGCGTCGGCGTTCTGAAAGGACCAAATGGATGCATTTACCAAAACAACAACAGCCAGGCAGAAAAACAGAAGGAGAGACGGCAGAGGAACGTTTCATTGTGAAGTTCTGATCTGTTTATCACCTGGATGCACCTGCTGGGAGTGATTTGAGTCCAAAAATGTAACTTACTGTATGAAAAGGGCTGCTTATAGTTTATTTGTTACATTCAGAAGTAACTAACACAGTGTAATGGACCAGTTTGACAGTTTGAAATAAGATTAGTCACTTTATTGCTAAATGCAGCTGTTAGCTTAGCTCAGCAAAGGAAACAGGGGAAAACATATTGTGACCAGCTGTTTATCCAGGGCTGTCCCAGTTTCAAGCTTGGTGTCCCGAGTCCTGGCAAATATATATAAAACACTAAATATCCCAGGTTCAATGGTTATCTGTTATGCCGAGTAGACAGTCGGCCTTCTCTAAAGAGTTTGTGGATTTCAGTTTTTGCACAACTTTTAGAAGTGCTGGTCGCAGTGTGGAGTGTCTCTGGTAACTTTGTGCAAAAAAAGCAGATAATTACATATCACAAAATATTGATTACTTTAATACAGCAGACCTGGAATAATGTTTTTGTAATGCGAGGTGTTTTAATATTTAATCTACCTTAAACAACCAAAAAATCTGAAACAGTTCCCAGAACAACAACAGTTTAATTCAACAGCACCTCCAGCTACAGTTTTCAAAAATGACCATTAACGTTAAAACAACCTCTGTGCAACATTTTCAACAAAACCCCTATATAATAACCTTCATAAACATTAAAGGTTTATTCCAGGGCTATTGCACTAGAAATACATTTGTTTAGGCTTCACGTGATAAACTCCCAATGGCAAATAGTACACATGAACAATGATGTGAACACCATGCGATATGTAGTCGCAAATCTTTACTCTGGGGCAATGGTGCAATAATGTGTGATCACAGCAGGGATTTCAAGCTGAGAAAATGAAATAATTCCACATGGCCAAAAGTAATAGGATCAGAACGAACAGCAGCGGAAAAGCAGATATCGCAGACACATCATTAATGCAGTCAACATAATTATCACAACAGCCATATCTGGAGAACACACACACACACACACACTTGGGAAAGTCTTATACGTGTTGCTCTATCTTTCTCTAACTCACTGCCAAAGCACATTCAGGCTTGGAGTGCTATTTATCTCTGCAGTAGCCCGTAACAGGTGCTTCAGTGCGGTCATGGGTACGGAGAAGCCACGGCCGTGTTCGTAAGCCACACACCCCCCGAACACACCAGATCAATCCTGGGGGCTGTTTCCATGCTCCGGCCCGTCAGCCCTGCTCGCTGGCATTTACACAAGATGACTCAGTCAGCGACAGGGACAAAGCAAAAGCTTAGTGACCCAATGGAGAAACATCGTAATTATGAGGACGTGGAGCAGGTAACTAGTGGAAAGACGAAATGCTTGCTGCATGAGAAGTGGCCATGGAGAGAGATTCGTAGCTCTGCGATTGTTTAAGTAGACGTGGCCATAAATAGAAAGGTAAATGTAATTTGGAGTAACGTGCTTCTCTTTCTTTCTTTCCTTTTCTCTCTTTGTCTATCGGACCTCTCATAATCCACGCTTGGCAATGCACATAGCAACCATCTAGAATTTTCTATGCGCTAACGTTTTAGACACAGACAAAGCTAAATGCTGTAGGGCCAGTAAGGGGACCAGGTGAGGCAAAGACACTATACGTCACATTGTTGTATCCCATTTCAATGAATGTGTATGTGAGTAAGAGTTTTATATGTTTATACTTGAATATGAAGATAATTGAACATTTGAGATAACTCTTTACCTCATTCTCTTTTTAAAAAGTGTGGGCAAATTGACAAGCTAATTCTCTGGCCTTGTACATTTGTATGCACTACAATAGGGGAAATCCGAGTGTATCTTTGAAGGTTCATCAATAGCCATACCTTGCCGAGATTATTCAGAAAGGCTATCGTTGGTCAGGCCCACATTTTTGTATTTTGTGATCTTGATAACCTCCCTCAGATGAACATGAACATACAACATTACCTACAAAGTTACCTACAAATTTAGCAGTGAACAGGGTGGCCTGGGTTGGCAACGACTTCTACAGTCTAAGAACTGTAAAATGTAATTATTATATAAGAGTAGAAAGAGAACATGTTTTTGCTCACATCAGAAATAGAAATGTATGTTTTTTGTTTTTTTTTTCCTTTTCCTTTACTTGGAGTGAAAAGTGCTGAGCCCCAGTATTAAATGACCTAATGAGGCATGTCCATGAATCACTCGCGGCACTTCTCAACCTCATATCTCCTGCCATCAATCAAACTCTGCTCTTCCTCCGCTGTCCGGTGAGCAACCAGGTACAGGGTAATGGATGGTGCCCAGCGTCAGCCTCCTCACCTTTCCCCAGCAACCCTCGTCTGTCCACAGGAAAGAGCAATGACTCAATGCTGCTATAGCGGAAGCCATCATTGGCTTGTTTGTCTAGATTCAGATATGGTGAAAAGTTATTGTTATAAGGAGGATGAGGGTGACGTCATCAGCTAGATGTAGTAGAAAGTGCATTTACTCCACTTAAGTACAGCTGTGAAGTACTTGAGCAATTTTGAAGGCTGATATTCTCAATATTTACTTTTTCTATTGTTTAATGAAGAACTTTTACTGGTTTGTAAGTGTTACTTTTAAGGATTGAGTACGTCTTCCACCACCAAAAGGCAAATATCCAACATGCAGTCTGTCACTGCCTCTAATGTTCTGAATGTGTTTTATTCCTGCGTTGTTACTTTATGTTGATGTGGGCTAAGTAACATCATTGTGTATCTGCCTGAGTGCCATCCATCACGGCCATTTATCTGATGCTGATAACCTTATCTATAATCTAGGAGAGCTGATGCAGGATTCCTCTATAATGCGACCTTGAATGTCCTTCGCCAGATGTTTTTAAGTATCAAGAAAAAAATCGACAACATGAGGTCCAAGCTAACTTTTGAAGAATAGACAGTGAAAACAGATATTGTCCTTCCGTTGTAAATGTCTGTGAACGTTGCCTGAAGCCATCGGGTGTAATAATGACCCAACAACATCCTGTAAATCCCTTCAAGTTACTTTGACAGACACGTCCCTCCCGGTTGCTCCCTCTCTCCGTCCCTCGTACAAATCCAAACAAAAGCAACACACGAGATGAACTTCACGGTAATGTGACATCATAACATGTTGTCATGGTAACATCCCAGGGCGTACAGAGTTACATTTGCTACGCCATATTCCTCGCAAGGGGCATAAAACCCAATGACATACCTCAGCTCCTTTAAAGACGGTTCTCGTCCAGAGGGAAAAGAAAAAGCCTGTCCCCTGATTAATGCTGCCATTACTTAGAAATCCTTAGAATAATGTAGTAGCCAAACACACTCTCGATCATGTGCTTGTAAGTGTGGAAACGGAAAGACTACAGTTTGTGTCCAGGAATCAGATCACACTCCACTTATCTAATTGTCTTTTTGCCACCATCTGAATTCTGTGATCTGTTAAAGGCTGGATATAAGCAATACAGCATATCTTCCATTATATCACTCAGTAGTGTCAAACCAGAATCTGTATAGGTGAACTTGTTTATTCAGACCGCCTCAGCATTAGCAGCTAAACATACCATGAAATTGAACTAGCAAGTTTCGAAATTTCTCATCTCAGGACACGCAATCTCAAAATTGATTCACCGTGTCAAAATGTATCATATGGGCTGTTACAGTAGGACTATCACATCAGGGGTAGATCCTGAAAAACACGGCGCCCACTATCTCATAAACAGACACTTGGTTTTCAAAAGAAGATACACACATGCATGCGAAGACCCACAATCAGCTCTGATCTAACAAAAAAAATATCACGATTTCAAAATATATTCTATTTTTTCATGTGTTTATTCAGCTGAGAGTAGGAGATTTTTGTGGGTTTGTGAAACACCATGACGACGGGTAGCAAAATAGAACTACATACAGTGCTTCTGTCTCTCTCTTGCATGCACTCTCACTCACACACACACACACAGAGGGACACACATGCACACACACTTCAGATCTATGCACAGCAGGATCCATCTATCCAGTAGAACATGCTTCTGCATCACCCCAGCTGAGGCCGAGTGTTATTTTTGGGCCGGGGCTCATCTCTGTTCACAGGCAAGAAACATGTACACGCAGGAAAACATGGTGGGAAGTGCACAGGAACATGCACAGAGAGAAAAAAACCACATACATACACTTTTTATAAAGCACATTTAAACTGATTGCACAGTGTTGACATGAGCCGACGCGGAAAAGCTAAACAATGGGGAAAGAGGAAACTACTCCAGAATCACTGTGTTTAAATCTCTTTGCAACACAATATTAACAAATAGGTGAGATAAATAGCACATTACCTAAAATCTCACTCACAACATCAAATTCTGTGCAAGATTTCATTTTTCTGGATTCAACGACAGCACAATACAGTCGCACACTACGGACACAGCTACCGTCCCATCAAACTGCATTTGCTTGTTCCGTTTAGCAAAACCTCTTGTCCTTTAAGGTTTTATCAGTATTCTGGAGATAGAGCATCACATTATGCAGCGCCAACCACCCTGGCATTATCTCCGCTTGTGACAGATCGGCCTGCCATTGTGCCTGCCACAGTGCAGTGTGCATTAACATTAAACAGCTTGGCTGGCCGTCTGCCTGTCTCCGCGTCCTCCAGGAATACAAGGAGACTCGGCAGCCATGAATGCAACCCGGAAAGCACCTGTCACTGCCAATGGCACGCCGCGTGGAGCCCATGAAATCCACCCCTGCTTCACTTATTAACAGCACTTCAAACAAATGAAGGAAAGTAGGAATTTTGGAAACGCAGAGGTACTCACATAATTTGATGCCAGGTCTGGGTGTAGAAAGTCGATGCCTGAAATGTGAATTTGACATTAATCAGTGATTATGCATGATAAGGAATGTGTTACAGAGGATAGTACGACCTCAAGTGTCTTTTTGCTGTTACAACAAAGTTTCATGTTTGTTCAGTTTTAATAATGAATTGGATTCTGACAAAAACAAACAGATAACGCTGGATATGGAACGATGCTAAAACATTAATAAACAAATAATAAACTGATTGAAAGTAAATGGCTGACCAGAAGATTGTTTAAGTTGATTGATCAATATCATCAAGTTCTATTGAAAAGAGGTGGCTTTTCTTTTCTGGTCATATCATAAAATAAATATCTTTGGGTTTTAAACTTGAAATGTGAGCGTCACCATGAGATCTGTGTGGTCTATCATGTGCTCTTTTATTTTTTTTTACTTTACTTTTACTCATTTCCATTTTTATACTTATTTATATTCATCAATATTGCATTTGTGTATTGATATACGATGTATGTAAGTGTAAGTATAAGTAAGTATTATCCCTACACAATATTGCAGACAACTTTTCTGCCACTAGCTGCTGCTGTGAACATGAGCAATGGGCCATTTTTCACATTACAAGACAAGACAGTAAATAGATAAAAAAAAATACATTTCTAACTCCATACCTGGGGATTTTAAAGATTTAATGAAACGTAAGCTGAGACAATTCAACAACACTGAAGGCCTAAAAATGGAAAGTAAGTATAATTTAAAAATTTTGTACAGTTGCTGAATGGCAATTTAATCTAGTGAGTCACCATACAAACATGAATTACTAACCATTCTGTACCAGTACATATTTTTCCTAACATATTCAGCGCACCAGGGGTCACATATTCTAGAAAGTGACCTGTTGTTAGTCCTCATGGTGTTGTTAATTAAACAGATAAGAGCAAAGTATTTAATTGAATTTGTCCCGGGGACAAAACAACAGCACGTCACGCTCACCGTCGTCCATGATGGCGATTGTGACTCCTTTGCCCGTGTAGCCCAGTTGCCAAGCTTCAGCCACATTAAGATCCAGCCCAGGGGTTCCGTCTGCCTGGCCTGTGTTTATCTAATCATTCAGACAACATGGAGAACATCCATGACTCATGGCACCCAGGTGAGCCACCATTAGGAAATTAGTCAGTATGGAGGATGTGTGTGTGTGTGTGTGGGGGGGAGGGGAGGCAATAGATAAGGACCGTTCGGGGGTGGGAGAGGGAAGGTGAGAGGAAGGGGAAGTAAATGTCAGCGATACGCCGCATTCATCGGACACGCCAGATGAATGACAGCAAGCTCGCCGTGCCATAAAAGTCACGCTTGCAAGTTAGGGTAAACAAGAGGGGAGGAAACTAAGCGGGAGGAAAGCAGCGATGAGATGGCGCGCACAATATTGTCCAGGCTAATTAACGAATGAATAACAACATTGATTCAGAAAGTAGTGGGGAATATGCCTGGCCTCCGAGTAATTAAGGTGGAAGAATGTGGATTGGTGCGAAAGGTCAGGAGGCACGCATGCAGCTGCCGGGCTGATTACTCACCAGATACCACTGTTTGGTGAATAGAGGGTCGCTCATGTTGACTTCAATGTCATTGAGATCTCTGTAGCCTCGCTTCTGACGACTGAAGCCGTCTTGGTCAAACACATTCTTCACCTGGAGAAAAAAGAAATGCGAGATCAGGGTTGGTTGGAAGTAAATGACGGTCTTATAAAACATTTACATGGGGATTATGCAAAGAGCAAAAGGTGCAGAACAGCTGAAAATGTAAATAAAAGTGGAATAAGAGCAGAATTTCTTGCAACCGGCTGAGACGTAGGCAGCAGCTGCTCTCTGCACAAAGTCAGCAAACCCAGCTCGACTGTACCAAACAGGCAGAACGCCTTAAATTAAAGGGGCTAGTCATCCTCTCCAAATCCGAGGGCCAAGGCTTCCAAACTCACCTGCCCCCTCGAATGATGGAGATATTTTTCCTCTGACGACATTCTCGGCAAAAAAGCCGCAGCAATTACGATCAGAAATGCCCAAGACACGAACAGCTGTGGTTTATATTACAAATACTTAGCGAAAGCTGCCACAATACCTTGAAGATAAGATATGACGGAGCCAGTAAATGACGGGGATAAATGTCTTACACGTAAATACAGGTGCTCGATTAGCATGGGGACTGTCAGCAGAGCGATTATCATTATTTATACGGTATTTACCTCTTCTACAGATTACACTCCCAATGTTTCCCTGACATCATATTTGCCAGTAGATATGAGGTCAATAGTGATCAACGCGAGCCCATCAACGCAGCCGTGCTAATTGGAAATCCCCGTCCCCTGTGAGGTTGTTAGTGAATTTAATCAGACAACCACCTTCATCAAATGAAGAAACCAAACTGAGGAGGTGAGGCAGAGGTGAAGGAAATGCAACTCTAGTAATCAATAGCTAAACCAAGCCTGAAGAGAAGCTCTCAATGTGCAATGTATTACCAGCTACCAACCAGTAGAGCACATAACACCGCCAAGGCCCAACAGTCCCCCTCTGAAACCACATCTGGATTCATTGCATTCTGATTTGAATTTGGATTGAATTGCACAAACTCATAAATATCCCCCGAACATGCCAGATTTTTGGGATCCGCCCCCTAATCCGGACACAAAACACAATTTAATGGGCTCGTCCCCGACTCATTCTGCTTCCTTCCACTGAGTTCCGTGGTAATCCCTCCTGTAGCTTTTGCAGAATCTCGCTGACAAACAAACCAACAAACAAAGAAAACGGAAGGGGGACACAACCTCCTTGGCAGAGGGAACAATCTGTTTGTCACAGATCAATGTCATTGATTTGATATGAAGGTTTAGATCCTTCTCTGTCTCTTAATGCGTGTGCGGGGGTGTAGGTTAACAAGAAAGGCTTGAAGCCGGCCTTTCATTTCACAGGAAATTCTCAACACGACAAATAAATCCATACCTCATTGACAAGAAATCCCTATAATGCCGCTTCCATACCGGAGTTATTGATGCTAATAAAAATGAAATGTCGTCTTTTCACAGTTCGAAAGCTGCGTTTTGAAAACGTGCTCCTGCCCACTAAATGTTCCTGTTGTGCTTATCCCTGAGCAAATTCACTCTCGTGCATCTGAGGGAACCAGGCATTGTCCGCTGTGTTTACCGCCACAGATAAGAGAGCGGAGCAGCACTTAAGACAGCCTTTTAAAGCGGCCACAGCCTATTCATCCACATCTTTCTTTTATGGCACACTCCAGGCGGCATCAGCATCACCATCAGGAGGCAAACACACAGTGTAAATGGACTCAGTCAGTAAATCCTTTAAATAACAAGTCGGCCCTGGAAAGTACAGCTACATTTGCATGTTTACTGTCTTGGAGGATTTTGAAACGCTGAGGGGAAACCAGTGTTTTTGAATTAGCCTCATGTTACATTTGTCATCACATCATTTAATTCACATTCGGAGGGAGACTGCCAGTACACTTCACATTATAGCCCGCCCTCCCACTCCGTCCATCATCCATTTATTCCATCACTTGGCAGGAGAGCCGGTATTTCCCTTGAGACAGCATGTGACACTGCCCACTCACAACATCAAACAGTGCCCGTGCACCACCATCACTCTCCGCCTTTGCCTGCTCGCAACTCACAATGCTTCGGTTCACCTCAAATCAAAGAGCCACGGCCGCCTCGCTCTTTTCGGCTTGTCCTTATTTCCTTTCTTCCCCCAGACATGTTCCTTTCAGGGTCAAGGGATACTGCTCATTCACAAAGATTTCTTCTTCTTTTTTTATTATTATTATTATTATTATTACTATTTTCCAAATGTGTTAATTCAACCCCACTTCCTAATATGTGCCTGAAACAGACTTTGAATGCATTTATCTCATGTGAAAAAATATGGGAGGAAGGAATCATGCATGGATGGATGAATCGATGGACGGATAGATGGATGGATGACTGGAAGGATAGATGGATGGATGGATGGGGTGAGGGCAGGGATGTGTGAATACATGGACATCACATTTGCAATCAATGTAGCGCTTGAGATGGAAAAGGAGAAAGATGAAGAGAGTGTAGAGAAAGATGAAGAGCGTAGACACAAGGAAGTGGGTCAACAGGCCACATTAATAGAGTCCAACATGGCTCCTGGGAAACTGAGCAATCCATCCAGTTCACTACAGTGAATTCAGTGCTACAATAAGACATGTTGTAAGTATGTTGAACGAGTGCGTAACGACTCCTTTTAAATATAAAAATCACTTAATAGATGACAGCAAATTGTGCAATTCTATTCTATTTTTAACCTTTATTTTTTACCTTTTTTACAAATACATTTTCTAAAGCATCAAATGAGCTCCTTCCTTGTTGACAGAACCACACGAGGAAGACTGAGATACGTCCGCCCTTCTATCTTGAAAAGTGGTGTGGCGGACACTTCAGCATGATAAACAGTCGACGTTAAATGAGACTCTCTGACCTCATCCATCCACGAGATGCACAAAAATCAATAGCTGCAGTGTCGCATATGAGCACGTCAAGCATCTGATTAAAACCCGGCACTGGACCGTGGACCCGAGCACTGTGTCCACGCTGTCTCACTTCCATTAGCTGTATTAGCTCAGTGGAGTGGCGCGCATTTATTTTCATTAGTGCCTCTCACAACTGCAATTAGATAGGTTGGTTGATTGTCTGCAGCAGAGACCTCCACTTTCACTGCACCCAACTGTGGGCAGAGCTCATAACGCCCAGTGCTTAGATTCAGATAAGACGCAGCAGATCTTTTATATCACAAAGTCAATAAAATGATTATTTTGAAAAATAAGTGAACAGTCTCAGGCCTTTTTTCAAGCAAAAAGGCAGAATATTTACTGGTTCCAGCCTCTAAAATGTGATAATTTGCAGCTTGGCCTTGTCTTACAGCTGAATATCTTTGGGTTCTGGACTGTAAAAAAAAGTAATTGCCCACAAGCACTCTGGGTAATTGTGAGGGACATTAATTTTCTATTTTCTGACCTTGAATAGATTAAATACCATAAAAAAATAAGCAGATTCATTGATTGTAAAATAATAATGAAGATGAAGTAATAAAATGAATGCAGCTTCTCATAAAAGATGTTTGTCTCTCATTACCACATCTCAATACATATTGTTACAGCTTAAATCTTGCAAATAATTTTAATGTGAGTTGATACATTTTAAATAACATATTAGAAATGCATGATATGATATTAGAACATTACTGATTATATGACTTAGTATAATTTGAAACACTGAAATTCTCAAAATCCAAAGGTGAAGCATGAATAGGAATGACATTTAAAACAATATTTAGAAATGGATATTGAATCAGTGGCGTCTCACCAGGTTTTAAGTTGCCCTGATAACTGAGATAAGACCGAATAGAAAGTCAGAAAGTACCAAGGATCTGTGACAGTATAACTCTTTGTTGATACTTAAAGAAAGACCAGAACATGCAATGATTTATTTATCTATCGCAAAAGCAATGACCCCAACAATCAACAACAGTGTTCTTCGCTCCCTGTATTCAACATATCGACTACAGTTCTTTAATTTTCTTGGTCACAAGGGAATTCCAAAGATTCTGAGAGGAAACAGTCCCACTCAGGTGCTATAATAAATGTTATAAAGACAACAAGACGAGTGGGGACTGTGACATCATCAGGTACTGTGAACAGGCACACAGTTCACACTTTCTTATCCTGCTCGCCTCATGCTAGCAGGGTGTTGTTTTCACCCATCACAAAATAACTCAACACTTCATGGGCAGATTTTCACCAAACTTGGTGAGCTTACCATTTGGGCGGGTTTCTCCAAATTATTCACTTTTGGAGTTGGTCGGTCAGATGTCAAGGTCAAAGTCAACCAAAATATGGCCTGAACATTTTTTTTCAAGATATCCCCGCAAATAACAGAGAGAAAATCCAAAGCTTTTATTGATCAGAAAATGATTCTGTATCATGTGACGTCATATGATAATTGATGGACTGTATAGTTAAAAAATGCATTTTACAAAGGAAACATGTACCTTTGCTTCCTATTGGACTGTGGACATGACCTAAGGCTCATATAACCTAGATCTGAAAATGAGTTATGAATTACATCATCATTACATCACTATGAAATCAGACTCTGACATCATACAGAGCAGTAATGTATTAACTGTTGCAACCAATCAAATTTGAGACACAATAAAAAAGCTTCTATAGATTAACCAATCAGTTGTCATCAAATAATGTCAGTATGAAATGATATTATTACAATATAAAGAAGCCATCATTGCCTGATTGGAGTATATATTATGCATGCAGGGTATCCATCGCCCCTCCAATACTTTTCACTTTGCCATGGTTGTGTTGATTCTCTTTGTATCTGACTATTGTTGCCACATTTGGAGCATAAACACAAACAGACTATCAAAGACCCAACTATGGAGGAAACTAATTCTTCATCTCACCATCAAGAACACAATGTACTAATTTCTTTTTGCAAGGTGCATCCAACTTCCATACGGTAACATAAAGAACCGGATTTCCCGCTGTACTTAACATAAATACTCGCCTCAAAATAAGTATTGTCATGCAAAGTGAAGAGGTAGCCATGCTGCTGTGGGCACATGTAGACAAGAAACAAACGCTGCTCTATCCTCAGTGTGTATCTCTGTGTGTATGCTCACCCTGCGGTCTTTTTGGAGCCGCTGTCTGCTGCGGATGCTGCGTTTGCTTCGCCTCTCTGAGGAGTCCTGAGGATAGAAGTGAAAGAGCCCCTCTCCAAAGGAAAGCTGGTTTTAAAAAAAAAGAAAGGAAGACGATGGATGAGGAGTACAGAAGCAGAGATTAGTACAAACACAGAGGCAGCCGTTAGACACTGTGAGAAAGGCAAATCAAACAATACAATAGAATATAAATGGAGGAGAAGGACAGAGGGTCATCCTCCAGGTGGGAATAGGGGCGCTGATTCCCTGGATTTCAGCGAGGAGCTATTTTAAGGCACTAGAGAACAATGCTGGAATCAACCATAATAAATCACAAGGGCAGGGAATGAGACGCATCATCCAGAGCTTTCCCTCCGGCACTGGGCACAGATTAAAGACCCCCTTATGCTTTAGTAACCACCAGGGTGCAGGTCAATCCTAAAAATAAATGCTCTCAGATGCGCCTGTCACATCTAATGTGAAAATGTGAAAAAGAAATTGTTGTGGAAGGATGAGGATTATTCTTATCTAGCACTGCTCTTTAATTCTGCTTCTGTTGCCCCAGTAGACAAACACTTATGTGATGCAAAGAGAGAGAAAAGCAATTAGAAATAATGCACTTATATTGAATCTTCTTACAGCAATTAAGATTTATTATTGGATACTGGCTGAGTACAGATGTGTCTCTCTCCATCTCTCCACTCTGTTTGTGCTCACATCTGTACGTGTGTCCCGGTTCTGTGTCCCGGTCTGCTTAATTAAGCAACAACAGAATAGAATTCAAACCACACAGACATTGTTTAATGATGCATATCCCATCAAGACAAATATAGCTGCCGATTACATAACCTGGGAGGCAGGGAGGCAGAAGATGGGGGTGGGTGGGTGGGAATGGGGGGTGATCTGGAGCCTATACAAGAAAAATAACAGGCAATCACAGGAGTGGTGATGCTGCACGACCACGACGCAGATATCACAACGTGACGAGTTACAGACTGGAAATGTTTTATTTTTTTGTGGAGGTATAAAAAAAAAGGTGGAATCCTCATTCACAGCAGCTCAGACACTCCTCTGTTCACCGCTACGCCTCACTGGCTACGGCTCCAGCCAATTTCACCCAAACATTTATTTTGACATGTGACAAGGCAATCACACACACACACACACACACACACACACACACACACACACACACACACACACACACACACACACACACACACACACACACACACACACACACACACACACACACACACAGTGTCAGGGAATAATTTCTATTAGTCTGCCATTAAAAGCTTGTTATGAGTCTTTGACATGTTGTGATGTGTTTGTCAGTCTCAGGTGAGTAAAAGGCCATGTCTGCGGGCAAGGCCACGTATGTCACTAAAAGCAGTGAGTGAATACATTGTGCACTCAGTGTGTGAGAGAGAGAAAAGGTGTGTTTTTAGGGGGGAAATCGTATAATTAAACATAAAACAACAAAAATAAACAAGCTAGTTCTCATCCATTAATGGGATTTAATGACTACAAATACAAAAATAAAACATAGAAAATCCCAAACTCCATGTTATGAGAGAAACCCTGTTGTTCTAATAGATTTTCCCTTGCTTTTCAGGGGTATTTAGCTTTTCTGGACATTGGATCATTTCATTGTTTTCACATAGCCTATTAATGAATATGGACTGGGCAGAGTTGAATCAACAGCCATTGGGCCACAAGCCAATGGGCAACCTACTTAATAGGACCTGCATTTTAGTAGGAATGACGTCATCAAATTGGGAAAAAGTATAATGAAGTCAAAGCAAAAGAAAACACAGACAAGCTTTTTAGTGTCTTCTCCTCTGTTCTGTGCAAGCTGCTGAATACTGTCTATCACTGTTTCTGGTACAAGACAGAAAAACAAACGTTGCCAAACAGCCTCGTGTTTTAGTGTTTGATTTAAATAGTAGATTCGCAATTATAGATTATTAATTGATGTTTGTTTTCTCAACACTATACGCTTATGGTGCGAGTGTAGTGCATGGCAGTGGAGCACCCCTACCTTTCGGGCACTCTGGAACCCATGTTGTGTTGCAAGTTGGTGCGCCTCATCCTGTGCGTCCTCGTGCAACTGGACCAGGAGATGGTCCGTCAACACTCCGTCTGCAGCCTGCGTCGCCAGCAGCAGCAGCAGCGGCGGCAGCAGCGCGTTCAGCAGCACCGTAAATCCCGCGGCTGTCCCGTGTCGAGCTGTTCCGCGCATCGTGTCTGGCTCGTGTCAATCAGCCCCGTCTGCCTGCAGCCTGCCTGCCCGTCGGAGTGCGATCAGTGTGCGGGATGCTCCTCGCCGATGGTGGGAGGAGGAGGAGGAGGAGGAAGAGGAGGAGGATGAAGAGGAGGAGGATGCAAAAGGGGGGTCGAGTCAAAGCCTTTGCGGACGCATCTCCCTCGTTGCCAGCTGATGGAGACCACTGGGAGTTGGATTTCACTCCGCTTCTGATGTGCGCGCTTGTGCGTTGTGCTGGACCAAAACCTGCATCCTCAGCTTTCTGTCTCTCCTCCTCCTCCTCCTTCCATCTGTAATTCATTTACCTTCCTCGCTCGGGTAGTTTCTGCGCGTGACGTTGTACCAATGGGCTCCGGCGGGTGTGTCTCCCGGTTTCCTTCCCCGGATGAGCTCGGGGACACTTTTCAGCACCTTGGAGAGTTCCTCCCATCATGATAGCGTTTTTATTGATTAGTGTCTGCAGCTGATTGGACAACACGTCCACCTAATGTCTCATTGAGGACTAGAGTGGCATAGCCTCATGATGACCTCTTCCATATTCCTATTTAATCCTTGCATGTAGATTTACATAACTCAGTTCTACACCAGGCCTATCCCTGCAGTTCTTTTTTTAGATTTGACATACTGTATATAACTCCATGATGACCAGATTGACCCTCACTGTGTGGTGGAATGTAAGAACAGTCCTGCTGGATGATAATTGGTCATTTGGATGAGCAGCAGGTCTTTAGGGGCCTGTAGAAGGACTGCTCTTACAAAGACTGGCTCATTAAAAGACTACAGCTCGACTGCTTTGCTCCTGCTTCCCTGCTGCTATACGCCGATGACCTACATGAATGAGATACAGAGCTGCTGCTGCTGAAGGATTTAACAATGACGTGTATGTAAGTAAAGTAGAGAGCGAGAGAAAATGAGGATTTCCTTGAAAAGGACCATGCATGCCGCACAGCCAGCAGTTTCTACCGCTTAGTTCTTTTCAGTTCAACCCTAAAGGCTTGGTGGTCACCTCCTGCAAGACTTCTCTACAAGATAGTAAACTATTCCGGACCCCCGGATGTATGTCTCTTTGATTAATTTGATATGCCTGTTGTTGTTTTTTTACTTAATTATATCAATCAATCAATCACATTTTATTTATATAGCCCGTATTCACAAATCATTATTTGCCTCATGTGGCTTAAGGTGCAATATCCTCAGCCCTTAACCCTGAAGCTCAGAGAGAGTTGCAAATGAGGGATGTCTCTCCCGGGATGGACAGAAGTGCAACAGATGGGATCCATGAGAAAAGAGATTGTCTAACATAAATGAAGGCGTGTTGTTTAAAGTACTTTTACAAAAAAAATGTCTAACAGAGATGAAGCAGCATTACAATTGTAATGACAGCAGTACTGGTGGAATATGTGAGCAGGCACATTGTATATCTAAGCAATCAAATTGTAATCACAATCGACGATCAGCTGCCACCACGATCCACGATTTGCGATCCATGATCACAATCACGATTTGGTCGCAGCCTCGATCCTGGATCTACAACGATAAAGCACAAGGACTCCGGGTAAGAAGTCAACTCAGTAACATGTGCTGATGAGACATTAATGTGATGACGAGGAGGAGAGGAGGAAAGAGAAGGAAAGGAAAACACAAGAAATGTCTTGGAAAGATATAGTGCAAGTATTCAAAATATTGTCAACATAGAGCACCAGTATATTGTGATAATTTTAAGGGATATATGTGGAAACATTTCACGGTCTGGCTTAAAGTGTTTTGGCAGATGATCATGAGGATTAAGTGCAAGTGCAAGTTTTTCTCTTTTTTTTTCTCTTGAATAAAACTAATAAGATCTCCTGGGGTCTCGTATTTTATTCTGCCCTCAGAAACCCTAATATATATATTTAAGTATTCAGTATTGCATACATTTCATAGAGACAGTTTCGTAAAATCCAATTAAAATCAATTCAGTGATGAGAAATGATAAGTTTTCATGCTCTGCAGTCTTATTGGTAAATTATTTCACTTGTTTGGTAAAAAGTGAGATAAAGTGAACATGAAGAAAATAAGAGAAGCTTTGTAAAATATGCATTATGCCCTATTTTGTTCTTAAAGAATCTAAAGATGCAATTTATCACAATAATGGTGCAATGTTCGCTCTTTCATATTATTATCTGGAATGCGTGGTTACAAGGAAGTGCAGTGGCACAGGAATCGGTTATCATAGATGACTGGAACAATAATGAAGGGGGGTTTTCTGTAAGTGGCTCCACTTTACTAATCACTGTTTCCATGCTCCCTGCAGACCTCTTCCCACACTGCTGCCATCCTGCAGCCCAGAGATTATTTATTTAGCTCGGGCAAGTCCGCATCCTTCCCTTCTCCATCACTTCACCATTCTTCACCGCTGGGCCCCCTGTGACTGATCCACAGTGCTGAATCACAGGCACTGTATCCTCTTCATCATCTATATGTCTGAGAGAAGCTATGGAGAAAAGCTGCAGCATCTGCTCCTTTTAGACAGCGCTGGGCTTATCTGACAAATCAATAACAATTTATGTTGTGAGAGGATGTTGCTCTGCTTCAGGTATGATTGTGATTTCTAGTGTCATGGTGGAAATCACGTCACTCAGTTATGCATTATATAATCTACAAGCAGTTGTGTATAATATGGTTATTTCTTAGCACTTATGTTGAAGAATAAGACTTGAATAATAACTTTATTTATGTAGTGATCTTCTATATTCTAGCTTTTATGCACAGCACTTTCATTCATACACCGTAAACATAAATGTCAGGGGCTTTTTTGGAAGTGCTTTTTAAGTATTGCCCAAGGACACCTCTGCGTACGGACTGGAGGAGCCAGGAATCAAACCAACAACCTTCTGATTGTTGGACAAACCGCTCTACCTCCTGTCCATAATAGAGTAATAAGACAGTAAGTTGGAATCCATTTGAACCCTAATGCAGACTACAGGCCTGTTTTTACACTGTTTTAATGCTTTAGCACTTCATAATGGTTTATTATTCGGCTAGAATTGCTCATAAATTAGATTTTAGAGCCATAAGGACTCTGAACTCTTTGCAACCATGACATGCATGCACTTTAAATACTCTGCACTGTCAACACAGTTACTGTATGGGGTATTGTCCTGTCCATATATTGGGTAGTGTCACCACTGTCATGCTTTACCAAAATGAATTCCAACAACCTGTGGTCATTAATACATGATTCTGATTCATCATTAATAGGATACAGTAGGATTACTGTGTCTGTGAATGTATTAACTAACAGGATACATATCTGCAAATGCATAATGTGAAACATATAAGACCAATATCTAAAACCAATGTTTTATGGTCATTTCTATATTTTATCACCTTCATCAAATGTTCAAGCTCTGTTTATTTCAATTAAGTGCAGGAAATTAGTGAAGACTTTAGGGAAATACCTAATAAATACCTGTGGAATATCTAATACATTTATTATGTTTCTGATTAAAATAAATTCGATTGAGCACATGCTTGAAAAGATTCAGCTCATAATCATTTCCAAAGCAGAGGCGTCTCTGCTCATGTTCATGAAATGAGGAAATGTAACTTTATCTTACCAACTGGATTAGGAGTTTTACAGTGTTTGCAATGTTATCACAATAAGAATTTCCATGTTGACATTTTTTTAACCAATTATTTTAAGTATGGGTTTCACACAAAATCTTGTGCACATCCAACCCTCTGCTTTCAAGACATTTAGTTATGTTGATATAAATGTGTCTTAGTCTTCCCCATTTTTCTTATTACAGACATTTTATTTTATAAAAATCCTTTATGACTTGTGGACTTCATTGAGAACTGATCTGTCCATTAAAATAGTAATAACATGTCTGTATTATGGTTTGTTTGATACTTGTGACTTGTTGGAACTAGAAACCTTAAATTATTGATTTAAACTGTACCATCAGACAACCCTTATAGATTAGCTGTGAAGTGATGGAGCTGTTTAGAAGCACGGATGTGTTTCAGTATCGTTGGAGGAGGAGCTGAAAAACACAGATCTTTAATCTTTCATATTCGCCCCGAGGCTGGAGTGGAGGCCTGTCAGTGTTTCCACTGAGTTTCAGCGAATGCAAGAGAGATCATGTCGGCACCTACAAGCTGATACTCAGCAGATAATCAAGCATGCATACGCACACACACACACACACACACACACACACACACACACACACACACACACACACACACACACACGCACACACACACGCACACACGCACACACACACACACACGCACACAGACCAAAACACGCAGCTCACACAACTGTGACAAAGCCTCTGAAATATCTGCCACCAAACTCTCGACCAGACTGGAAATGTTCACTGGCTCTCAGAGACGAGAGCATTGATCTACACTTGGTGGCGTTTTCAATGTTAAATCAAATCAACCAATCAATCTACAACAAAGCAGACTGTCTAAATGCAGAGTTTAGGATTAGAGCTCCCATTTTTTTTTAGATGGTGATGCAATTTAAAGTCACCGATCAAAAAAACCACTGACACCCACTAACCTGCCTTTTGTTTGCAATATGAATGGATACAATCAGCACTCTCGGGTCAGATGACTCTGCAGTAAACAGGTTTGTACTGTTTCCAATTGGCACTAACAGAAACATGACACTCGGATGTTCTCCAGGAAGAAGCTCTTCCTCATTCTCTCATACCCACTAATGTTGGTGTAAAAGAGGTCTGAGAGATAAAGTCCTGCAAATGGAGCCGTGGGCCAGTCAACATATAAGAGCCTCTAAAAAACTCAGAGAGGCAGAGATAAAAAGACAAAAGCAAAAAAAGGGCCTTTCTTGTCCCTCCCTGTAGTTAAGCTGTCATTTCAGAGGCAGCTCCACACTCTGCTGCTCTGTGAGCGCCGCTGCTCAAGTTGTGGGACGGGATGTCTCTGAGTGAATGGAGTAGAGGGGGGGGGGGATTGTGGGTACTCTATCTGCATTGATTGCAGTGTGGATAGTGTCAGGAGCCGCACTTCTGATGGTTTCATTCGCAGTCTGGCTCGCTCTCGCCTCTCTCTGTGGCCCGCCTCTCTCTCTCTCTCTCTCTCTCTCTCTTCTCGCTCTATAGGAAGCCGCCGTCTGCCTCTGGCTCCGCGAGATAAGATGTCGGCCTTCACAGGTAGACGGCTATCAAAACCCGCAGACAGCACATGGGTCATCACGATGTCGGAGGGATGACAGGTGATGACATATCATTACTCCAGTGTCACTTTGCTTTAAATCCTAGACTTCAACTGTGGTCTTCTATAGACAAGGGAGCCGCCTGTTAAATAAGTCTCGGTTGAATCATGTGTGAAAATCAATTCTTACTCCTGTGAATAAAGGGACACAAAACTTTTGGACTGCGTGCACAGCGGTGTAAGCAGTGGAAAGTCTCATAGTTCTGATATTCAAGAGCGACCTGCAGCCGCAGTGAGTCACTGTGGAGGAAGGGTTTAATTGCAGCCTCTCTACAAGCAGACGAGGCTGTAAAAGTGTGATGTACAGATCCATTACTTCTATCAGGCCAGCTGGAAGAGCAGATAGCAGGGAGCAGAGGGGACAGCACGAGGGTATGTTGGAACCTGATGTGACGTGAGGTGCGGCAGACAGAAAAGAAAGAAAGGCCAAGTACCGTCTCGATTTGCCCCGGATCACACAACCTGGCACAGAAGATGATTAAATTAAACTCATCCTTCAACTTTATTCATTCACACTTTTTATGTTCCTCCGTGACCCCCGTCTCCTTCTCGCTCCACTCTTCCATCTCCGAAAATTGTCAAGTCGCCGCAAGTGCTGTTTTCATCCCCCCCTTCCAGGTCTGTGGGAGTCTCAGGAAAGACTCTTCCGACTGGTGGGAGAAGATTTAATTTGCGTTACCACAACCCATAGCTTTGATTTGTGAGGTCCAGCACTACCCTGTTGTGTGATGTTTTGATTTTCTCTCGGCGGGGTGCTGGCTAACCACGGACACCATTGGTATTCCTGCGTGTGCTCCTTTATGGCTTTGAGCTAACCTTGAACATAATAAAATGTGTGAAGTACTGTTGTACTTCAGAGAGTCTAACATGTAGTCTATTCATGAAGTGAAGAGGTTGCAGCGAGTCACTTTCCCACACAGATCTGACCCCAACTTGACAAAAGCTATTAAAATTTTTAACAAGTTAAAAAAGGGATTATTGATTGATACTTGATTAGTTTTCCTTATTGAAATTAATATATTTCAAACAGGAGAGATTTTGGCTGCTTTTAGACACTGAACCTTGGAATATCCCCTGAAATTATCTTGAGGGGCTGAGTGAGAGAACCCAAATGTCTGATTCAGTTGCTGAGGACATTCTCCAGGTTTTCTCCTGCCACCGGTAATAACTCCTGAGAATGTCCAAGAAGTTATGTGAGAAAACAGCAGTGTGATGATGACATTCCTAACATGCGACTCACGAAAAACTGATAAAAATACAAACAAAAAGACAACAACTAAGTTCCGGGTGAAAAAGAGGTGCCACACATGTAGGGGATGCAGATGAAGATGTCAACTTCGAAAGAATTCCAGATCTTTTGGTGTTAAGGGCTAATGTTAAGGGCTAATGCTGGTGTCGAAAAAATACAAGTGAAAATGAGGAGATTAGAATAAGATAACTGTATTTTGAACACAGGAATATACTTTGAACACCATGGAAGCAGTGAATTAGGTGCTTTTGAATAGAAGGAGACTTCTACCCTGATCCTACAAACACTAGGTGGTGGTGATGAAGAATGACACAGGAACATGTGGCGTCTGATGAAGGGATTCTGGTTGGACGTTTTGACGGGAGATGACCCAGTATCCAGAGTTGAGGTGGTGTATTGGGGTGGAGGTGGATCACTCATTGGTCTCAGTACTGAACAGACAGCTAAATGACGGGATGGGGAGAGAACATTTTAAACTGATTGGTTCAAGGTGATCGTGCCAGGTTGTGATTGGATGAAAAGAGAGAAACGAGCTGGTGGAGACTAGAGATAGCAGCAACTGTGCATGAGACTAAGGAGGCATGATGTGCAGAACAACTTTCACTAAGCTTCATATGTCAAATCTTAAATATGCATTTACTTTTGAGCCACAGAAACAACCACTCGGATACTTTATATCCTTCTAAGTTGACACGGTAAACTTGTCCGCAGAGTGATGCCTGTTTACACATCCAGCTGACACAGAGAAACATCTTCTTTCATTCATTCGGATGATGTCCACTAGCTTGTTAGTATCTTTGCCTGGCTGCTGTTTGGTACTGTAGTTGGTGGGTAGTGTACAGAGGGGTTAGTGTTTGCTATAAAAGCAGTTAGAGTGAACATAATCATTAAAGTTGTGGGCAAAGAAATGGAAACAGTGAGTGAAAAAGTTCCATTGGGTTCCACAGTTGGCTCTGTGGGGCAATGAGTAACCACTAAAACGTTGTTATGTAAAAAATACTGACCGCAACTACTATTAAAAAGCCTATTACCAAACAAACTACAAACGATAATATTATCATATACTGTTTCATAATAATGTTGCAATCACATAAAGTTTGTTTTATGATTTGTGGGCATCATTATTTTTTATCTCCACACCTTTGCTGTTCTTTTTAAAAAGCAGGGAACAAATGTAGGAGCCATCACAAAGTTATTTCACCTGCTGCGTTATGTTTTATTCACCACCTGGAAAGATAAACTACGCAATCGTTTTCCTTATTTTCCAGAAATAAAAAGCAGCCATTTTTTTCTCTTTCGCCTGCTCCTTCCATAAATCCTTTTACACATAAACTTGCCGAGTTCGTGACAAAGCTCAGCCATGGGGAGAGGGAATTTTATTTTCTTAATATTACGATATTATTAATAGTCTCTGGAAACCCAATCCGCCATCACAGCCTGTAGCAGAGCAGTTCTCCCCACAGCTTTCCTCACAAACAGCGATGGAGGTGCAGCGAGAGAACGCTGCCACCTGCTTTGTCATTCAGAGCATACTCGGAATATTAATTTAGTTTAATTGGAAAAGAAAAACAACTGCGCGGGCAAAGAATATGCGTAATCACAACAATTATTTCCCCGTGTGTTACTTATTTTGAGGTGAGTTCGCTGCGATGTCTAATGAACACGCCACCTAGGAGGGAATGAAAGAACATACAAATTAAATTCATGGATGAATCACGTTCATTGAGAGAGAGAAGGAAAAAACACCTAGTCTGATTTTGATTAATTATCAAACCCACACATTCACTTTGGAAGAAATTGCATCTTTCACGTTTCAACAGAAAATGTCCCGGGCGACATCATAAAATGGGGACAGATGGACTGTTTATAAAATGGGGACAGATAGAGACAGTTCAAGTTTGCCGTTTTCCTACCTCACTTAAACAGTCAACGTCTTATTTATTTGGCTTTCATGAATAGTTCAGTGACACTTATAGATTCAAGATTCAAATATTTTTATTGTCATATTACTCAGTTGCAATAAAATTGTAAGGGGCCTTTTCATCCAAGATATATATATATGTAGCAGATAGAATAACGATTTACCTTATTTCAAACATTTGAATTGAAGATGTTCATATTGAGGCGTGTTGTAAACACACACACTTTGCTTCCATAAGGTCACTGGATTCCTGCTTTGCTGCTAATGAAAAATGTCCAAACTGTGTCAGCACCTGTCTGCGATAATTTGATTCGTGTCACTGAGGAACAGTCAGATTGGCATTTCGGGAACATGTGTTTTGACCTTTTTCAGGTAGAAAAGCCCCAGGTTGTTTGGGCTGTGTCTTAAGCGGAGCTCATTTGCCAGCAGCTACGACTGTGTCACATAATGTGCTTTGTCAAAAGCGCTACAGTAATCAGCTAAATGATATCAGCGGGTGCTTCAGAGTTTACAGTGAGTTCGTGGATGAGCAATTCTCATCTTTGAGGCACGAGTCTGTGCCCAGCGTGGATTCAGAAATTATGTTGTTGTCAGGGCCGCAGGGGTTTAATTGCCATTACTAGTGTTTCATGCTGAGTGTCCCCCAACACGCCGGCATCAAACACCTCGAACGCTTTATGCTTCTGGGGATTTCGGTTGGTCACTGCGGAAAAAAATACGTCAAAGTAATTTTGTTTTTCCAACCAAAGCCTCCTGAGCTGGACCTGTAGCTGCAGTGCGTTCACAGCACGGCCAACTTTCCCATTTCCCCTCATGCGCTCATTAAGTCACCAGTGAAGTCAGCCACCTCCAATCTGATGCCTGTGATGATTGGATGATGCAGTGTTAAACGTGTGCCATTTTGTAGAGTGCGATGAGGCAGCCTGACCTTTGAGGCACAACAGGAAATAATCACCATGTGACTGTCACGAACCGTGTTAAGCTCCGTGTCTTAGCAGGAGAGGTCACCCTTTCCATCCTGAGAATTCACTGTGATTAGAAGCAAGGCGCGCGTGTATCTATGCAAACATTCGATTTTTGTCAAAAAAGATCTAAAGTATTGACACAGGAGATTGGCTGCACAGCTAAAATGAGTAGAGATGTACTAGAAAGTAGAGTGTGTAATGTTCAGCTACAGCTCATCAAGGTCAGAAATGTTCCTTATTTCTAATGTGGGACTACACAAAGGGGACAGGTCAAGTGACCTTGGCAGGAGAGGATGACAGTGGGGCTGTATCATGCAAACAGCATACACAGCAATCTGTGTGTGTGTGGGTGCTCTGACGTGCTTTCCATTTTAAAAGGACATTAGGGCTAATGGTAATGGTATCTCAGAGGTTTCGTAACCTCTTTCCAGCACTGCCATACAGTATAGAAGGAGCCAAAGAGCACAGTCCATTAGGAAAGCAAACAATGGATATTTTTCATAGGCCACACAGGGCACTGAGTAAACATAACTATGCCACAGGCAATTAGCAACATATCACTTGCTTTAGCACTAACAGCGTCCTTTAATAACAAACCGGCCAGGAGGGAAAAGATTTTTGGGATAAAGAAAAGGGTGATAATGAGTAAATAATTCCAGGAACCTAGAGACAAAGCCATTAATAAGACAACTTGACATTTAAGCCTTGGCTGCTTGGAACAAAGGTTACAATGGATGCAGAGAAATGCTGTGTAAAGAGAAAAAAATATCTTTTGTACGTGTGCATGTGCATCACGCGCGTGGATGAGCAGGTGTTTCCATGCCGCTCGGCCGAGAAGCAGTGACTCTCACGGAAACACGGAGTTTAACACCTTTCATTAAACTCTTTGCACAGATGTGAGAACCTGCATCGTTTGATCCAGGCCGGGATTAGTGACAGCCACAGTCTCTTTACGGCTCAGTGACTGCACCGAGTCGACAGCAGCTCCACGATAAGCCTGCCATTCCACCGACTGTCTGTGAAGTCAGCACAGCTAATTAGAGGCTCTGTACTGTGCTGCTTAATTTATTTAGTGTGGCTTCATTTATTTAATCGAGCGAAGGTAATTCATTTGCATGTAGTTTAATTGTTTTCACTCTGCAACTTTACAAACCATCGCCACTTTATATTAGATATTATTAAAAGCTAAGTTCAGTTCATTATAACCAGTCAACTGTGCAGCGGATGATGTGCGATGCTTCCTCAATCACCCTCCTCACAGAGTCGTCCCGCCATTTTAAAAAACAGGCAATGAGCAGGGTGTGTAAATAAACTCTGCACTGGCCGCTCCAGGAGGGTCAATAAAACTACAAGCTGAAATGCGTTTAGAGGACCTCAATGAGGATCTCATTGTTCATTCTGCCCCTGCGATTTGCGAGGATATCCCAGCCAATCAATACAAGGACCATTAGGCTTAACAAACCTGGTTGGTCTATAAACAGCCCCTGCGTCGGCTCTGCAAAGCCACAGCGTGTACTCTGGGACAGCCTGCTCACCTGTGATGGCTCAGAGGCAGGTGGCTTGTACAAAGCAGGATGTGGCTTTATTCTGACGTACTCGATTCTCTTTTCTCATTTAACACCTTTATCATTTCACAAGAGCATTTCACAAGTCTCGCACAAAAAAATCCACATGGTGACGCAGATAACCTCCCGCTGCACGCAGTAACACCTCTAATGTATGCATGTGCACGCGCCGTTCATACTGCACTGTTTGCTATGATAGGAAATATAGCAAATGGAATAATACATGACTATTTTTCCATAATGGGAAGTATTATTACAGCATGTTTTTCTTTCTTATCACCGTCAGTCATGTCAGTCTCTGGGAACAAGCCTCGGGCGGCTGCGGGACTGAGATATGAAACTCAAAGGAAAACATGACAAAACCTAATAGACGAACCACGGCCTTATGCAGCGCGCTGACACAGTGCATCTAGATTAGAGTATGAGCCGCTACGCTTTAAATACCATACTATAAATTATAATCCAATGATCACGAGTTGGAAAGTAAATAAATTGTTCATGGCTACACAATTAATCTCTCAAGGCCTCATTTTATAGGTGTGCTTTCTCCTAGATCTAATACCGACTAATTCAATCATTTGATAATGTTTTACTTATCTTACCTTTCTCTTATCTGTAACTTTTTATTTATTTATGCATTTGTCCTCTAATGTTGTGTGATCTTAAAATTGCTTAGTTGCTTTTAATTGTTTCTTACTGTTTCCTATTGTTGCCTTCAATTTTCATTTTCAACATGTAAAGCACCGTATAACTGTGTTTTGAAAGTTTCTATATAGATAAAGTGTATTATTATTGTTGTTGTTGTTGTTGTTGTTGTTGTTGTCGTGTTGTTGTTGTTGTTATTATTATCATTATTATGTGTGGCGTGTACGTTTTCAGCCTGTCTTCCCACTTGTTAGAGCCTATTCACTCTAAACATTACTGTGTCACTGCTTCCACTAAATAACCAAACATAATGTAGAAATGTGATTATTAGTATCTGCAGTAGAGCACAACAGGGGTAATCTTCCTATAGGAAAGTCCACGAGAGAACATTTAGCTGTGTGTTCGTGCACATACAGTGAACAGGAACAGACCGAGAAATCCTTGCAACACACATTTTTGTTTCAGCACTTAATTGCCTTACTTAGCCTCACTGCTTTTGTAATGGGTAATTGGTTGTCATGACAAACACGGGATCTATTCATAGCTCAGAGGCTTGTGCAAAAAAAAAAGAAAAACCCTCTGCAAAGACATTTGAAGACAGGACGTAGACGATCTCTGATGGAAGCGTTCCTCCCCTCACAACTCCCAAAACTAGAGCGAGACATGAAATGATCGCCTTTTTATTTCTCCTCTCCTCAAAGCAATCCGTCAGCCTGATGCAGGGAGACTCCTCGAGAAAAATGGGCCTCAACAGCATAGTCTTATAATAAGACACTGAGGTATTCTGTCTCTGTCTCTGTTAAATCATTTAAAGAAAAAAATCTGAAGAAAAACAGTGAATCCTTTCCATTGGTGCCACGCTGATATAATGTAAACGCACTGAAAAGCCGTCCTTTACTTGGATTTCAAGTGTTTTTCTTTGTTAGGTGTAGATTCTGTCGTGACGCGTAAGCATCAAATGCAGCCGAGAGCCTTTGCCAAGACCTCCAGCTATGTGTTACCTAAACACATGTATTATTTATGTTACAGGGAAGTCAATAGACAAGACTGTGAGCAATATGTGACCTTCAAATCACAATCATACGACTCAAGGAATGAATAGAGGAGGTTCTTTTCCGCTTTCAGTGTGTTTAACAAGGTAAGTAGCTATGATATAAAAGAACATTTCAAAGCTTTGTGAGGCCCAGACGTGATGGTTGGATAGTGTGTTCATTTGGTGTATCTCAAGAGATGTTTATCCCAAAGCTCAGAGAAAATGCAATAAACAAGTAGAAAAAAATTAAATCATGATTTTAATATGATAAAATGACTAATAAAAAACGTGTGGAATAAAAACGAATTTAAGAAACTAAAATGAAATAAAATCAGAAAAACAATAAGAAGAATAAAAATAATGAAAAGATTAAGGAGACAGATAAGGGGATCTATGGTTTTTCACTCCTCTGCAAATCTGGCATTTACACATCCATTCATTTCCTATAACCACTTATCCTTGCAGGCGGCTGGAGACAATCCCAGCTGACAGAGAACAATAGGTGGGGTGACACCCACACATGGAGACATATAACACTCATTTACACCCATGACCAACATACAGTGGAGTCGCTAATTAACCTGAGCTGCATTGTTTTGTGAGAGGAAACCTTGAACACACAAGGAGAGACTCCAGATCTGATCGACACGTCCTCGCTTCCTCTGAGTAAACAGTGACTTTACTGCATCACCACAAACACAAAGCATTATCATGCATGTGGAGGCATGTTTGTGGCCATCTGTCACAGAAAAGCATGTGCAGATAAGCACCCTGACATGTTTGCCTCACTGCTTGGGGTCAGATAACTGGCTCTCATAAAATAACATGTGACAAATGGGGAAATACTTGGTTTTTATGTACTATTTACAAGCATTTGAATTTAAATTATAATTTAAATCGTAATCTAAGGATCCAATTGGCTGATAAACATGGTGATCTGTAAAATATATGTTTCGAGCAAAAGAACAATAAGTGGAAGAAGTGTGTACATTTTATCTGTACGGCTGCACACCTATTGGAACCTTAATAACTTGATGTATTTTTTCATCGATACATTAATTCAGTGTTCATTAATATTAATGATTCATCGGTAACTAGTGTGTCAAACTAGAAAAGGGTATCTTGATTTCCATTCGCTAAATATTGCAAGCCGGTGGCTGCGTTTTAATTTCCTCGTTCATTTCCCGTCTTTTTCTTTATGACCTTTGACCTGTGAGAATGTCATTAGTCAAATAGAGATTGTCGGCTACTTTACATAAAGCGTCTCTTGAATCATTATTGAAGGTCTTCTCATACACTGGCGACCCCTTAACACGTGCGCGCACACAAACACACACACACACGCACATACACACACACAGAGTGATCTTACCCAGAATCTTTTAGCCAACCATGATGGGAAAACTATAGGGGGAGTTGGAAGGAAGTTGGTGTCTTTGGATGGGAAAGACAAGAAGAGGGTTGTTTTGCATGAAGGGGTTTATATAATATTCACTCCTGAAACGATCCTCTTAGTCGGACAGACACACACTTACAATACTGTACTATTTAGGAGATTTGAGGGACAAGACTCATTGGAAGTGTGTAGACTCAATGAGAACTTTATTAGGAACACCTCTGACACTAGCTTATTCATGCAGGTCAGGAGCATCCGGTAATATTCACATTTAACATATGAATGGGGGGGAAATGTGGTCTCAGTGACTTTGATAAAAGCATGACTGCTCGTGTCAGACAAATCGCTTTGAAACTGCTCATCTCCTGGGATTTCTTTGCCAAGACTAGACACAGCTCTGCAGTCAAAATCAGCTTATTAATGAGAGTGATCACAGGAGACGGGTCAGACTGGTTGGAACCATATACAGTGTATATAAAGATGGACTCCACTTCCTCCCACTATCCAGAGATTAAGCCAACATATCCTGGACACGACCGCCGCCATCTTGCACATTTGGAGCCAGAGTTTCCACAGTAGCGCTCAGTGGATGAAGCCGTGGTAGCGAAGTCTTGACGACACATGCACTCAACCAATCGTGAGTCAGTCTCAGCCGTCAGTCATGAAGTTTCATCCCATTGCAACAGCATCAAAAACGAATCTAAACCCAAAATTAGCACATGACACATCAGTGTGATAAGAAATGCACAAGGATCTATTCTGCAGCCAGCCACCAGGCGGTGATCGAGAGAGGCACAACACATTGAACCCTGAGCTGGATCGGTAACAACAGTGGAAAGATCATGTTGATATCCACTCTAGTCAGTCATTGACAGACATCTGAGGCTGCAGTGGGCACAGACTCACCAACATAGGACATTTGAAGGCTGGAATAATGAACTCCAACCTGAATCTGGATCTCTGCTGAGGCTGCAGATGGTCTTGTGTCAACAGTCCAGGCTGTCATGGTGTGGGGAATGTTCCCTTGCATCGATCACTTTGGGCCCATTAATACCAATCAGCCATGAGTGCTTGTTTGATTGCTACGGCGTCTTTGTTCGTCCCTTCATAGCCACAGTTTACCATCATCTAAAGGCTACTTCCAGACACAACATGTCACAAAGCGGTCGAGTCCCATGAACGTCTTAATCCAGTACAACACCTTTGAGATGTTGTAAAACTGGAGATTTGCAGCAAGAAAGTGCAGCTGCAGAAATTACTTAATGTCACAGGTCAGCACGGACCAGAATCTCATAGCAATGCTTCCAACATATTGGGGAATCCATGCCACAAAGAGCTCAGGCCGCTTTCTATGCAAAGGTAAACCTAACCAGTAATAGTGCTCGGCTGAGTCCATGTACTTTGATTAACTGAAAATGTGAGTATACAGTGAAAGACATGGCGCAACTGTGAAGAGGACCTAATTTCACCTCGTTTCATTTATCAACTGTCCCCTTTCACCTCAAAATACAATGTTATATGCAGAAAATACAGGGTTTTATCCTCACATGTCTTTTTTCCTCCACCAGGATAAAGCAGTAATCACCCCAGTAGGAGATACAATGGAGTGCTGAGCTGTTTAGAGGGTTGAACACACACAAAATGAAATCAATGGTTTCTTTGTGTGGTTATGTGACAGAGAAAATGGATGGAATCTCACTATCTTGTGCAATTGCATGAGTCAGAGACATGAAACAGACACACAGACAGATTTCTGACAGTAAGGTGGATAAATATCGAAAGACAAAGAACACTTTGGAAGTTGGATTTTCTTCTCCATCGATCCCTTATATGGTCACTTTATTCTCTTTGTGCGGCAGCAACACATATGGTGTCAATGCCAATTGGTAGTTAGACATTCCTGACACGAAACTAGACTTTAATACTAAATGAATTGGACATTAATCAGGCGAGAAGGACACAGCTGATCCTCAGGCTCTAGCAGTGACTGATTCATCCTGACTGACTGATTGATTTAAATCAAACAAGCCAAACTGGCCTTTTCTGAGACGAAAATCTGAGACGACAAACCCTTTCGTTCAAGCACCTTTAAGACACTACCGATTAGGTCAGTCACTATAGACACACACACACACACACACACACACACACACACACACACACACACACACACACACACACACACACACACACACACACACACACACACAAACACACACATGCCTAAATGCCTATAGCCTATAGCCATCACTCTAGAGCAGCGGTATTAAATACAAATTCAGAGGTCAAGATAACATTTCCTCAAGCAAAGGTCTAGAGCACCATGATTTCAAACTTGTGTTATGATCCAGTGCAATATATATTGAAGTATTAGATGTAGTCACATTTGTGTGCATTCAGCTACTCAAATCACTTAAAGTCTAATGCAATAATATTTAGAAAAAAAATGTATATATTGTCAGTTTTCCAATTGAATTTAAATAAGCATCCTCGTAAAAAATTGAATGCTTTCTTCTAATGTCAAGTAAAAAAGAACAAGTTTTTTTAAAATGTGCTTTTTCTTCTTTTCTTATACAATTTTCTTCGCATCTTAACAACTGAACAGCTTTGGTTTTCTTACTTTTCTCTGACTCACTTCTCTCTGTCTATTTTTCGTCCTGTCGTATGTGACATCACGTGAGATGATTAACAATGGATGAAATTGGTCTTTGATTTTTCCCGAAGCCACCAAACCAGTGCCGTAAATGCTAGCGAGGCTGCGGCTGTTGAAGTTGAGAGGCTTTGTCAAAATTTGAAGGATTTATCAATTGTTATCCGTGATAGGTCCAGGTCGGAATAAGACAGCGTCTGAACCCAGACCGCGACCTACCTATTAATAACCTCTGTTCATAACAGATTAACATTCTCTGTGTAATTGTTCTGAGTGAACATCATCTTTCCCCTAAAAGAACAATCCCACTGAGTCATCCCATGTCAAGTACGTTGAATACGATGCTCTCCGGGTTGTTCATCTAACCACAGTCTTCAGTTGTCAGTTCTGCTAAGGTTGCAGTCATTTTTCTTCACAATAGAAATGATCTTTTGCTGATTTTATATTCTTTTTTCCTTTTTTATAATTGCTTCAGAGTTGTTGGCTGTTCTGATTAAAAGCTTTTAGACTACTTTTCTTTCACAGTATCACACAAACATGCCAGATGGGAGTTTTTGGGATGTCGCCTGGAGGCAAAAAAAAAAGAAAGAGACTCTGCCTCTCTGGTCTAAAATGTCACGCTCAGATGCTAACCAGACCTGAAGCTGCTGATTTCCCAGCTGCACGGGGTTCTGTGTTGCCGGGTGTTGAGGTGTGGGTGTGACACCGGATGGGAAAAAAAAACGTATTTACTGTAGCCTGCATTTGGCAGCTGCTCCTTTAAGCAACAGGAAACACACACACAAACATGCACGATGCACATCAATCTCATCTGTCACAGTATACCAGCCTGTCCCCATGGTAACACCCTAAAGCTACAGCTGTCTGATGGAAGATTGACTGTAGACTTCTTAGATTTTCGTTTTGTAAATACACATATAACTGTAACTGGTAATCAGATGAAAGGGTGCCGAGCTTTTCACCTCTCTGAGACAACTGTTAGTCGATTCAGTTCATCTGTACATGCTGTTTAATGATGGAAAATTAATTTATCCAATGTGAACTCACACAGAGATTTTTCTAAATTTGTTTCCAAAAATACATCAGGAAACATAATAATATAATGATGATAATCTTGTAATCCTCTCCTCTCCTCTTTCAGACATGCCCCAGGTGTCTTTCTCCTGAGCGGCAGTTTGCGGGAGATGTCCACGTCTGAAACAGGTTTGTATTGATCTGAGGGGAGAAGGGGGACGGGGGATTGATCGTAATTTGTGACAGCCCTATTTCCTAAACTCGTAAGCCTGCCTTTCTCAGAACGCCTGCAGGTCAGAGAGAAACAATCTAACGAAAATGACATGATTGTAGAGTCCTCACAAATCAATGCATGCAGCGGTCATGTAAGACACCTCCTGAAATGTCAGAGAAATGCAATGGGAGATCCAAATCTCCGACTCTTCCTTTATCAAAATGAAAAATCTTTGGGTTTGATAATCCACCATTATAAACGGCGAACATTTGATTGAGATGTTGTATTCACCACTGGGTGGGTGCTGCGATGCATAAAGAAGAGAATCTACTGATGATTCACAACCAATCAAAAAAAAGAGATTAAAAATCATTCTGTGGAAAGAGTCTTAACTATGACAAATACGTCATATTTAATCATAGCAGTGCTTTGGAAGCTGCGTGTGTGTGGGTGGACATACGGACATGAGGAGGAAATAATCTCAAATCATATTAGACTTGGACAAAAGTGCTGAAGTTATTGCTAGCATATGTAACGAAACTTAATTGAAAATAACTTAAACATGAAGTAGCTTCATTCTAATCAAAGCCAAGGCTTCAAAGGTCAAATTACATTGATGAGTGACTTCTGTGAGCTTTTAAGACCTCCCTGAATACTTTGATATATTTCAAAGCAACATGAAACAGCTTATAGAGCTTTCAACAAACTTGCAGGTGTATTGATCTAAAAGAAGGGAGAAAAGTGACATTCAATTTGTTGCTGTCTCATAAAGAAAATAGGCAAAGCATAATCACAGAATAAAACCCTTTATAACCAATTTGTTTCGTGGACTGTTGTCATTTTAGTTTGACGAATATTTAGGAAATAGTCGCCAATAATGATACTGTTTACGATTGATTATGTAGTCACCAGAGTTCCCGGGTTATATTCATCAGTCTTAGTTTAATCATGTTGTTGTTGCACATTATATCACCAAAGCAAGGCAGCATCTTATCTGCATTTACGCCCCATTTCATATTTATCACAGTTAGTTCGGAATAGTTGGTTGGTTATGGAATGTGTGTGTTTTAAAAGAGCAATTGGCACATCAATTGGCTACAAAATACATAATGAAAAAAATATGTTGTGTTTAATAGATGATGTGACTAAATGTGGTGTTAAATAGGCAAATATATAGTGCAATTATTTTGAATGTTACATTTATTTTCAAAATGATGAGATAAACAAAACTTTTTTCCCTGCCTTTATAGAATAAATCATAATTCACTGTTTGATGCAGATGGCTTTTCGCATGACAAAAAATGTCTCTAACAGCATCATGAAACCTTGAAACTGCAATAAAAAACCTACCTCAGCGTAACAAATTGAATTTGATAATATTAACAACAGGAGAGGTTATTCGCAGCAGCTACTTTGCAGTTATAGCAATTTAAAAGAGCTCCTAGTCGTCAAAAGTCAAATAAGCAAAACAAAACAGATTCTTATCTTCTCAAATAATCAACATTATCGACATAGATAAAAAGGAGGTTTATTTAGAAAGGTCTCCTGAAAAGACAAAGCAAGGAGAGACAGAGGAGCTCACTGAACAGCAGGGGTCAGGCTGTGGACAATGAGGTGTGGAAAGTGTCCAGGTTTTCACTCCAACTGGAGACAGACAACACAACAGAATGTAATGGCACACTGACGAGAAGAACTGTCGGTTTTTCGGTGTGTGCAGTCTACGCTTCAATCTGTCAAGTCTTAAACACAGTAAAAGTCCATGCCCTGAAAGAAGAAGAAGTTAAATTAGATATATGTCAACCACCACATATTACTTCAGAAAATAATATTGTGGATCTCAAATATATTCCTATAAATAAGGCAGGAACACGCACGGTTGTGGGGATCTTAACTGTGACCTCTGTAAACTTGTATGTCTCCTTCACCACGGTTGCAGGGAAGTATCCGATGATGCCCATCTGGTCCACGTACCGCTCACTGTAAACCTGCCAGTGAAAACAACACGGCCTCTCTAACAAATTAACATCACATTATATATGCTGTGTGCATTTAATCTTCCTTCCTGAAACATTAATTAAATGTTTGCTCAGATTCAATTAAATATTTAACCAAATTCATTGTTGCTCTTGTCACACATTCTTGAAAGGTCACACCCGTCTATCCTAGCTGCTGCACATCCTCTGTGTCTTATAGTAACTGATTGGAGGTTTGCACTGCTTCACTGCTACATAACAAATACGCACGTACACTTCCAGACCAGAAGACTCCGGCGCCCTCCTCTGGCACGAGTTTAGAATACACATACACCATCTGACCCTTCTTGATGTTGATGAATCTGCAGTCAGGAGCTATGAAGTCATCCAGGGCTGTGGCCAAGGAGAGAACATCTGGTAAAGGACAGAAAAACAAAAGAGGAAGTGGAAACGCATAGTTCAAAGTACAAAGTTCAAAGGAACATGCATTTGGTTGCAGGGTTTTAACACCTAACAGATTTCAAGACAAATTGTACATGTGATGTCATGCTTTTGCTCCATCTACTGACTTACATGAGCATTCTGCATCTCCACAAATCTTGTCGTCTGCTAATTTATCCATAACGACGGCCCTCACAGTCTGGTGCAATAGTCCCACACAGAGCAGAATCACCAATGGATAACTCATGCTGACCAAAACAGCGCAACCAAGGGAGTGTTTTGTATGTGTGTGCAGATGTGAATGTGGACGATTGAAGGAACTTAAGGCTATAAAAGTCTCCAAACACTTCTCCCAGCCAGGGGTGGATGGGCTGAGCCCCTGCATCAGAGGTCGCCTAGCCAATCGGTGTTGAGTTTCAGAAACGCCACATTCTTTCTGGAAGTACTTATTTCCCCACTGGGGAGTTGGCAGACCTTTTTCTTCCTTGTGTTTTTACACTTCTCAAACCTCAGTCTCTCGGCAGGGACACGCAGTCACGGTCCATGTGATCTGTGTAAGATCCATAAGCTGCAGTAGATTCATGTGTAGAAATACAACATGGTGTTCTATCAGCAGGTCTTTTTATTGTAGTGCCACATTTGTAAACATACTAAAATGTTAGAGAGAAGAATGAACTTTTAACATGTTTTATGTAACTAGAGGTAAACATCGATGGTCTGTTCATGAAGTATAATTCATCTGCAGTTGCATATTGAAAAATGTCCCCTCAGGGGGGTATTGCTTAAATTCATTGTCTTTTGTCTACAGATGGAAATGAATGTTGATGGGTGTGATCGTATTGTTTGATAGCTGTTGTAATTTTGTTACTGAACATAGTAACTTTAAAGTGATGGTGAAATGTCGTTTATGTTTTAGAAGTGACTCAGTTACACTTAAAAGCAAAAGTGTTTTGATCATGTAATAAACCAAGATTTTTTAAATGTCTTGTAACTTATAATTATTATATCAACATTACAGAGGGGGATAGAGAAAGTGGGTTCTTAAAGTTCTCGATTAAAAAAAAAGTCAGAAAATGGTTTGGAGTCTGTCCCTCTCCCAATGACACAATCTGTTGTATGAAGAACAAAGTATCTTTATTCAACACATCACACTCAGAACAAAGACTTATTTCTTTCCTTTATTCTGAAAATGAATTGTCACAAACACAAACGTTAACAGAGTTCAGACAACATCATCTATGGGACAATAAAATCCCACCCATCAACAGTCATTTGCATCTGTACATGAAACAGACAAGGAACTTAGGTAATACCCCTCAAAAGTGGCATTTTTGAATGTGCAACTTAAAAAAAGGCTGTTGAATAACTCATCGTGCAGAGATTGTTTAAAATGATACTAACATTTAACTCCTAATCCTCAAGTCACTGGGATGAAACATGTATCACACTATTTTTTTATGGAAAAACTGTTGGCAAAAATAAAGTTGCAATTCAATGTAAAAAAATAAATAAGCTTGGACTTAAGATGATGTAAAAATGCTAAACAGCAGCAGGAGCAAATCTAATGTAGCTAAATGATGTTTGCTGGTGACAGCTGGTTAAGATCTGTCCAGGAAATGATATTTACAAAACAAAGTCTCGCAAAAGAAAGAGAAAGAAAACAAAATGTAAGCAAATATTTCCAACGAAGCAGAACCAGTCCGACGCCACATTCAACATGTTTAGCCTGCACAATCAGGAAATGGTGAAACCGACTGCAAGAGTAAGACACCACTCAAACTGTGACAAAAGCTACAGCCAATATACTTGTTATTCAATTCCAACCCCCGAATTAGAACTATTTTGTAATAAAACCCTCCAAGCCCCCAAAGTCATGGTTTAAACCAAACACCTGGTGGCACCATTGTCCTGTAGCTGTGGTTGAGAAGTTGCAGGAGATTGCACCAGCAACAACCTCTGGTTGGTTCATAACCAGGTGAAAAAATATACATATAATCTTTCATATTCAAGTATTAGCTATTTGATTATTATGGGGATTCCGTTTAGAAAACAATTTTGTTGACAATTCTTAGGCAGTTTATTGTAGGATAATCCAACCAAAACGCAACAAAGATAAATTATAGGCTTTTACTTTTAGCCTTTAAAGGTGTAAAAAATGTCTAAGATAAGATCATCCTTTATTAGTCCCACAATGGGGACATTTGCAGTATTATAGCAGCGACAGTCAAAATAAGCATCTGTAAGTAATAAGTAACATGCAATACTTGACAAATATGAGAAAGAGAAGGTGAAAGAACTTGAGTGATGGCAGAATGAACACTGGCGATACCGAAAAGATATAAACTGTGTTTTCAGCGTTTTCATCAGGCTTTAAATATACATCTTGTTTAAAAGCCTATAAATACGGAGCTGATATTGAAAATCTATATTGAATGTGATTAATTCTACACAGTTTAAGTTATAGGAAGACTTTAGTTACACGTTTCTCGCTGTTGTTTCATCATCTTATGTAAACAACGAGCTTCCTAAAGTCCTTTTTTACAACGATGTAATTTCTTTCCTCTTCCGTCTGATGCAAAGCCCCGCAAAACTGTGTGCGTTCCTGGATGTGCTCGCTGTGTCTCACCCAGCTCTTCAAAGGCGGGCGGTGCTTACGCCTCCACTCACTTTCACACAGTGTCAGCAGAGAGAACCGCTCGCTGGCGCTCTCCTGTTTGTGAAATCAAGCGTACCTCTTTAGCCTTGCAGGGCAGTGACGTGTATACACTGGCAACTCGAAGCGCTCGTCCCGGACGTCGCGGTTGTTGTTCGGTTTGAAGAGTTGGAGGGCGCCCGGTGTTTTGTTTTTTATATCCGGGGGGTGTAAGCTACCACACGGCGGGCATCTGCATGTCTTTGCGGGGGGTTATTTTAACACTATAGCGCCATTTTTGTCCAGGTCGTGGTCAAGCTGACAAGTTCGGTCCCGGGGTAGCTGATGGATGAGCGGGTATCGGACTTATTTGGCTCGGGGAATGGACTCGGCTCCGGGTCCTCAGCTGTCGCCTCCAACGCCAAGTCGGGGAACGGACACGGCGCAGCCGGCAAGAAAGCTTCGAAGATCAAGAAGTCAAAGGCTCGTTACACCCGCAACTTCAAACCGAGCAACAACATCCCGTACCTACCTCCGGAGGTAAGACGGACCACCGAGCACCGGTGACCCGCTGCTGTTCCTCCACCTTTAGCCACAACAAGCTAACAACAATACGAGCTGAAACTAGTGTTTTTATACTGGGACGTGTAACTCGTAATAACTGTTTTCACGGGTTTCCCGTGAGTTCGCTGCCCGAGTCTCTGTCAACTCACAATGACACGTAGCTGCTCGGTAACCCAATGGAAATGAATGGGTTTGGCTATATTCGGCTAACATTAGCACCACTACGTTAGCCCGCATAGATTAGCGGGGGTTTTAAAAGCGCTAAGCTAAGTGAGCTGCTGGTGTTTTACAAGCTAGCGGGAGAGTAACAGCTGTGTTTGTAAATACGTAGCAGGGGGCGGGTGTTCACTCGGGTTGACTGACATGTAGCTACAGCCACATTCACCCAGACAGGCACTGTTACTACACTGTAATGTGGTACTTTGTTTAGGGGCTGAATTCAAACTCACTCTTCAGCTAATGTGATCACTGTTTTCTCAGTAAAACGAAAGTAAAAAGCATTGTTTTTTACCTCAAGTTACCTAAAAGTTAACCCAACTTAACCTTAAGCAAAATAACAGCACCTTTTAGGATTGTATTGTGTTTAAAATAGTAATACAGGTTTGTTGCAGATAGCTTTTTTCTTAAAGTTGAATATATCTGAAATCTCCTGGAACACCATGGCCATGAACTCAGTGTTCGAGGACAAGTCTGGACATATTCCAGGACTTGTCCCAGCTGATCACCACCATGTAAAGTGCCTCTCTCCTGTTTCTTTACATTTGACCTATTCCTCCCGTTTAAAGATATCGATTAGTTCACTTTAAATGTCTATTGATGTGCTTATTTTTTTTCTTATAACACATGAAGTAGCATGTATATTAGGGCTGTCTAAGCAGTTAGTCAGATTGCCTCTCTTTGTGTCTTTTAGCAAATCAATAGCCTGTTGTCTGACTTCTCTGCAGCCTGACAGTTGTTGTCTCTGTCCCTTCTCTCTCTCTGTCTCTTAGGCTGAAGAGGGAAACATAGAGTACAAGGTAAGCACATTAGCTGTTATGTTCAAAATACATTAATGTGTCCCTCAAAGGGAGCTAGCAGCTTCATAAAACATTCCACCAATGAACAGATCTTAGGTCAGCCTCTTCGTGACAAAGGTGTGGATGTCATCGTCATAATACGTCATATCATTATTACAATAAGATTCCAGCAATATGTAAGTCATATGTCATAATATATGGGTGTGGTGTCAGGTGATCTACCATGGAAATCCAACACCCTGGTGGATTAGCGAGAGCATTTTTAGTATCCTGACAACTGCTTCCCTCACCACATCAACAAAAACCTTTAAAATGCTAGTTATTTGCACCTTGGCTATTTAACCACTGACTAGACCCATTTCACCATGTTAATATATAACTTAAGCACTGATAACTAAAGTCTTTCCCTTGTCTAGCTGAAGCTGGTGAACCCAACACAATACCGCTTTGAGCACTTGGCAACACAGATGAAATGGCGACTGCAGGAGGGTCGAGGCGAAGCTGTCTATCAAATAGGTGTTGAGGATAATGGCATGCTGGTGGGGCTATCAGAGGAAGACATGAGGGCATCACTGAATACGCTCCATAGTCTGGCAGAGAAGTAAGTCAAGAAAGTGCATTTTATTTGCTTTTAATTTTGACATTACATCTGTTAATCCAGTTCAAGAAGGAATTATTTAATTGCTCCCCTGTAACCCTACTAGAGCTAAAGGTAAAGATACTTAAAAATAGATAATTGGTCCCTGCCAAGTGTCAATTTACATAATTCAAATACCACACTTTATTTCTGACAGAGTTGGAGCTGACATCACTGTCCTCCGAGAGCAAGAAGTGGACTATGACTCTGATGATCCTCATAAGATAGCGGAAGTTCTCATTCGCAAGGTGCCAGATGACCAGCAGGTCAGTGAAGCTTTTTGTGTTTCGATGATGTTTCGATGTTCTTTTGCTGCTGATCTGTTTTTTAAATTTATTATTCTCTTTTTTTTTCTCAATTATTTGTTTCCCTTGGTGCTCTTCAGTTCTTGGACCTGCGGGTAGCTGTGCTGGGTAATGTGGACTCGGGCAAGTCCACTCTGTTGGGTGTGTTGACACAGGGCGAGCTGGACAATGGACGGGGAAGAGCGCGGCTCAACCTCTTCAGACATCTTCATGAGATCCAGACTGGACGGACTTCAAGCATCAGCTTTGAGATCCTGGGCTTCAATAGTAAAGGAGTGAGAAAAACTCAACACCAAAGAACAACTGATGTGTGATGAGGTTTTTTAGAGTTATAAAGTAATGAAGATGATGCTTCAGATATTATTACTGCTTCTCCTAGGTTGTGAATTACAGTGAATCTAGGACAGCGGAGGAGATTTGTGAGAGTGCCTCTAAAATGATCACATTCATTGATCTGGCTGGTCACCACAAGTACCTGAAAACCACAATTTTTGGCCTCACCAGCTACTGTCCAGACTTTGCTATGCTTGTTGTGAGCGCAAATACTGGCATTGGTGAGTATTTATCTATCCGCTGAATTTCTCTGTGTGCACTTTATCATGTCACTGACTATTCAGAAAAGCCAAGTTAGCTAACTGGATCTGTCACAAGGGGACCGGTTGGTAACAGACACTTGCAGGGCCAGTCCGGCAGCGCGCCTGTATTTGTGTACAACACAACTCCCTTCTGTAGTAGTGGACTTCACCAAGTCTGGCTTAGCACTTTGCAAACATGTGATATCTGAGCTTATGTAATAGGCCACCCTTCCTACCACAGCCACTTTATCCCTCCTAGTACAAAAATATCTCAAATACCTTCCATTTATGTCAGAGTCCTCTGACCCACTAGAGGTAGCTCTGTGCTTTTATTCATGCAGATTTGGTGAACCTGACACCTGCACAAGGGTCAGTAAGCGACTGTAAATGTCAGCAATGCTAACTTTGCAGAAAGAACCTGACTCTTAAGATTCAGCAGAAGTTAAGCCCCAAATACTTGCAGGTTTAATTTATGCACAGGATTAATGATTGGTGGTTTCTGTCTGCTGAATATTTTTTTTTTTATGAAGTACATCAGTATTGGCTGAATTCCACCAAAGTTTTAAGTCTCTTCTCATCCAAAAGTTGTTATGTTTTCTGCAACACATATATCCGGTTTTCTGCAGTTTACAAGGTGAACCAGGTCATTTGGGGACAGGTGTCAGCTCAGTATTTACTGGTAGTTCTAGAGCTGAAGGGGATGTAGAATAAAATGAAACAACCTCATCAAGTTCTTCACAGCACAAAAACATAAATATTTCATGTGTTATTTGTGTCACAAGCTTTTGATCAATATTTTACCTCAAAATATTTTCCGATACATTTCAGATCTTATAAAAAACATTCAGCCTTACTTGAGCATTATATTAGGACAGCTTGCTTTACTAATATGATTAATATAAAATAATAATAATATTAATAATAATAATATTAATAATACAAATTATTAGTGCATAATGTGCATTCAGACCTTTCATGATAACAGTGAGTAAGACTGAGTCCAGAAAGCTTGTGCAACACACTGGTACATAAATAACATGCTGTTAAATTAGAGTTGTCAAACTGGTGGGACTGTCTGTGCCGTGAAAGTAGGAAACATTGGATTTGGCTCGTGGTTTATTTGTATTCTAAAAAGGTTATTGTCAGAAGTGGGATTCGAACCCACGCCTCCAGAGGAGACTGCGACCTGAACGCAGCGCCTTAGACCGCTCGGCCATCCTGACATACTGCACTGTGGAGATAACACGTGTTAATAACTGCCAAGAGGGGGGGAGGGGCGCTGACAGACAAAAGAAGTGGGGCCCAGATAGGAACCCACTGGTAATTCCCAATTGCCCCAGGCATATTTGTTTTTGCTGTGCTTTTAAAAGCAATGACTGTAGATAATACTGCTTTGTTAAGAAATATTTCGCTTAGCTTTCTTTATGTAAATGAGAAGGAGGAATGTGGAGGAAATATGAGCCTTGGAAACAACACTAGTTACTTAGCAGTTCAGCTCACAACACTGCTGGAGTTATCAGGTGAACTAAAAGCAACAACTGTAAATATATATATATATATATATATATGTGTTCGTGTGTGTATGTGTGTGTGTGGGTGGCTACAAACAAATGTGACGTGGAGCCTATGTCCTGTGTTTGTTATTTTTATACAATTGGATTTGTTTCCTCACCACTAGAATAAGCTGAATATTTTACAGGGAAATATAAGTGATAACATCTGTAATAGTATTTGGTCATAAAAAGGGCATTGATATGAAATCAAAAGTAAACTCTTACTGCACTGCAGAGGGAGGAGAACTGACATCTTTTCTTCTTTTTTTAAGCCACACAGTTTCGGAGTTCCCCTAGAATGGTAGATAATGCACAAGCTCCACATTTTAAAAAGCACCCCTTAATATTCTTTCAGTTCGTATGTATTTTGAATTTCCGTGCTCGTTGTACTGCAGGCGTTGCTGTGTTTGTGTGCATGTCTGCTTTGAAAGAGGGCACACTGGGTAAATGGGGTCAAGAATGAGGATCACTTCAGCAACGCTACAGACAGAAAGGGGGGCATAGTGTCTGCAACCCAAGAGCTACAGCTTTAATTATGAAACAGTGTAATGGATCTCTGTAAGGCATAGGCCCTGTCTCAGGTTGTGACGATCCAGAATCGTCTTGTATCAGTATGTTATTTTCTCTTCAATCACCGCCTACGTAAGACGAGGAGCGTTTATTTTGATCATGCACCATTACCTTTGATGCACTGAAAATAACTTAAGTAGCAAAACACTTTGCAGCTCAGCTGACGGGGGGTCAGGGTATTTTGAGTCTGTCAATCTTTAAATGTGTGTTATGGGTCAGTACCATAGACTGTATGGTCACTGCCCTTGAACTCATTAGTGAGGAGACCTATTTCCAAACTGAGAGATAATCTAATAATATATATGTGTGCATGTATATAAATATGTGTATGTATAGTGTATATAATTTTTTTCACGTGCCAACATTGTTTACAAAGAAACATGATCCACCAGGCATGTAAGACTCTGCTGCCTCTGTTGGTGCATATTTTGAAAAAAGTCTTATTCGGCGTTCCTGACACCCAAAGCATTAGTGACATAACTACTATATATGGTTGAATATTCCTGCCCTGCAATCCTATCTACTTTCCCTGCTGCCATAACAATCAGACGTCATGGTTAATTCAAGCTGGTCTTATCAGTAATGTTATCTTAGGTCACAACAGTCCTCAACTGTAAACGTTTCCTTTATCTTCCTCAGACTCTGTGTCATAGCTGATATCATACCTGATATCAACCCTAACCCTAATATTGTGTTTTCTGCAATTTTTAGGCAAGTGACTCAATCCCATCCTGCTCATTTAATGGAACTTGCTCTGTAGAAGAGCATCGTATTGAACGCATCAATTAAACATTGCACGTAAAAGCATTTGTGGGCATGTAAATCAGTAAATCAGTGTGTAGCTGATGTGGAATGACCTTTTTCCTTTATCCTCTCCTTGGCACCCTTTTCCAGCTGGAACGACAAGGGAGCATCTCGGGCTCGCTATGGCCCTGAAGGTGCCCATCTTCATCGTCATCAGTAAGGTGGACCTGTGCTCGCGGACCACCGTGGAGCGCACAGTGCGGCAGCTGGAGCGCGTCTTGAAGCAGCCGGGCTGCAACAAGGTGCCCATGGTTGTAGGCAGTACTGATGATGCCGTCACAGCAGCACAACAGTTCGCCCAGTTCCCCAAGTATGAACTAAATAATAGTGTATGAACCTGATTTGAATTTGGTGTTTTTGAATAAGTTCTGTTTTATCAAGAGGAGGGGGGAACTAGCCAGTGACGTCTGTGTGTGCTGATTACATGTGTGTGTTCTCCCTGCCAGCATCACACCCATCTTCACCTTGTCCAGTGTGTCTGGAGATAGTCTAGAATTGCTGAAGGTCTTTTTCAACATCTTGCCCCCCCTCAGCAACAGCAAGGAGCAGGAGGAGCTAATGCAACAGCTAACTGAGTTTCAGGTAGGTCTGAGATGAAGCTTGTGTGTGAGCAAGGGATCAGCTGACACGAACACACTCTTCCCCATGCTGTTCAAAATGTATAAAGACTTTGGACCATATGCTTGACAGCAGTGTTCATGCTATTACAGGTGGATGAGATCTACACAGTGCCAGAGGTGGGGACTGTGGTGGGAGGTACTCTGTACAGGTCAGTATGTCGAAATCTTCCTGATCTTCCATTCAGCTTGCTTTTGTTGTTAAGCCAGGCCTCACTATTCTCTTTGACTGTGCAGTGGTATTTGCCGTGAGGGAGATCATCTTATAGTCGGGCCCACAGACTCTGGCCAGTTCCAGGAGTTGAGCATTGGGAGCATACAGAGGAACCGCTCGGGATGCAGGGTTCTCAAGGCCGGCCAGGCTGCCACACTTGCCCTCGGTGACTTCGACCGGTCACTTCTACGCAAGGTTGGACACGAAGTGGCAGACAGAAAAATCTGCATATGTATTTTCTAATGATATTTAGGTAATTATAACCAAAGAACATGTTACGCAATTCTAATCTATTTTGGTATATTGTCCATGTGTTTTTGCATGTGCAGGGTATGGTGATATTGAGTCCTGAGATGAATCCAACCATCTGCTGGATGTTTGAGGCTGAGATTGTGCTGCTCTTCCATGCCAAGACCTTCCACAAGGGCTTCCAGGTGACTGTGCACATTGGCAACGTGAGACAGACCGCCACTGTGGAAGCTGTGTATGGCAAGGTTAGTTCTTCCACTGCGCTGCAACTGGTCCTGAAAATTGTCCTCTACATCCAAAGCCTTGGTTTGTCCCAAGTGTTCTACTTTAACTAGATTATGTTCTTAAATGAATTATATTCTCATGATACATTTCTGTGTTACAGGAGGAGCTGAGAACAGGAGAAAAAGCGGTGGTTTGCTTCAAATTCATCAAGCACCCAGAATATCTGAAGGTGGGAGCCAAGGTGCTCTTCAGAGAGGGCGTGACCAAAGGTATCGGCCACATCACAAAGTTGCAGCCCATCAGCCAGTACCAGCCATCCCATAGTGAGGATGAGGAGGTCTGAACCATTTCAGACAACCTCAACAGAAAACACCGTCCCACTCCAAAACAAGGTGCTTTACAACTCCCGGGCTCCTGCTTTTTTGGAAAGGCCTCTTTGCCCTGTTCTTTGTATTTTTATTGCCCTTTTCCAAAGCCTTGTCGCTACCATCTTCCTCATTTATCCTCTTCAGCCTTTTAAAAAATACTGCAGATTTTTCAGTCTGCTTTCTGTTGTTGGGGATTAAAGAATGTTGCTTTTCGTGGCACTGACAAGAAGAAACACCTCAGCCACCTCTACAACACGTTCCAAAGTGATGACGAGTGTCATGAACATGTAGTTGCGACGCACGGATTAATGAGTCGCATCCAGGAAATGCTTTCTTACCCCAATGTTGAAGTGCTGCCTACACCGTTTACACCTAAATGCACTAACTAACATACTTAAAAAATGATGCACACACACTTGCACTGAAACCTAAATGCCAGTTTTGATATGCGGCAGATAATCATTTACAAACTTGGTAGTTGCAAGTTTGAGATGCTTGTACATTAAAGGTCCAGTGTGTTGGCTCAACATTATTTGTTTTGTTTTCATTAGTGTATAATCAGCTTAAAGTAGGAATCTACTTAGAATGACCCCTTAATGTCTACATCAGGAGAGGTACGGTAGCCCAAAATGGACAAAACAAAACCTGACCTCCACATTTTTATTTTACTTAAGGCCACAGTATGTTCTGCTACATGTTAGGGGCAGTCAGTTGGTTGCAATCTGCACACTCACCACTAGATGCCACTAAAGCCTACACACTGAACCTTTAAGGTGTAAGTTGTATCACCAGAGTCATTTTTATCATCAGAGCACAGCTTCTGTGTTTTACCAACGTAGTGCCTGACTGTCTTTTTCATAATACCTGCTAATCATCTAAAGTGAGATAGTTGTAAAAGCAGTGAGAGGCACATCCTGTCAGTCGTATATAAGATTAACCAGCTCACTTCAAGCTATATTACTGACAAAGGCACTTTCTGAAGCTAAATAGGTAACACTGCGAGGTATGCAGAGTTTGTATTTGTATTCTCAAGCTGCCATGCATATTCACCTCATCATAACAAATTTTTCTGTGACAATTGTGTGTTTTTGTATTCACAAGTAATGCCTCACAATGGTGCAGTGCGATGGTAACGATCTCGCTGCCCATGTTTTAAAGTGCTTTAGTTACTCAGGTCAGTGTCGATGTTAGACTGCATTCCACTCTCACTCAAGTACTCCCGCGAACGATTCTGTTGCTGACTTGTTGTGTGTCTGAGTGTGAGTGTGTAGCTGAAGGGGGGTGTATCCCAAAGAGATGAGCCTGATTACATACATGAAGCTGCCTACTGATGCAGCTTTAATTAACAGCAGTTCTATTGGAGGTGCTTGATGTCGTCTCTCCACTGATGTCACTGACTTTCAAGGGGTTTAACACAGTGCCTGATGCTACACTTTGAGTGGCCTTCCATTACGCCCCAAACCTTTACAACGTTGTAATCAAAAACATCTACTGAAGTTGGTGCCATCACCAGAAACACCTTTTGTGTCGAAGACTACTTTTAAAAAATGAATGTTAACCGCACCTCTGTTCGAGGCTGTTGGCCTTAACATCTGTTACATTGCATGATGATGTGATTTATACACAGGTCGTAGTCCCACTGACATCGATGATAGACGACACCTGCACTGTGTGCCCTGTTTTGTTGCACCCACACAGTTGTTATGCACCCGTTTGTGTGCACTCAAAGAAACTTATAATGCATTTGAACCAAAATACTTTTTAGCCTTCATGAAGAGTTATACCAGGTGTTCAGGTTTGTTTTAAAGCAGCTGAGAAGTATTTTATAGATTTCTAGTAGTTCTCAATTTTACAATTCTGTACAGCTTTTTCACTGTTGCATTCTTCTAAATCAAACCAACACAGTTTCACTCTTTTACAATCATTTAAAACCTGTTTTCCTTTTGAATTCAAGTGTAATATTTTGATCATTATTTGGGTGAAATGCAATATTTATGTACAGATCCAATTTGTGTGTCATGATGTACATGAATAAAACTTTTATTGTCTTTATTTGTTTTGTTGTCTTAATATCTCCGTCATGTCACACATCCAGTGTTTTGTCTATTGACTCACATGTCAGAGGCATCTCTCAATCCACAAAATTTAGTTAAAAAAACGTTATTTCTTTTCCTGGAAGGGCTCCTCCTTATCTGCTCCCTAGCTTATGCAAGACAATGCAAGAGTAATCTAGTCAATAAACTGTCTTTCAGTGCTTGAGCACAACAGTTGTAGCAGAGTGGAACCAAAACAGGACGACAAGGCACCGAGAATATTAACGGTCTAACCAACCCATGGTTTTACATTATGTATGGCATTAAATTATAAAAGAATTAGGCAGATGCTTTTATATCACAGGCTTTAGAACAAACATTCACTTTTATAAGTCAGTTTCCATTTGTAGTTTGAATTGTCTAATGTCTACGTGATAAAAGATGAGAGGTTTACAACTGTTTTGTATATGTTGGACAGTTCTGCCGGTCTTTTTAACAGTAGGACTGGTGTTGTGTGTTTGTCCCCAGACAACCACTGAAGAAATGTTTATTTACAGTTATGTTTTGATCCCTGAGTGCACGCCAGCACCATTTATATTCAAATCTATACTCTTGCAAAACATTTATCTCTTGAGTTCAGTAATATACTAACTAGTGGCCCCTGCTGGTAGGTCAGAATACTACAAGAATCCTAAATATACTAAGACTTTAGCTTACATAGCTCATGAGATAAAGCTTATTACCATCAATCATTCAAGGCACTGTTACATTATGGCTTTTCATCCATATAAGAGCAAATTACATAATCTTGTAAGCATTTCCATTATTTTAATTTTAGTTAAAAAAGGTTTTCTACAGTACATGTTCAGTTCCTCTTAAAAAAATAATCCAGAGTGGCCGTACTTCCACCCTGAGAGCGGTTTTTTTTCGGTTGTGGTCCTGACTGGTCTCTGGTTTTTGTCTTGCCCCGGGCGGACTGGGTCGTGCCGGCTGCAGCCACCCTGAGCGGAGATGCAGAGGAAGAGGAGGAAGAGACAGATGATGAACCCGCAGATGAAGAAGAGAGTGAATTTTGGAGGTCCAGGGCAAAGTGATAGTCATTGTGTTCAGGCATTTCCCAGACCAACACGTCCTGGCCACAGCGTTCACAGTTTAAGAGGTCCTCTCTGGCCACACTGGCAGAATGGGGATTTGAACCAGTGTCCACTTCATCCTTTAACTCTTCACATGGCGTCTGGTGAAATGTATAATCTGAGCCAGTTTTTTCCTGCAGGCCTGACAAAACAGCAACAGTGTCTTCTAATTCCTCTTTTTTATTGACACTCCCGGGTCCGACTTCTGCTTCAGTGCTGCTCAGTGTCGGTGCTGAGGCCTGCTCGCAGAAAGGTATAGCAGGGTGAGAGCTGGAGCCCTGGAGGACATGATGCAATAAAAATAAGTGTGATAAAACATTCAGGATTCCTTTAACCAGATACTTAATATATTTAACTTTGTTATTATTATTCTAATTACCATGTGGCCTGTTGTTTTCCTGCTGTGTTCAGGCTCTTGATTATGGCATAGATTTTGTAATAAAACCCTCCAAGCCCCCAAAGTCATGGTTTAAACCAAACACCTGGTGGCACCATTGTCCTGTAGCTGTGGTTGAGAAGTTGCAGGAGATTGCACCAGCAACAACCTCTGGTTGGTTCATAACCAGGTGAAAAAATATACATATAATCTTTCATATTCAAGTATTAGCTATTTGATTATTATGGGGATTCCATTTAGAAAAACAATTTTGTTGACAATTGTTTTTTTTTAGGATAATCCAACCAAAACGCAACAAAGATCAATTATAGGCTTTTACTTTTAGCATTTAAAGGTGAAAAAAATGTCTAAGATAAGATCATCCTTTATTAGTCCCACAATGGGGACATTTGCAGTATTATAGCAGCAACAGTCAAAATAAGCATCTGTAAGTAATAAGTAACATGCAATACTTCATTGTAAGGAATATACAAAGTAAAATAAAAATAGAAATATAGAAAAATATGAGAAAGAGACGAAAAAAAGTGAAAGAACTTATGTGATCGCAGAATGAACACTGGCGACACCATGTCTTTTTGGGGGGTTATTTTAACACTATAGCGCCATTTTTGTCCAGGTCGTGGTCAAGCTGACAAGTTCGGTCCCGGGATAGCTGATGGATGAGCGGGTATCGGACTTATTTGGCTCGGGGAATGGACTCGGCTCCGGGTCCTCAGCTGTCGCCTCCAACGCCAAGTCGGGGAACGGACACGGCGCAGCCGGCAAGAAAGCTTCAAGATCAAGAAGTCAAAGGCTCGTTACACCCGCAACTTCAAACCGAGCAACAACATCCGTACCTACCTCCGGAGGTAAGACGACCACCGAGCACCGGTGACCCGCTGCTGTTCCTCCACCTTTAGCCACAACAAGCTAACAACAATACGAGCTGAAACTAGTGTTTTTATACTGGGCGTGTAACTCGTAATAACTGTTTTCACGGGTTTCCGTGAGTTCGCTGCCCGAGTCTCTGTGAACTCACAATGACACGTAGCTGCGCGGTAACCCAATGGAAATGAATGGGTTTGGTTATATTCGGCTAACATTAGCACCACTACGTTAGCCCGCATAGATTAGCGGGGGTTTAAAAGCGCTAAGCTAAGTGAGCTGCTGGTGTTTTACAAGCTAGCGGGAGAGTAACAGCTGTGTTTGTAAATACGTAGCAGGGGGCGGGTGTTCACTCGGGTTGACTGACATGTAGCTACAGCCACATTCACCCAGACAGGCACTGTTACTACACTGTAATGTGGTACTTTGTTTAGGGGCTGAATTCAAACTCACTCTTCAGCTAATGTGATCACTGTTTTCTCAGTAAAACGAAAGTAAAAAGCATTGTTTTTTACCTCAAGTTACCTAAAAGTAACTTGAGGTGCGTTTCGCTGCCCCTTATATTTCGAATCGCACGCCAAACCCGCGAACCATTTCCTGAATCAGTCACGTGGTACGGCCTGCTCGCGAGGCTTTGAACGTCACTTTACAAAACTCTTACTGGATTAACCGACACACGCTTCGAAGCCTCGACACAGAAGGACACATCACTACTTTTTAGGATTGTATTGTGTTTAAAATAGTAATACAGGTTGTTGCAGATAGCTTTTTTCTTAAAGTTGAATATCTCTGAAATCTCCTGGAACACTATGGCCATGAACTCAGTGTTCGAGGACAAGTCTGGACATATTCCAGGACCTGTCCCAGCTGATCACCACCATGTAACGTGCCTCTCTCCTGTTTCTTTACATTTGACCAATTCCTCCTGCTTAAAGATATCGATTAGTTCACTTTAAATGTCTATTGATGTGCTTTTTTTTTCTTATAACACATGAAGTAGCATGTATATTAGGGCTGTCTAAGCAGTTAGTCACTTTGTGTGGCTCTCAGTCACTACCTATTCACAGCAGTGCAAAGACTTATTCACACAGATTGCCTCTCTTTGTGTCTTTTAGCAAATCAATAGCCTGTTGTCTGACTTCTCTGCAGCCTGACAGCTGTTGTCTCTGTCCCTTCTCTCTCTCTGTCTCTTAGGCTGAAGAGGGAAACTTAGAGTACAAGGTAAGCACATTAGCTGTTGCGTTATGTTCAAAATACATTAATGTGTCCCTCAAAGAGAGCTAGCAGCTTCATAAAACATTCCACCAATGAACAGATCTTAGGTCAGCCTCTTCATGACAAGGGTGTGGATGTTGTCGTCATAATACGTCATATCATTATTACAATAAGATTCCAGCAATATGTAGATCATATGTCATAATATATGGGTGTGGTGTCAGGTGATCTATGTCGTGTTCTTTTATCCTTAGGTATGAGAAGAGTCGGTCTTGGTTTGGTTAAAAAAGTATTTATTTAGAAGCAATGAAAAGCTACAACATAGCTATGGGCACTCAACGTACAGCCCCGGCCGTCTAACCGCACGGGGTAGTCTAGAGTCGCCCCGAACGGACGGCGGGTGCAATATTTATAATAGTAGGTAGAACTTCATTGGTCAATAACGAGGGGGAGTTACCGTGGCTAGTGCACAGGCTGGTCCCAGCCTCTAGGCACTGGAATCCGCCAATGATGAGGAGCCGCTCCCAGTTGCGCCCCTCCTCTGACCGTTGCTGGGCAAATCTTCACATTTCTGACAGTTTGGTTTGGTGTTTTAAAACAAGCCTTGAATCGGCTGACGGCTTGTGAGTCTTCAGTATGGCATGGCAGCTGCTCACAGTTTCTTAAGAAAACTGTGCATTCATGTATGTGTGATGTTTGAATAAAGCTAATGGAGTTTAGGCTGTAATATAGTAAGTTAGGTATGAGAACAAGTTAAAGTACAGTGTATTGTATGCCACAGATGTACAGTCTTCTCAAACAGGCATTATCAGACAGGTGCAAGACTGAACTGCTATGTGACGCACACACACATACACACCAACCAACTTCAAGATTAAAACCAGCCAGCAACGGCTACTAACAGTCACTCTGTGAAGGCCACACATTCTCCCACATATTCAGCCCAAACTGCCCCTGCCCCCACCCCTGTCTAACCTACTGCATTTGTTTAGAGTTTAGTTTCATTGCCATCTTCACAGACACACACACAAAGAAAAACATAGATTTTAGTCTTAACATCTACCATGGAAATCCAACACCCTGGTGGATTAGCGAGAGCATTTTTAGTATCCTGACAACTGCTTCCCTCACCACATCAACAAAAACCTTTAAAATGCTAGTTATTTGCACCTTGGCTATTTAACCACTGACTTGACCCATTTCACCATGTTAATATATAACTTAAGCACTGATGACTAAAGTCTTTCCCTTGTCTGGCTGAAGCTGGTGAACCCAACGCAATACCGCTTTGAGCACTTGGCAACACAGATGCAATGGCGACTGCAGGAGGGTCGAGGCGAAGCTGTCTATCAAATAGGTGTTGAGGATAATGGCATGCTGGTGGGGCTATCAGAGGAAGACATGAGGGCATCACTGAATACGCTCCATAGTCTGGCAGAGAAGTAAGTCAAGAAAGTGCATTTTATTTGCTTTTAATTTTGACATTACATCTGTTAATCCAGTTATAGAAGGAATTATTGAATTGCTCCCCTTTAACCCTACTAGAGCTAAAGGTAAAGATACTTAAAAATAGATAATTGGTCCCTGCCAAGTGTCAATTTACATAATTCAAATACCACACTTTATTTCTGACAGAGTTGGAGCTGACATCACTGTCCTCCGAGAGCAAGAAGTGGACTATGACTCTGATGATCCTCATAAGATTGTGGAAATTCTCATTCGCAAGGTGCCAGATGACCAGCAGGTCAGTGAAGCTTTTTGTGTTTCGATGATGTTTTGATGTTCTTTTGCTGCTGATCTGTTTTTTTTATTATTATTCTCTTTTTTTTCTCAATTATTTGTTTCCCTTGGTGCTCTTCAGTTCTTGGACCTGCGGGTAGCTGTGCTGGGTAATGTGGACTCGGGCAAGTCCACTCTGTTGGGTGTGTTGACACAGGGCGAGCTGGACAATGGACGGGGAAGAGCGCGGCTCAACCTCTTCAGACATCTTCATGAGATCCAGACTGGACGGACTTCAAGCATCAGCTTTGAGATCCTGGGCTTCAATAGTAAAGGAGAGGTAAGAAAAAACTCAACACCAAAGAACAACTGATGTGTGATGAGGTTTTTTAGAGTTATAAAGTAATGAAGATGATGCTTCAGATATTATTACTGCTTCTCCTAGGTTGTGAATTACAGTGAATCTAGGACAGCGGAGGAGATTTGTGAGAGTGCCTCTAAAATGATCACATTCATTGATCTGGCTGGTCACCACAAGTACCTGAAAACCACAATTTTTGGCCTCACCAGCTACTGTCCAGACTTTGCTATGCTTGTTGTGAGCGCAAATACTGGCATTGGTGAGTATTTATTCATCCACTGAATTTCTCTGTGTGCACTTTATCATGTCACTGACTTGACTATTCAGAAAAGCCAAGTTAGCTAACTGGATCTGTCACAAGGGGACCGGTTGGTAACAGACACTTGCAGGGCCAGTCCGGCAGCGCGCCTGTATTTGTGTACAACACAACTCCCTTCTGTAGTAGTGGACTTCACCAAGTCTGGCTTAGCACTTTGCAAACATGTGATATCTGAGCTTATGTAATAGGCCACCCTTCCTACCACAGCCACTTTATCCCTCCTAGTACAAAAATATCTCAAATACCTTCCATTTATGTCAGAGTCCTCTGACCCACTAGAGGTAGCTCTGTGCTTTTATTCATGCAGATTTGGTGAACCTGACACCTGCACAAGGGTCAGTAAGCGACTGTGAATGTCAGCAATGCTAACTTTGCAGAAAAAACCTGACTCTTAAGATTCAGCAGAAGTTAAGCCCCAAATACTTGCAGGTTTAATTTATGCACAGGATTAATGATTGGTGATTTCTGTCTTTTCTCTTTTTTTTATGAAGTACATCAGTATTGGCTGAATTCCACCAAAGTTTTAAGTCTCTTCTCATCCAAAAGTTGTTATGTTTCCTGCAACACATATATCCGGTTTTCTGCAGTTTACAAGGTGAACCAGGTCATTTGGGGACAGGTGTCAGCTCAGTATTTACTGGTAGTTCTAGAGCTGAAGGGGATGTAGAATAAAATGAAACAACCTCATCAAGTTCTTCACAGCACAAAAACATAAATATTTCATGTGTTATTTGTGTCACAAGCTTTTGATCAATATTTTACCTCAAAATATTTCCCGATACATTTCAGATCTTATAAAAAACATTCAGCCTTACTTGAGCATTATATTAGGACAGCTTGCTTTACTAATATGATTAATATAAAATAATAATAATATTAATAATAATAATATTAATAATAAAAAATATTAGTGCATAATGTGCATTTAGACCTTTCATGATAACAGTGAGTAAGACTGAGTCCAGAAAGCTTGTGCAACACACTGGTACAAAAATAACATGCTGTTAAATTAGAGTTGTCAAACTGGTGGGACTGTCTGTGCCGTGAAAGTAGGAAACATTGGATTTGGCTCGTTGTTTATTTGTATTCTAAAAAGGTTATTGTCAGAAGTGGGATTCGAACCCACGCCTCCAGAGGAGACTGCGACCTGAACGCAGCGCCTTAGACCGCTCGGCCATCCTGACATACTGCACTGTGGAGATAACACGTGTTAATAACTTCCAAGAGGGGGGAGGGGCGCTGACAGACAAAAGAAGTGGGGCCCACTGGTACTTCCCTATCGCCCCGGGCATATTTGTTTTTGCTGTGCTTTTAAAAGCAATGACTGTAGATAATACTGCTTTGTTAAGAAATATTTCGCTTAGCTTTCTTTATGTAAATGACAAGGAGGAATGTGGAGGAAATATGAGCCTTGGAAACAACACTAGTTACTTAGCAGTTCAGCTCACAACACTGCTGGAGTTATCAGGTGAACTAAAAGCAACAACTGTAAATCTATGGTTATATATATATATATGTGTGTGTGTGTCTGTGTTCGTGTTCATGTGTGTGTGTGGGTGTCTACAAACAAATGTGACGTGGAGCCTATGTCCTGTGTTTGTTATTTTTATACAATTGGATTTCTTTCCTCACCACTAAAATAAGCTGAATATTTTACAGGGAAATATAAGTGATAACATCTGTAATAGTATTTGGTCATAAAAGGGCATTGATATGAAATCAAAAGTAAACTCTTACTGCACTGCAGAGGGAGGAGAACTGACATATTTTCTTCTTTTTTTAAGCCACACAGTTTCGGAGTTCCCCTAGAATGGTAGATAATGCCCAACACCACATTTTAAAAAGCACCCCTTAGTATACTTTCAGTTCGTATGTATTTTGAATTTCCGTGCTCGTTGTACTGCAGACGTTGCTGTGTTTGTGTGCATGTCTGCTTTGAAAGAGGGCACACTGGGTAAATGGGGTCAAGAATGAGGATCACTTCAGCAACGCTACAGACAGAAAGGGGGGCATAGTGTCTGCAACCCAAGAGCTACAGCTTTAATTATGAAACAGTGTAATGGATCTGTGTAAGGCATAGGCCCTGTCTCAGGTTGTGACGATCCAGAATCGTCTTGTATCAGTATGTTATTTTCTCTGCAATCACCTTCTACGTAAGACGAGGAGCGTTTATTTTGATTATGGGGGTATTTTGAGTCTGTCAACCTTTTAAATGTGTGTTATGGGTCAGTACCATAGACTGTATGGTCACTGCCCTTGAAGTCATCAGTGAGGAGACTTATTTCCAATCTGAGAGATAATGTGCATGTATATAAATATGTGTATGTATAGCGTATATGATTTTTTGTTTACAAAGAAATATGATCCACCAGGCATATAAGACTCTGCTGCCTCTGTTTGGGATCGCATGTTTTGGAAAAAGTATTATTCGGCGTTCCTGACACCTGAAGCATTAGTGACATAACTACTATATATGGTTGAATATTCCTGCCCTGCAATCCTATCTACTTTCCCTGCTGCCATAACAATCAGACGTCATGGTAAATTCAAGCTGGTCTTATCAGTTAGCTCACATAGATTCTTGACCCTCAGACTGTCTTTAAGTGCTGGTCAAAGGATAAGAAATGTTATCTTAGGTCACAACAGTCCTCAATTGTAAACGTTTCCTTTATCTTCCTCAGACTCTGTGTCATAGTTATCAGATGAGGTACTGCCTTAATCATTCCCATAGGTTTAACTCTGTCTGAGGCAATATTGTGTGTATTAATACTGTGTTTTCTGCAATTTTTAGGCAAGTGACTCAATCCCATCCTGCTCATTTAATGCAACTTGCTCTGTATAAGAGCATCGTATTGAACGCATCAATTAAACATTACACATAAAAGCATTTGTGTGTCACGATGTACATGAATAAAACTTTTATTGTCTTTATTTGTTTTGTTGTCTTAATATCTCCGTCATGTCACACATCCAGTGTTTTGTCTATTGACTCACATGTCAGAGGCATCTCTCAATCCACAAAATTGAGTTTAAAAAACAAACAATTTCTTTTCCTGGTAGGGCTCCTCCTTATCTGCTTCCTATCTTATGCAAGACAATGCAAGAGTAATGTAGTCAATAAACTGTCTTTCAGTGCTTGAGCACAACAGTTGTAGCAGAGTGGAACCAAAACAGGACGACAAGGCACTGAGAATATTAACGGTCTAACCAACCCATGGTTTTACATTATGTATGGCATTAAATTATAAAAGAATTAGGCAGATGCTTTTATATCACAGGCTTTAGAACAAACATGACCTTTAATAAGTCAGTTTCCGTTTGTAGTTTGAATTGGGAATGTCTACGTGAAAAACAATTTGTTTTACAACTGTTTTGTATTTGTTTTTAACAACCTCAATGTTGGACAGTTCTGCTGGTCATATTAACAGTAGGACTGGTGTTGTGTGTTTAACTATGGTTTCCCCTGACAACCACTGAAGAAATGTTTACTTACAGTTATGTTTGGATCCCTGAGTGCACGCCAGCACCATTTGCATTCAAATCTATATAAATATATATACACTCTTACAAAACATTTATCTCTTGAGTTCAGTAATATACTAACTAGTGGCCCCTGCTGGTAGGTCAGAATACTACAAGAATCCTAAATATACTCAGGTTGGCAAGATAATTGCTGAAGGCTTTAGCTTACATAACTTATGAGATAAAGCTTATTAACATCAATCATTCAAGGCACTGTTACATTATGGATTTCCAGCCATTTAAGAGCAAATTACATAATAATAATAATTACATTGTAAGCATTTCCATTATTTTAATTTTAGTTAAAAAAGGCTTTCTACAGTACATGTTCAGTTCTTCTTAAAAAAAAAATCCAGAGTGGCCGTACTTCCACCCTGAGAGCGGGGTTTTTTTGGTTGTGGTCCTGACTGGTCTCTGGTTTTTGTCTTGCCCCGGGCAGACTGGGTCGTGCCGGCTGCTGTCACCCTGAGCGGAGATGCAGAGGAAGAGGAGGAAGAGGCAGAGACAGATGATGAACCCGCAGATGAAGAAGAGAGTGAATTTTGGAGGTCCAGGGCAAAGTGATAGTCATTGTGTTCAGGCATTTCCCAGACCAACACGTCCTGGCCACAACGTTCACAGTTTAAGAGGTCCTCTCTGGCCACACTGGCAGGATGGGGATTTGAACCAGTGTCCACTTCATCCTTTAACTCTTCACATGGTGTCTGGTGAAATGTAAACTCTGAGATAGTTTTTTCCTGCAGGCCTGACAAAACAGCAACAGTGTCTTTTAATTCCTCTTTTTTATTGACACTCCCGGGTCCGACTTCTGCTTCAGTGCTGCTCAGTGTCGGTGCTGAGGCCTGGAAGCTTCTCTCAAGACTCTTTTTGTGGAAGAAAGAGGAAATGCCAGGATGGGGTCTGATCAAACCATTTTTAGAGTGAGATGAATTTGACGAAACCGAGCTATTGGCATCTGTCTCCAACTGACTACCAGTTCCAGATGTTTTATGAGAGGAGGAGGAACATGGGAGAATTCCTTTGGAGACTCCATCTTCATCCTCCTCCTCTTCTTCTTCTTCTTCTTCTTTCATCACCTTCAGTTTTTGTTTCTCAGCCGCCTTTTGAAAGAAGGACTGAATGGTGCCGGGTTGTTTGCATGTCGAGTTATTTTTCAGTTCCGAGGTCGGCTGGGTGGAGGACTGAGTGGTGGAGAAGAGGCTCTGGGTCGAGGTGACATCACTGGAAAGGAAACCAGCGATCCCCCCTGCTGATGGAGCATCACTGAATTTGCTCGCAGAAAGGTGTAGCAGGGTGAGAGCTGGAGTCCTGGAGGACATGAAGCAATAAAAATAAGTGTGATAAAACATTCAGGATTCCTTCAACCAGATACTTAATATATTTAACAGTATTATTGTTATTCTAATTACCATGTGGCCTGGTGGTTTCCTGCTGTGTTCAGGCTCTTGATTATGGCAAAGCTGTCACTAGAAATTTTGGTTGCTTCGTAGCGCACTAAAGCACAACAGCGAGAGAAGCTGCTCTGCCTCTTATCCCCGAGCTGACGTACACCAACTGTCAGCAGCTTAGACACTCGACCGTTCTGTAATGTGTTAAGAGAGGAAAAAGCCCCAATATAGAACCAAGAGGTATTTACTGAAAATGACATCAGGGAAACCCAGAAGAAGAAATAATGAATACTGCTGTAATACAGGAAGAAATATTACACAACGCTTTTTTCTCACCACTTCTCTGTCCTTGGTCAGCCTCTCCTCCAGCTCAAGAGCCAGTTGATGAAGCCAGTACTGTACCTACACACAGGTTATTAATAATCAGCATGAAAACAAAAAAAAATACTTTCAGTATCAGTCGAAATGAGACTATAAAGTTAGATCCAGATCCTGAAGCAGTTAGTTATCCGTACTTGCTCTTTCGTGGTCAGTGATGTTTTCCCAGGGAAGTTTTTACTGCAGCCAATTGACTTGGGAAGCTGTCTGGGTTTCACTGCTTCGAACTCAATCCCCCGACACAAGTCATACAACCATTGGCTGCAAAACAGAGACATTTGGTAGTGAATGCAATTGGTAATCAAATATTTTTTGTACGAAAAAAAAAATCTTTTTTTATGGGGCATCATGCAAACTGGGCCCAAAGACTGAGGAGTAAAAAGTAAGTTGGGTAATCCACGTTATTCAATTGTTGTCAATTCCACTTGAAATTCTGATAGTGTTTGAAATAATAAATGCAAAGACTAGGCCAGAGTTATGTTAACCAGTCCTCTCAAGAGACTTTTGACCTTGTTCTGTTCTCAGCTCACCCTGTTTTTTCTCCAAAGTGCTGCCCCAGCTGGGCCTGCGAGAAGCGAGTCAGATCTCCCATGTTCTCTATTCCCAGACTTTCTTTAATGGAGGCTCCCAGCTTACCCCCCAGGTTACGACTGCATGGATGAAATACAGCATGTTGTAATTAAAAAATATCTCTTTTTACTCTTTTATGTCAGAATAATTGAAAAATATGTGATTAATAAAAACTTTACGGCAAAGTAATCCTTTGAACTCACATCTTGCTGATGGGTAAAGAGTTGAAAAGTTCTGTTACAGAGTCCAAAGGCAGAACAGTTTGTCTGTTAGGTTTGTTCAGTCCACAGGCGAGTTTGGCCAGTACCTGTAGAAATAGAACATGTGACGATAGCCAAGATGACTGCAGCTCTTTAAAGTGAACATTTAAAGCATTATACACACTGTACATAGGAACTAAACAATAAGACGTTTTCCTACCTTATTGTGTGATATCCCTGCTGAACAGCTGAATCCTGTATGTTTCTCCACGGCTGCTCTCATCTCCTCAACAATGATCGCCCCCACAGTCAGCTGCACTTCTGCAGAGCTCTGCGCCCCTGTCAGGGGAACAGGTAAGGATTCCAGCCACTGCTGGAGACCTCTGGACCTCAGCTCCTCTGAGGACAAATATTACATTGTTATGGAGGGATTCATCCTACTAGGGTTTCCTCAATACCGGCTTCCTCTGTCCAGTAGTGAAACAATTATTTGAGTAATCAGTTAGTTTTGGTTATCTATACCTTTATTTAACACAGACTCCTCTTCAGATGCTTCCAGTTCAGGTGAGCTTTGTGGGTACCCCTGGATGTAGGTGGCCCTCAGCAGGTGAGGCTCTATTTGTTTGTCGGCCATGTCTTTCAGCCGCTGCTGGACCGCAGCCGTCAGATCCATGTAGGCCTCATCGATGCTGGCTCTCTCAATCACAGCAAAGCGAGACATCACCTCAATCACCTCCACACTCGCATCCCTGTAACTACACCAGGAGTGAGCTATCAAAATAACATATTTACAAGGCCCGGGGGGTGCAGAGGTTATATAGTTCATCACCAGCACTTACTGCGTTAGGTCTGCCTTGCCGTGAGACTCACGCACTCGTGCCACCTGGAGGTCTGGGCACAGTTTCTTTGCGTCGTCCACCCACATGTTCCTGGTGACCCCATGGGCCCTGGCCTCGTAGCTCACAGCTATAATGCTAGTAGGAGATATTTAGTTGAGAACCACATCAACTTCAGTTTATATATCGGAAAAGCATGTTAACAGTGAAAACATCCAGTAAATGGATCTCGAGCTCGGATTTGTGTGTCTGACTCTTATTTCTGACTGAACTTGAACTTTCCGACGCTCTAGTCAGTTATTTCCTGTCCTGTCATATATTTCCCTCTGTAGCTCCTGTTGGGGCTGGACCATTATAACACAAGCAAAAATATATCAGGATAAAACTTTACAATTGATAAACAACTAACCATTTTACAAATAGGTGGTGGAGAAATTATGATTTATACCTCTTCAAGCATTATATTCTATTGATTAAAAATAACTATGGCTATAGTTTTATCGCCCAGCCTCCTGAGTTCATTTAGGTTCATCATTCCTCACAGCTTCAAACCCCTTTGATTCCATTTCCTCCAGACACTGAGGGACTGTGGCGATTTGCTGAGCAGTGATCTACACATTCAGAGGCTTCAGTTGCATGAACCAGCAAGAAAAGTGTCTCTGTGTCAGGAACTCACCCGCCTCCTTTCCACGTCTTGTACTGGGCCACCACACAGGGAGTGTTGTTCAGAGCTGCGTCCAGCCTCTGCTCCACCTGCACGTAGAAACAGTCCATGTCCACTAGCGCCACCACCCGCTCTCTGCCGTGCTCCATCGCCGGAGAGGAGGCTCGCTCAGCGGGAGGGAGACGTAACGAAACACCGGCTCCGGCTGCTCGACTCGCTGGAGTTGAACCGGGCGCCAGAGTTTCTTTTTCCCGTCGCTTTGTTTTTGACGCAGTCGACCGAAGTTACATAATGACGTCATCAAATGTCGACGCGGAGGTCGGTCGTTTTTGGAGGACATTGTGGTGAGGTCATCATCATCAGAGCCTCGGTGAAGAAAAACACAACAGGTTTTTATTTAAAGAATAAAGAAAGAAAGAAAGAAAGAAAGAAAGAAAGAAAGAAAGAAAGAAAGAAAGAAAGAAAGAAGGAAGGAAGGAAGGAAGGAAGGTGAAGAGAAAGAGAAAGAAAGGAAGAAGGGAGGGAGGGGAAGAGAGAGATAGAAAAAGAGGGGAGGAAGGACGGAGAGAGGGGAGGAAGAAAGAAAGGAGGGAGGGGGAAAGAGAGATACAAAAGGAGGGATGGAAGGAAGGAAGAAAGGAGGGAGGGGGAGAGAGAGAAAGGAAAAAATAAATAAAAAGGAGGGAGGGGAAGAGAGAGAAAGAAAAAGAAAGAAGGGGGGGTAGGGAAAGGAAGGAAGGAAGAAAGCACAGATGATTTTTTTTTTCCCTCAATCTTCACCATAGAGTGTGATAATTAGGTATAACGACCACTGGGCTCTAATGCCACACACAACACACACACACACACACACACACACACACACACACACACACACACACAAACAGAATAACACTTCTGATATATCGGCCATATGTTAAATAACTGACACAAATTTCCAAGATGTTCACATCAAACCTTTATGACAGAAATGTAATTGAGACTCGATATTTTACAGTTCAACCTTTTTATTGTAAATAACCATAAATAAAAAGAAAGTGTAAATACAACCAAATTGTAAAACTTTTGTGACAACCCTGGGGTTGTCCTGCTGTGGTTGTGCTTGTGTCTGTGTTTCAGGCTCCTGTAGGCGGAGTCAGACCCTAGTGATCAGCAGGGATGTGGCACACCTGGGCTGACCAATATTTAAGAGGCCTGCAGACTGGGCTCTTTCTCTCTCTCCTTCACCAGGTCTACCTCCACATGGACATCCCAGCTTGGCATTTTCGTGACTCTGGCTTCTATTCACCCACCCACAGAAGTGGTTACCATATCTACCTTTAATTTAGCTTTCTTTGTAAAATAAATAGTGGCACTGCTGAACATTGTGACCTTCCTTGTTTCTTGTTGCACAATGTGTAACACTTTTTTTAACGTAAAATGTAAACAAAAATCCTTTTTTTTTTTTTACCATCAGTAATGACCAGTATCCACACAAGTAGGTTGACAGATATTGTGGAAAATGTTCGATCCATTGATCCTGTAGAACAACCCCCAGCTCACCAGATAACAGAGGGATCCCATGTACCATGCTCACATAGCCCCAAACCCAACCAGGCCATATTGCTTCACCCAGCAAACAACTGTCATACCTAAGAGAAAGTAGAATTGAAACATGCAATTGCATATTAAGTGAAATTTGGAGGTAGCAATCATCCATATTAAAATGTACTTACCAATGTAATGCAACTTCCTCAGAATAGGAGGAAGACAGTTTTGGTAAACTAGGAAGTAGAAAGTCAGTCTTTCATTGCACTGGGTTCATGTTGTTCAGTCTCCTCAATCTCTGCCATGGCTCTTCATCTCAGTGTTCTTCTCATCATCACTGGACTCACAGGTCAGACGCAGGGCTCATGTTAAATTTGTTCTTATACATGTGTTTATAATGACTGCAAATGTATTAGTTTTTATTAAATAAATTGGAGAGAAATTGTGATTTGGTGTGAGTTGCCAATCGTTTCTGTTCAAACACTATTTGTTCTTGTTGCAGGAGTTCACAACACCGTAACCACCGTCAGTAAAGTGTCGGTGAAGGCTGGAGGTTCGATCACCATCCCATGTCTCTATGACTTAATGTACAGAAACAACGTGAAGTACTTGTGTCAAGGTGAAACGTGGAGGGGATGCAAGTATGTAGTTAAAACAAACATACCACATAATTCAGGAAAGTTTTTGATCTCTGATGCCAAATCCCAGAGAATCTTCATTGTAACTATTAAAGATCTGATGAACACGGACAAATATTTCTGGTGTATTGTGGAGATCGATAATGGAAGTGATGTTGGATCGCGATTTCTCCTGTCGGTCACCAATGGTAAGAGCCTTCAACTCACCTTTGAGCACATTTCAAATACTTTGGACTGATTACTTTGTTTTAAGTTTTATGTGATTCTTTATATATCAAATGTTTTTAAATATTTCCCCAATTCCCCAATACCTACCAGTTATTCCTCCCACAATTTTCTTTTAAATACATGTTATTTTCCCCCCAAGGTTTGCCTGGTCTTTATGTGGATAATCAGGAAATCAGTGGATTCATTGGAGAGAGTATAACCATCAGTTTTAACTACAGCACTGCTGGAGAAATTCAGTGGTGCAAAATGGGCGGGAGCTGTGTGAGGGGGCCGTCGGGAGCAATAGATGGAACAAGCGTAACCATAGACTCTGGGCGCCTCAATGTTTTCCATGTGTCCATGAGCGGACTGTCAACAGAAAGCGTCGGCTGGTATTTATGCGTTAAAGGAGACTTACAGATGCCAGTGCATGTCAATGTTATTGAGAAACCCACCACTAGTAAGTGCTCCCAGTGATTATGAATATAAATGTATTCCCTGTATAACCATTTGTAAATGTTTGATTAGTTTTTAGGATTAATTATCGTATTACTCTTTTAATCACTGTCCTGTTTTTGAATCATAGCCACTCTTGCAACAACCGGATCGAACGGAGACCCAACACAGCACAGGTCAGAAGTCTTTACATTTTAAAGAACTGAAAAAGTCCTGCCATGTATGTTTTTAAAGACACTTTATTTGAACTTAGATTTGCATAGGCCATATTAAGAGATTAATTTGTAATAATTTTTAATATATATACTGTATAAGAATGATGTATTTTACATTACATTGTACCTATGTACATTGTGCTAAGTTCATCTGCGTGCACAAAATGTACTCTGCAGCACTTCAATACACCTAAAGAGCCTCATCATCACTCTGAGTTTGTTGATCGTCATTGTACTGGTGACCTTGTTCGTCTGGTTTATGTTGAGAAAGCACAGTAAGTCTTAGCTGAACTGTGATAAATACAATTCATAACAAATTTGTTTGTGGTTTTTAAATATTTTTACTTAATATCTGGAGTACGGTGAACATTGAGAGGCAGTAACATGAGTTTTTCACTGTTTAACTTTTAGAGCAAAACAAGCCAGAATCATCAGCGATCACAACGGTAAGAGACGCCTGATATTTCCCATAGGGGGGCCACAATTTACACAGAGGGGCCAATTATATGTCCAACATCAATGCACAATTCCAGATTCAATAAGGTGCACATTTAAGTCATTTCTTTTTGCCCCCCTGGCTGCGTCCCTGATTTATATATAGGTGAAGGTTAATGGAAAATACAGAAACACAGTGAAATGTTAATACCATAGGGAATGAGCACAATTGAGATGGATTAAACAGGTGCTTGTAAGGTTATAATCAGTTTTATAATGTGTTGGCCTTGGACCTATCTGTTTAAAATGGTTCAAGGTGATGATTTTCTCAAACATATAGATTATGAATTTGAATGTGAGGCACAACTGAAAACTTCTGAATCCATCTGTTTTGGTTTCCTCTTTCACAGGCTGAAGCGGATGTAACGTACTGCAATGTTAAACACAAAAGAAAAACTTCAGCGAAGGTAACACAGTTATTTCAAGAAATCAAGAGTGAATTTGACTAGTTAGTCGACAGAGTCTCTGCAACAGAAGTTACGATTTACATTTTCCTTTCCCCTTTCGAAACAGTGTGAAGAGGAAGTAACGAACTCGACTGTTGGGTTCACACCATCAGACCAAGTAACCTTATAAATCTAAAATTTGGATTAAACTAGAAGACACAAACATGCTTAAACATTACTTATTATTTCACCAAGTGCAGCTAAATATAATCCGTTTGAAATCCAAAACAGAAAATCTTCCATTTCTATATTTTTGTGTTTGCCCTCCCCCCCCCCAGATACCATGTGCTGAAACTGACATGGATGTGTTGTACAGTTCTGTGGTTACCATTAAACAACAACCAGAAGAAAGGGTAAATATTAAAACTACTGATCCCAACTGTACATTGTTTCTCATGTTCTGTATTTCACTTGTTTCAAATATTTTGTGTTCATGGTCTCAGAGTATTGTTATTATCTTTTTCTCTAATTGTCAAATTTACTTCTGTTCTCCAACAGGCTGAAGCACAAGATACAGATGTTACATACAGCAAATTGGCTCTGACCGGCCAAAATACTTGAACTGTTCTGTATCTGTAAATCACTATTAGTGGAGTTTTTCCAGGATATACTGCACGATTTGTTTTAAACTGTTATTGCTTTGTTGTGCTGTAGTTTCTTTCTACCTTTTTCTACCATCCACTAGAAAACATAAAGAAGCATTGGCCTGTTTGTTTGATAAATGCAAATTTTTAATTTATACCATTTATCAACCAGGGGATGAGATCATGTTCATAGTCCATCTCACAACAACCTCATACTGGGAACATACATTCAGGATTTTTGAAACTTTCCAATTTGTGAGAGGAGAATTACTGTAATATATTGTTTGATTCATAAAAAAACGATTTAGTGAGTAACACAATCAAATGAAATATGTATTGCTTAATTCCCGAGGCCGCCAGACCGGTGCTCGGCGTGTGGCCGTCCTGTGGCCATCCAGGCAGGCCTCCCGAAAAATATTATTTTGCCCTTTGTCTAGAATTATTATTATATTTATTTTTACTATAATTGCACATGATCAAAACATTCAGTATAAGAGACTTGCAGGTCAAAATATTATTTATCTATCAACAGCCTATATTCACTTTGTTTATACAGCGTTTATAAGATATTGTCTGTAACTAAATGTGATTTCAATTGTAGTGGCTCATTAAAAAAAATACAAATAAATGAGAGGATACATGCACTTATGGAGGACAGAAAACCATCTTGTCTGCAGCCAGGTACTCTTAAAGGTTCAGTGTGTAGAATTTAGTGACATCTAGTGGTGAAATTGCATGTTGCAGCTGAATACCCCTCGACTCACCCTCCCCTTCCAAACACGAAAGAGCACCTCTGGTAGCCTTCAGTTGTCCTAACAACTCAAAAGGTGTTTAGTTTGTCCAGTCTGGGCTACTGTAAAAAAAAAACATGGCGGCCTCCGTAGAGAGGACCCTCTCCTGATGTAAATATAAAGTATTTAAATATAAAGGGCTCATTCTAGGGTAGAGAAAACAATTTGTACAATGTAGATAAAACACATTAGTGAAAACATCAGTAGGATTATTTTATATTAAATTTCTGCCAATAGATCCCTTTCACCTAAATCTTACACACTCATAAGTCATAATTATGAGATAGTAAGTTATAATAACGAGATAGTAAGTCATTATTTTGAGAACGTTTCTGACTATAATGACTTACAGGATCTTTATTTTTTTCATCACAGTGGCGGAAATGGTCTTCCATAGGTATCCGGTGATCATTGTAACAAAAAACATTTCAACATTGACTTTATTTTTTTTATTAAGCAGCCACGCTGTGATGTAAAAGGTACTTTTACTCAGGCACATGTGCGGCCGCCTCGGGTCCTGAGCCGCGGCTGTGATAGGTGTGGGTCTCGTTGCGGTACAGTCTCCTTCAGCTCGCCCTCCAACCGGTGACGCCTTCCCTCGGCCGTGCGGTGTGAGGAACATCTTTCTGGAAGTCACTTTACCCCCAGCCTCATCTCTAACCGGTAAGAGAACCATCTACGCGGACTGACACTGTTTTGTACCCGTTGACGAGCGACAATCTGCGGCGGAGCGTGTTTGACACATGCCGGTACTCTGCAGGCTAGCTAAGCTAGCTAAGCTAGCTGCAGTCGGCGTGCTGAGTCTGACACATGTCGAGTAAAACCATGGCAGCTTTTCTTTGTGTTACACGCTTCATTTGTTGCTGATGAGCCGGCGTTTGTTTTATTTAAAGTAAATGAAGTAAATTAATCGCAACTTTACTACTTTCATTTCTACGGGGCGCTTCGTTAACCTCCCTCTGGCCTAGTTGGCAGATGTGAGCTGGAACTGCGAGTGAACACTTGACTTAACACATCGCGCTAATTGTCACCGGCGTGTGCGTGGCCCCGCCAAGCGGTGCCTGCCAACTCGCGTGGAGGAGTAGTTTTAACGGGAGACGGGCCTGAACAGGACAAAATGGCTCCTGTCTCCCTCAGTGTAACCTTGTCCATCGGCTGTTACACACTTGTCCTCCCTGTGACTGTCCACCTGCAGCACCACAGTGCCGGGTCTGCGTCAGATGGGATATGCACAGCGACGCTAGTAATGTTTGTTCATTTTAAATGTGCGATCAGAGGCAGTTAATGTCCTCAACTGGGACAAATGAAGCTGATCCCGTAACAGAAGGGGTTGGACAGTGTGCCCCAAAGACTGCAGTCCCCACAGTCTGCTAGAAAAACCACCGTGTCATCTACAGGACGGTGGATAGTAGTGAGGTGTTGGATGTAAATGTCGAACCCGCTAGTGCAGGGCCTTCTGCAGCTGTCCACTCATCAGCTGTGGCCACTGCAGCAGGACGGGATACAGCTTCATGTCGACATCCTCATCTTGACCATTTTTGTTAGAATTAATACTATTTACTACCACAGATCCTGCATACATATAAGAATAAAAACTGACTTTAAAGCGAATTTACATTGTTTGCATGCAAATAATTCTTATGTCTCCATGGATTTTGTATACTGAATGAGTGGTGCCCATAAGTTCAAAAGTCTCAACCTTCAGTGGCAGTACTGACATTTTGTATTCATACAGTAACAGTTGGGATGCAATTATAAAGTTTATTATTGAAATCATACAAAAGCCATAGCATTACTGTCTTGCTGTGTAACTGGACACACACAGTTGGAAATGTACCGCAAGAATAGTTTAAGCATTTTATTTCGCTTCTGTTTACAGATACAATGGCCGTGCCTCCCACATATGCTGACCTGGGCAAGTCTGCCAAAGACATCTTCAACAAAGGCTATGGTATGATTCTCCACAGTCTGACCAATTATTTCTGTGATGATAAACATCTTGTTCTGCCAAGTATAGTTGATGTTGCAGACAAACTCTGAAAAACGTTCTTCTCTCCAGGTTTTGGCTTGGTGAAGCTCGATGTCAAGACAAAGTCAGACAGTGGAGTTGTAAGTACATTTCTTACAATTGTGGTTTCACAACATTAATATAACTTACTGTACTTCATATTTCACAGCCAGTTAAGTTAGTGACATTTCCTGACTCTGCTTTGAAAATACTTATTGTGCATTGTCGGCCATAAAGGTAAAAAGCTGCCACCCAGAACAATGAGGCCCATCTACAATAATTCTGCGATAAATTAACTGTGCTCAATCATCAATTGTCCTCAACCTCTTGTTTTTCTCCAAATAACAGTAATAAATGACCTATACAGTTTCCTGGTATTGTCTGTCTCTGTGTATATATGCATGTGTCTGTCTGTTACTTGAGTGTGGTCCTCAAGTCACCAACTGTAGTGGGATTTACCTCAGAGGCAACTTTGAGCCCACTGGCAGATGTTTGTGTGTTTATGGACAGATATTGTCACCATGGTGGTGTCACTACTGTGTTAGATACATTCACAAAACTTAAAGTTGTGTAGCTGTGATCAAAATGAAGGTTGACTTTAAATATGGGTGTGGTCCGGACCCTGAATGCTAAGTATTACTCATGCAAAGTAGTAAAGACTGCTGAGCACTTATGAGTCAGAACATCAACATCTCAAAATTGTCTTGTTTGCTTTAAAAGCAACTTGTATGGTAATGGTATGATTTACTGTAGAGTTTATTTCATTCGTGGTTGTTTCATCCAGAGTCACTTGTCTTAATGTTCTTTTTTTAGTTATAATTTTTTTTTTTTCTAAAAATCGTCTCTTACAGGAATTCAAAACATCTGGATCCTCCAACACTGACACCAGCAAAGTTGCAGGTAGCCTGGAAACTAAATACAAGAGGTCAGAATATGGTCTGACCTTCACTGAGAAGTGGAACACCGACAACACCTTGGGAACAGAAATCACAGTTGAAGATCAGGTTAGATTTACCGATTTCCTCCATGTGTTTAACAACAGCTGTCTGAATACTCTACACATTTCACCTGACAGAGCAACATTCATTTCTGTAACTGTCAAATGAACTCTGTTCTGTTTTCTCACAGATTGCCAAGGGACTGAAGTTGACCTTTGACACAACCTTCTCACCAAACACTGGGTAAGTTCATGGTTAGAATAAAGTGTTCATGAAAAAGTTAGGTCCGTGTTACTTTAACTCAAATGTAAACCACTGCGCTGCCTCTCAACTGGAATTATGTTGGTAACCTGATCTGTGCTGCTGACAAGTGGAGTTGCCGTGTGTGACCCTGATCTGTGCTGCTGACAAGTGGAGTTGCCGTGTGTGACCCTGATCCCAGTATGCAGTTGTTCTACTGGAACATTACTACAATTGGCTGTTGGGTTTTACATATTTGTACGTTTGGATGATGTTTTTCAGTTTGTGGTTCTCGGGGAGGAAATTAAAAAGAGACTAGTGGGTCCATGAGGGCACATGACTGCTTTCATATTGAGTGTAGGCAGGTTGTCGAGGTTTGGGTTATGTGGCTACATTGAGACAGCATGTTCAAGGCTTCAGTGTCGTGCTCCGACTGAGAAATAAAGACCAGCAGCGAGCTGAAGGCTGGTTTGTAGAAAGAGATGTGGAAGTTTGGCAAATTCTACCTTCACGTCAGCCATTATTCAAACCTGGTGATGTGGCTGATAATTTTGTTATCTTCCACCAATGTTGCCTCTGAAGAAAAATAAAATCTGTTGGCCTGCTTGCAACATGAGTTGACAGTAGGCATTCAGCCTGAGTGTGGAGTTAGCTCTATGGGATCATAAATCTGAGCCAGTGGTTCCTAAAGTGGGTGCAACAACACTGTGGGGGGGTGCTTATGTTCCCCAAGGTTTTTCATTTAATGTTTATTTTTCTAAATAAAACAACTTTTCATTACAAAAATACATCTTTAAACATATTTAACAGGACACTATAAAATCAATCTTAACAAAAAGTTGGTTTGGGACCCTTGTAAGGTTGTATAGTTTAAATGTAAAGTCTTTGCAGTCACACATGAGCTTATTGTTTACTGCACACGATTAACCTGACCCTCCTTAAAAAGCAATACTAATCTGACTTGATTGGGTTTTCAGTTTGAGGTTGACCAATGTTTCTCACCAACAGCAAGAAGAGTGGCAAAGTTAAGACCGCCTACAAGCGCGAGTTCGTCAACCTTGGCTGTGATGTCGACTTCGACTTTGCTGGCCCCACTATCCACGGGGCTGCCGTTGTCGGCTACGAGGGGTGGCTCGCCGGCTACCAGATGAGCTTCGACACTGCCAAATCCAAGATGACCCAGAACAACTTTGCCATTGGTTACAAGACTGGAGACTTCCAGCTCCACACCAATGTGTAAGTTACTGACTCCTCACTAACGGGGTGGAATCTTTATGCCACTTACATTCAACGAAGAGAAGCGTAACTTTTTAACTTGTATATAGGTAGCTGTACATGTGTGGTCATGTGCAAACCATTGGTTAAATAACGAATAAAACATTTAACAATGGAAAAAGTCCAACACAAAACCTCACATGGCTTTATGGAGGCTGCTATGGTTAAATACAAACCAATACATCCCGAGGAGCTTTTACAGTCTGAAGGAAGAAATACAGCAGAGCAGCTTCATGTTTGACCTAGAAAGTAACTGAATGTGAACTTGTTCACTCCTAAAGAATTCTGAGTGTGGTTTAAGTAAAATGCACCAGTTTCATCCAAATGAATGAACCCTCTAAATGGGTGTATGGATAAAAACAGTATCTCTTTAGATACATCACAGGAAAGATAATAGGTTTGTTCATTTAGCAAATCCAAAATGACAATAAAATTAATAATAGCTTGAATTTATATAGCGCCTTTCAAGAGACCCAAGGACGCTTTACATGTGTCCGTGGGGACAGAAGAGAAAGTAATTCGTACAAAACAGGATAGAAATAACTAATGGCAGGGTGGAGCCTATAAATAACATTGACTTTGAGCCAAAGCTGCAGCTGTAACTAACATTTCAATACATAAATATGCCATCACTGTTCATTTATTAAAACTGGCCTGATGGATTCATTTTCTGCCACAATGAATCAGTTTGTTGGTTTTGTAGTTCTTAATTTCTGACTGAATTAAAAAAATATAAAATTAAAGGAAGAGGATGGAGACACCTTCAACACACTTAAAACCTCTTTAGCTTCCAAATATTTACTGTAGCTGGATATTTCTCATTTGTTTTAGGAATGACGGAGCAGAGTTTGGAGGCTCCATCTACCAGAAGGTGAGCGACAAGCTGGAGACAGCCGTCAACCTGGCCTGGACCGCTGGCAGCAACAGCACACGCTTCGGTATTGCAGCCAAGTACCAGCTGGACAAGGATGCCTCCATCAGTGTAAGTAGAGCAGCACAGACTCTCAGAGCGAGGTGGATAAGGCAAAAGAAAGACGTGACCACTACTTATCATCTACTGACTTGTGATGTTTTGTTTTTTCTAGGCTAAAGTGAACAACAATAGCCTTGTTGGTGTTGGATACACCCAGACTCTTAGACCAGGTAAGTTTGTTTCCTGCAGGTTCATGAACAGTGGAAACATGTGTCGTACAAAACGTTTGCAGTTAACATTCATTTTAGTTAATCCCCTACATGTTTAGTTCACCTACTTAACACTTCTACACTTTGCTCCCGAGTCCTTGTATTCACCACTGAAACTCTGAGACTAGGACTGTACCATTAAACCATAAAGATAATTATCGCAAAATAACATTTCCTCGATAGTAATATAAGACATGGTCGATAGAACTCATTCCATCCATGTTTTGACAGACAACACGAACAGCCAATGATAATGAGTATAGTGCTGCACCGAACCAATCATGTGGTTGGAATAGAGCCATATCAGGTTAGGTTCACGCACGCGAGTGTAGGCGTAGCAGCCAGCAGCAGCCCACGTGCTAATGTTTGTGGTACTGTAGCCGTGCACACCAGTACGTCAGGAGTGGGAGCGAGATAAAAGAGAAAATGACGACAGAAAATGTTACCGAAAACTCGAGCGACAGCTTTACCGCAGAAGACTCCACAGCCAAGGCTCAAAAGACGAGGACTTAGTTGAAAAGAAGGGTCAGAGGAATTCTGTAGTGTGGAGATAGTTTGGCAATTTAAAGCTGAGTGGCGTTCACTGCAAATTTGGTCAAAAGCATGTTCCCACAAAGATGGGTAATGCCACTAATCTTTTTTTACCATCTGAAGAAGAAATGACTGTGTTGACTGATATTTGTCATAAGATTTTTTTTCTCCATAATTGCCCAGCCATAACATTCTGACCTAGAATATACTCATTTATAGCTACAAGTAACTACCTACGTTTCCCATCAACCCCTAATCCCCTACTTTCAAACTCTGACAATCAATTCAGTGTTTGCACATGAAATGCATAACGTTGGTTCCTCTTGCCCATGCAGGCGTGAAACTCACCCTGTCCGGACTGGTCGATGGAAAGAACATCAACGCCGGAGGCCACAAGCTCGGTCTGGGCCTGGAACTGGAAGCCTAAGCTTTCCTCATACTGCAAAGGACTAGGGAATATCAGAAGAATCTGGCCTTAAAATGTATGTCCAACTCAAACCAGCAAAGGGATATCTGGGAGAGATCGAGTGAAAGGCTACAACAGCAAACTTCAAACTTGGGTGCCACTTCCAACTCGGTGCTTCTGTCATTTTACCTTTGTTGCTTTTTTGCTTTGTAACTGCGTCTATTCAAGAGACAGTTGGTGTACTATTTATAAAACATTGTCATTGTTCCTGTCCATCACTGCCATAATAATGAAATCCAATACAATCCCTTTGCCTGTCATCAGCTGTGTGTGACTTTATTTGGAAATTATCCCAGACACTCTGTTTTTTTTGGTGAGAACATCGGGTGATGGTTTGTGTGGTGAGCGATGTCATACCTTCTCACTGATTTATGCACTCACAATCATCTGATATTCCTTTGTCATCTTTTGCAAACCTTGTTAAGTACACTAGGCTTTTTTCTGCTTTTATTTAAATACTGCTGCACCCTTTCTGTCATGCACACAAGGACAAACTATAGCTCTAATGTTTTGTTTTGTGTCGGTCATCTGGGTTTGTGACCTTTACCTGGGAGGTTTCGTGAAGTTGGCTCCTTAAGGAACCTGTAAACGTGGCCGACCAAGCAGAATTTAGTTTTTGTTCATTCTGTACTAACAGACAACCGGGGCACACAATGTTCACAATAATGCCAAACTATCCTTGTCCAGAAGAGGTGTGACTTAGTTGCACACATGCACTCTTGGTTTTTCCATGTACCGGGCACTGACTGAGCCCACAGGAAGTCTTGGAGGTCCTTATGTGTATGTATAAGTTTTCAATAAAGTCTTTGAACTCCACAGATGCATGTTTTATTAATGTGATATTATAGTTTCACAACAAAAACGGCTCATTTACTAGTTTGCTTAATGTTCACCATTAGAAGTCTGGGATCAGTAGTTAACAGTGCTAATCAAAGTAATTAATAGTCTAGTTTTCAGTTACATCCAATAGCTTATCTGACCTGTTAAGGTAACTTACTTAATGGAAAAAGTTATTAAAGACTCCAGAAACATCTTCAGAAATTTTTCAGAGGTCCTGCAGTCTATTTAAAGACCAGTCGACCTATAATTAGACTGCACAGTGGTTTTTTTTTAGTGTCACTAACAGCAGTCTCATCTTAAGTCTTTAATCTCCTGCATCTTTGCTCACTAGAAATGAAGCCGTTTCTGTCAAATCATCTCGACCTCAGTCATATTTAAGCAGTGAGTCTCCATTTCCATGTCCTAAGTTGAAGTCCTTGACGGGAGGGTTTCTGCGAGTTAGTGATTCGTTTATTTGAAGGATGATGCCTGCAAACTGTTTCGGACTTGGTTTGTGGAGTACTGAACAGGTCTTGTTATGAATACCTGAGATGTGTTGGCTTTAAGAGGAAATGAATAAAAGGCAAATGAAACCAAATAGACACTTTCTTACAAAGCATTAATATAGGAATTAAATTCTACAAAGATATGAGAAGTAAATGAAAGGACAAGGTTAATTTATACATTTAAATAACAATAAAACCATTGAAAACCAGCTGAGATGAAATGCCTTTATTTATTACACATCAATGCTCTGCTGTTCTCTACAGTCACTTATATGCTCATGCATGCCCCAATGCTTTGTTCACATACTGAGTTAAAGGGAATGACATAGATGACAAGATCCACTTATTGCTGACATATGAAAAGAAGAGTTGAAATCAGTCAATGAATTATGCACCTTCATCACAGCAAAAAACAAATTGCATCAAATTGCAGTGGCATACAGTCATTTATATTTTATATCAACAGGACTGACTTATTTCAAATATTAAACATCTTGTGTTCTCCTTTGCAGAAACATATTACTATAGATTATATTATATTCAAAGTGTAGCTCAGAATTACAGTACTTTTTGATCTTGCATTTGTGTGTAAGTAAGATAAATTCACTTTGCATTGTTCACATTCATAATCATGTTTGTGTGGTGAGTCAAACAATTTGAATAGATTACAAAGTGACGTAGGAGTTTAAAGTCGGATCTGCTGCAGACGGAAGAATCGTGCGCTCTCTGTTTTTCATTTTCAAGAAGAATTACAGCAGCAGCAGTTTTCTTCTCTTTGCTCCGTTCAGGCCTTGCAGTTGCATCTCCATTAGTTTAACCATTCCCTAGTTTCAGCTTCAATTTCCCTGATATTTGCATTTTATTTTAATCCCTTTTTTAAATTAAACGTTCCTCTTACTTCTGCGAATTATTCTCCATTTTGTCAGTCTGTTCTGACTTCGGAACCTGGCTCCTTTCTTTCCCAGGCATCTCATTGATTTCTTCGCTAGTTGTCTTTACATTTGGCAAAACAATTCGGTCTGTTTCAGTTTTATCTTCACTGTTTCTCTCGTCCTTTACTTCAGCTAAGCTGCTTTTGTCAGATGTGTCTTTATCTCGGCCTTGATCACGTCCAGCATCTTTAGTGCTTTTTGCTACTTGTTCTTCTTTTTCTTTCTCACTTTCAGATTTATCGATTTCCTTCCGCTCAGTACGGCTGTTTTCCTTTTCCTCTCTCCTGAGTGTTGTGCTTGAAGTTGCTTGAGCCTTTTCTGAAAGCTCCTCTGTCTCTAGGGAGGCAGTGCTCTTTATCTCTGTTGTAAAATCACTGCTTTTCTTATCCTGCACTTCAACAGCACTGCTCAGCTCAGTTTTGCCTGATTCTTTGGTCAAGACCTCATCAACTGGCTGCCTCACTTGAATTGAGATAAGATTATCTTTAAGCGCATCTTGTTTTTCATTATTCACGAGTTCCTCCTCCACAGAGACCTCCGATTTTGAGTCTTTCCGAACTGTTGCCTTTGTCACTGGATCTTTTTCTTCTTTAGTGTTTTCAGCTACTTTTTTCTGTTGCTCATTTTCTTCTTCTTCACGACTCTCACTTAATATAACTTTGCTTTGAGTGTTTTGGTCTCTGCCACTCACACCTTCTCTGTCAGCTGCTTCAGTTTCCTCTGACTCCTCTCTTCTATCTGGACCCTTCTCACCATCCTCCACCTCTCCAGGACTCCCTCGATCCCCGTCATCCCCTCCGTTCACTGAGTTTCCTTCTGACGGATTCTGCTGACTGTCAGACACCTGCTCACTTTCTTCCTCTCGACTGTCTTTATTATCCTCCTCCTCCTCCTCACTGCCCCCTCTATCCCTTTTGGCACGCTCCCACTCATCTTTCCACGCTTCTGTCTCCTCTGATCCCGTGTCCTCAAATTCTGACATCTCAATTTCCCTGGTGGTCTCCGTTATGATCTCCTCCACAAACTTGTACTGGGGCTCCGCTCGTCTGTGCGGGCCCCCTGGCCGGCTGAGGCAGGGGAGGGTGTAGACGGGGGACTGGTGGTAGATGTAGGGCAAGGAGACGTGGGTGTCTGACAGAGTGGATAGTCGAGCTTCCTCGCTACAGAGAAGTTTCCTACAAGACAGAAGGGACAGATTTTATCTGTGCTAACCGATGTAGAAGACATTTTAAAAAGACTTGAGGGAAAGAATAACACTGAAGCATTAAAAAAGGTGATTGATGGTAACATTAATGAAATCAATTTATTGTGTAAACTAAGGAGGTGTAGAATTGACCATTACAATCATGATTGTGTCAGAATGGGGTTTTAGTTCCCAGTAGATAAACACATAGTACAAGGAATTTGTTGTGGTGTGTCAGTGCAAGCACTAAAACACAATGCACATTTTGAAAAAAAAATAGTATATATAGTATTTCTACTTTATTGTATATAGTATTTCCTTTTTTTTTTCATTCTTATTTCCCCTTGCACGGCTACTTTTTTGTGCTGCTGTGTCCTTTGTGGATTCCCTCTGTGGAGGATCAATACAAATTCATCTTATTTAAAATGCTAATCTTATTCTTAACACCCCCAAAAGGTTGCCTTGGTTATAATGATCTCTAATAATACAGAGCACTGTTTTCCATATCTCACCTGTAAGACAGTATCTCCACGTCCAACGCCATCTTCACATTTAACAGATCCTGATACTCCCTCAGGTAACCAGACATGTCAAATTTACAGTCTATCAGCTCGTTTTCAAGTTCTTTGATTGTCGTCTGTAGCAAGAGAGGAGAGAAGGTTTGTCACTGGATACCATTGGCACATACTGGGAAGAGGCTTTATGATTTAAAGAAACTTTTACCTGATAGTGGATGATTTCCTCCTCGTGTCGATCCTCGACCTCACGCAGCTGCTTCTCCAGCGCGTCCCTGGTGCCTTTGGCGCAGTCCAGCTCGGTGCTTCTGGCCTGCAGCCGCCTCCTGTACTCCTGCACCTCCTGCTGGGTCGCTTTTAAAGCTTCTCTCTTGGACTCGGCCGCCTCTGTTAATCTTGCAAACTGGGATCTGAAAGTTTCTCCAACCTGCCAGACTTCGGACACAGCATGACCTTCCAGCTGCGCTCTGACGTCCCGGAGTGCCGCAGTGACGCCAGGTGCGCCAAATCCGTGCGCCTCCACATTCTCCTGCAGATCCTGGATTTGTCCAAACATCTCCGACACCTCGGCCTCATGGTTTCCCTTCAGGAGGTGAAGCTCATCCACGAGGGACTGAGATTTCTTGTCCAGCAGCAGTTTAACCCGATACGCGTCATCTATGTCCTTCTTCAGGGCCACGATGTTGCTCTGCGCATCTGATCTGCTGCGCGCCTCCTGTTCGTGTTGTCTCCTCACGCTGGACACCTCCTCCTCTAAATCCTGATGCTCGATTTCAATCCGGTGCTTCTGCTGAGTGATGTCCTGAACCACGCGTCTCAGCCTCCCCAGCTCCGGTCCGTACTCCTCCTCCAGGCAGGATGCGGGCTTCGCCTTCCCTCGGAGCTCCTGGATTTCCCGCTCCAGCAGATGATTCTGCTGCTCCAGCTGGTGCACCGTCCCGATGAAGCCCGCGAGGCGATCGTTCAAACCGTGCATCAGCTCCTTCTCGTTACACGGTCCAGATAACGGGCTCGTCAAAGTGCTGCGCGTCCCCTTGATCACGACAGCGGCAGAATCGAATCCCGGCCATCTGGGTTGGATCCTGCTCGGTAAAGCTGCTCTGTTATCCATGCTGCGGTGGCTCGTGCTGACGCTGTGGGTGCCCAGATGTGCAGAGACGCTCCACGCGCGCTTTTATAACCGTGGCCATGTGCTCGGTGCGGACCGGAACTGTCCACGGTGCTGAAAAGGTGAAGCGTCAGCTGATGCCTTAATGAGCCCGAGTCTACATTTTTTTGGCACAGAGCAGTGACGTGGATCAACTGACTGTACATGTCTTCTTCAAACACATATACACACGCTGTATATAATAATATCAGTAATAATGAGATGCAGATATCAATCCCAGAAGACATTATTGTGCCAGTTTGCCCCAAGATTACAATATCAAATAGCCCATATAATAGAATAGAGCAAACAAGCCTAAATATATAAGCTGTTGAAATTTAAAAACCTAAATAATCCAGTGAATACAAATTGTGCATATGTGCAGTTACTTCTCATAACTGTTTTAGATTCCACTACATCTTCAAGAAGTTTGCTGTGTATCCTTACATTTTATATTTGTTTACAATATAGTTTTACTTAGTCACATTTTAAATGTACTTCTAAACTTGTTTATCTACTTTGAGCAAAGGATCTACATACAACCCACGGACATGCTGTCCACTTCTGTATAGTCACAGCAATATATTCTCTAGAAGGTATTTTTACATTGTAGTATTTCTACTTTCTCTTAACATCCATAATGTCAACATATTCACTGTAATTCTTCTATCATACCTGTCATACATTAGATAACCCTAATATGCCCATAAATGTAAACACAGGCTCATATTAATGTGAATTACTTTTTTGTTTTTTAAAACTTTTTCACTCAATCATCAGTCAATTCTTCTTTAAACACATAAAATTGTACTTTCATCTTTAATCAAAATACCAAATTCAACACTCATGTTATGTGGTCTCATATGTGATCTTTGACATGTCTGTAGTCATAATAGTCCAAAAGGAATCCTGTTTGACTGATGTTTCAGTTTTGAGCAATTTTCCAGTCTTATCAGCGACTCAAAGTACTTTACAATACAAAATCGTATGCAACCATTTGCATACCTTTCACAAACTGTCAGCACAGCCGTCAGGAACAATTTGGGGTTGAGTATCTTTCCCAATGCAGACTGGAGGAGCCGGGGATCAAAATACCAACATTCCTGTTTGTGAGAAAGCTTCTCTAACTCCTGAGCTGCCCAGGAAGTGTCATGTGGTGTATATATGAAATAACACACAAAATGTAATATATTAAGTTTTCCTCTTGTATTTAATATAAAAACTATAGTGACTTTAGCGTTTAATCGCAATGGTCAGTCCGTCGCCCACAGTGAGCATGCTCAGCTCAATCCTCTGGTCGTGATGCAGCTTCTTATTGAGAGCATCCAGAGCCTGGGAGGTGAGGTCTTCAGGGGCAGGATTCACCACCTTCCCGCTCCACAGCACCTTCACACACAATAACAACAGAGATGTTTCATTCAGTTCTCAGTGACGATGTGTCGTACCGCACCGTGTGCTCTCTGACAGAAGCTTGTGTACTTACGTTGTCAATCGCAATGATGCCCCCCTGTCGTATGAGCTTGAGGGATTTCTCGTAGTATCTGTCGTAGTTCAATTTATCAGCATCGATGAACACAAAGTCATATGTTCCTGCTTCCCCGGCTGCTATCAGTTCATCTGATCAAACAAAAATCAAAGTCAAGTTGAAAAGAAGTTCCACTTTTATTAGAATTCATGACTGAGATGCATAAAAGCACTTACTCAGAGTCTTCAAGGCTATTTGATATCGTACATCAATCTTACTCTCCACTTCAGCCTAGAGAGAAGGTTAGAATGTGTGAGTTGAGAGTTTGTTGTGGGCTGTTTAAGCTTCTAATTGTTTTTTAAAGAGCATGTTAAGGAAGGTTGAAACAGGTATCGATTTTCCTGCTTGGCTTCGACATCTTTATGTGACCCAGTTTCCTGAGTAGACGCCTTTTCCCTCTACAGCCTGCAGCATTTTGAGAAGATGCACCGACAGAGGGTGGACGTGCAGTTTGCTGTCTGCTGCACAATTTCCCCTCTGACAGGCAACAATCAGTCGCACTTTACTTGCAAAATGTCAAATACAAGTGTTGCACTAGAGCCAGGAATTGGACGTTGTGTACTTAAGTATCCTAACCTGTCCTGAAGAGCGAAGATTTAAGTTTTCATGATCCAATACTCATGATCTTGTGTGAGCAACTTGAAGCCATGCTGTTTGGAAAGACGTTTTCTCACCTCTTTAAAAAATGGTTTAGCAATGTCCACAAAGGTGTCTGTTATTTCACAGGCGACCACATGTCCGTTCTCCGGCATGGCCAACGCCATGCTCAGTGTGTTGTATCCTGTGTACATCCCTGCAGAATGAAAACAATGTAAACTGGATCATCTTAGAAATATATTTGTAGTACTTTCAACAGGATGAAAAGACAGGAGAGTGTATAGGAGCAAAGACTCAATGTCTAATGTTTATATATGAATACAGCTAAAGTCATGGCAATGAAACACTATCTGTCAAAACCAACATGGTTTGAATTTCACTGATTTAATTACAAGCAGTTTCAGGTTGTGTAATTCCAAAAGCTATGACGTAATTTTCACTACATGAATTTCTATCGATCAGTTAAGTTATAATTATGCATTCAGTTGCCTTGAACCAGTTAAAATACTCACTTTTAACTTCGTGTTACCTTCATGTGCTCACAAAGTCATTGCATTTGTTCTTGTACTGTGTCTATTTATGTTCTCTTTACTCAATCTCACCTATTTCAATGGCTTTAGTTGCGTTGATCAGTTTAATGAGATTTGCCATAAACTGGGCTTGTTCACTGGCGACCATCATAATACTCCATGGGTCTTCAAGGGTTCTCTAAAAGGAAAATATCAAACAATTTCATCTATATCATTATAATGAGTTTGATGACTATTGGGATAAACAACATATTTATTTCCACTGGAGGCGAGGCCTTATGAGACCTCTGCATAGTGTTCTCTTACACTCTGCAGCCCTCTAGTGATCAACATTTGTACTGCTCAATTCCAGTACTGTAATTGTGTTAAATTGTGTATTTTGTATATTTGTGGCCTAAATAACCTTCTGATTATCGGTATTTGGTTTGATTTTGGTTCCTGTCCTGTAAAGGTGATCAATTCCATCCTGATAAGAATTGATTAAGAATCTAGAGTCACACTCCACCAAGGCCCGACAATCCCCTTATGAAAATGCATTAACAATCACTAGATCTGGATTCATAATTATCAGTCCCCTAAACTTGTCAGATTTTTTTTAATGAAGAACCATGAACTATTCTCTGAAAGTGTTGAAAAACGCCTCATCTTGTAATAACTCTTAAAGAAAGTGAAAAGAAATTCTCTGATCCAGATCCACAACAGAATGTAAGGTCAGGCCTCACCCCTTCACAACATTCATGGAAATCTGTCCAGTGGTTTGTGCGTAATCCTTCTAACTAACAAACACACAGAGGAGAACAAAACCTCGTTGCTGGAGGTGGAAAGTTTGGCTGACACGACCAGATGCCATAAACAACACAGGGATGATAAATAACTCATTAACAATGAACAGTGTGAAGAAATCAGTGATTGATTTATCATCACCACATTGGATGAGTGGAGGATTTCTCCCTGGTGTCTGTGGCTGACTTACCAGTTTGAGCTTGGTGAGGACCGGGTGCTCCCTCAGTGAGTTGTTCACCACGTATTGCAGCACAGGGTCATCCTTCCCTTCGCTGTGGCTCTTCCCAACAAAGGCCGACTGTCCCACGCCTGAGCAACGACAAACACAACAGCAGCTCCTGTCAATCAAACAGATCTCTGCTAAAAACCAGGTTACCCATCCTCCCCTCGGTCATCTCGTACCTGTTAGTACAACAGCAAGTCCAACACAAAACAGCATCTTAATGTCTGCAGCCATTATGTTCTGGTTCTATGTTCTCGTTAAACAGCTTTCATTTGAATGCACTGAATCTCCCGTGTCAGTCCTTTTAACTGCGCCACCTGTGTTTGTTCTGCTTAACCTTTGAGATGAAGGTTCCACTTATTGATTTTTGAGTTACAATACGATACATTGCATAAGTAGGGAAACTTCTATCAGGCAGATACATTTTGGACAAACGTGTCTCAAGATATTTAGCTTTAAAAGCATTTTAACAAGCAACCAGGAAAGTTATAGACTCAGTGTATGACTTTTAAAAAAGTTAAATACGTAAGATTAGATTCCTGAATATAAAGTTCCATGACAAACGCCCCAGCACTGACCCCGTTATGTTGTAATCCAAACAAACAAACTTTGTCCTGTTTTATCTGAGATTGTTCGGGCCATCCTCCAGAATTTACACGATTACTCAAGGCTGTATATCACTGTGACTCATATGTGAAAACTGTTTGTTTATCTATTTTTACAAGAAAACGCTGTCCTCGTTGTAAAGTCCATCACATCAAATGGCACATGGAGCCCTGGTTTGTTCTGGATGTGTATTAGAATGAATAAAATCAATTGAAATCAGTAATAGAAAGAAGAAATCCACAATTGTATTTAAGTGACTTTTCTATCCGTGACAATTCTACTCACGAGAAAAGAAAGAATCCAACATAAATTCCAATTTATCAGCTATTTCTGACGAGGTGCACATCACGATGAAACGACTCAAATAAATCTGGGATCCAAACACAAATTTGTTGACTTTAGTTTCTGTTATTACTATATATATTCATTTTTTTAAAGAGTACATTTTACATAGTTTGACACTTATCCTAACGTACTGAGGATATGGCACATTACTAATAAACTGTATCCTACACAATGTTGCCCCTCAGTGGTAGAAAGGTGGAATTGCTTTTTCCTGCGTTTTGTGGAATAGTAGTGAGATGATGATCTTTAATTGTAGTAAATTAACAGTGTTTTTGTTCAGTCATTTTCTGAAATCCATTTTTAAAATTCAAGTTTGTTTACTCTTAAAGGGAAACACAGACTTGTGGACTTTTAACAGCAAGAAGAAAGTCATCAACTTAAAAATCCTCAGTTATTGTTGGTGAATGTATAAAAATCTCTGGATTTTTTTATTTTGCTCAGATATAAAAATTCAGGTTGCACCATAAGTCAATGATATTCATTTTCTGGGTTTATATGCATCACTCTCAGCCTCTAAAACTTCAGGCCCAATTCTGCAGCACATTCACTGACCAAACTCTCTTAGGTCACCTGAATCTATAATTAAACCCCCACAGTTTGATGCCAAACACAGGAGGCCTTTGAGGGGGAGCTGAGTAAGTCAGCAGTACTGGTCTGAATCTCTCTTTCCACCATCTGGACCAGTAGTAAATACAGGTGGGCAAACAACTCGAGCTGTTACCTGCAGCCAAGGAACAAGAATGTTCAAATGAAGAAGAAGCTTTAAGCAGAGGCAATGTAACTTTTCAAAAGTGGAAATAACTCATTGAATTTCACATTAGGATTCTGAGGTCAACTTTTTAAACTTAAAAAGAAAAGCTGTACCAACTTAACTCCTTTTTTAATGTTTTACCAGATAATTTATATTTCATAATTATAAATCCTTCTAATTTGGGGTTTGACCTACTAAGAATTCCAAACAATCAACTGGACCAACTTTAAGCAACTTCTGTTCCATATGTACTGAGTTTCCCCCGCAGATTTCAAAGCTTCATATTATAAAGCATTTTTCTAGTCTTATTAATCACTCAAACACTTTTACACTACAAGTCACATTCAGTTGTTTTTCATCATTCATTAAACAGTAACTGCGGAGTGGCAGATTACTGTTCCGAACGGAAACAATACAAAATGTAATTGTACAGCCGTTATGACTAAAGTGCATCGTCCCGTGGTCATGGAATCAAAGGTTGGGGCTGCTCATGATAAGTTAAGCACCTAAACACAATCTTCTTCGAGCTCACTCACATTTCCATCCTTCCATTCAATCAGAGCAAAAGTGGAATTGTGAAAGAAAAACCTGTCAAACTGCTGTGATTTCCTGTGTGTGACAATGACACCGCTCCTAGACGCACACTTTACATATCAGAAAAGATTGTGACTGGAAATTTGACGGTTTCTAAACACAGAGTTGATCAAACTTGCAGATCTATCTCAGGTTTAGCACAGCATCACTGTATATGGGGTCAAAAGTGCATTTAAATACTCTTTAAATAGGAGATTCACCGTACGGCACATGTCAGCCATTGCTACCTGTCTTGTAATAATGGTTTTAGTGAGGAAGCTCTGTCTACGTCAGCCGTCTTTGAGCTGTATAATGCTGCCGTTTGCACCCGCGTAACATTTAAACCGCAGAACTCTTCCACTTAATGAGAAGTCAGACAATCCACAGTTTTTTTCAGATGTGACAGTCGCCTGCTAGAGGTGGAGAAGGTGAGGTTGTTTCTGAGATCCTTAAAAATCTTTGTTCTCCCTTAGTCTCTCTTCCTTCTTCATTTCATCTCCTCCATCAGTTTGTTGAATTCTAGTCTTGATGATGTTTTTGTCCCAACAATCCTGCAGCTGATGTGTTTAAAAGGCCGTAGAATGTCTAGATTGACTAGAAGCGATGGAGTCCTACATAAACACACAATTGTGAACCAGATTAGGAAATAGAAGCCGAATTAGAGTCTGATGACAGTTGTTGGGTTGTTTCGGTAAAAATCCGATGAATCACACTTTTTTTTTCTAACTTCAACTTTGACCTTTGTTGTTGCACATTTAGACTCAGTTTTCATGCAGTACTCAAGTCTTGTTATTTCTTATGAAAGAATTACTCAAGTAAATGTACAAATAAATAGACAAAAATGTACTCAAGTAAAAGTAAAAGTATCACATTAACTTCTCTACTTGAGTAAAAGTAAGTAAGTAGTTGCTTTTACATACATTTAAAGTATTAAGACTAAAAGTAGGCTACCTATTTCCAAAGCAAACTTCTACTACATCATTGGGGCTAAGTGTTGGTGGCAGCCTCTTCTGAATCCAGCAGTGAAATGTTACCTGCACGCTCTGATTGGATCAGTGGATCACTTCACCTCTTTTTATTGATTATTTTTAAAACTAAAAAAACAATATGAATATGTAACAAAATGTATTTAAGTGGAGTAACAAACAAAATGTATGTGACTGAGTTTGTTTTTTAGATGGGAAAATCATCATTTTATCCCAATCATTTTTGGGATAAAATACTTCAAATATTACAAATGTAAATGTAACTTCTTTGTGTCGTTGCAGGTGGAAGTACAACACAAAGGTGTATTTTTCTCAGATAACTGATAGATGCTCATTTGAATTGACAAACCCAGACAGATCAAGGACTGTGGAGTTTGTTCTCCCTCTCTAACAGAGTGTTTGTGGTTCACAGTCAGTAAAGAGAGGAGGAGTGATTACAGTAACTCTGACATACGATCATGTGAGGATTATATTAAAGCATTTTAGATTTAAAACTTAAACACTTTACATTTTCTTTGAGCTGTGCTGTGGGGCTAGCGAAGTTTAATGAGCAATGTTTGCAGAGCAGGACTGGGAGAGTGTCTTCATGAGCCACACTTCAGATCGTCTCCTTTTGCAACTTCAAAAAAAAAACAAAAAAAACACAGGAACACAGAAGACGGTAGCCAGCAATGTTCAAAAAGGGAATTTTGGGGATGTGAGTGGGATGTGAGGCCTCTCCAAGGACAAGAGCTTCCTGTGTGTGCTCCCTAATTAAGAATGCACGGATACAAACAAAAACACGCCACCAACAAGAACCCATCAATTAAATGAGCCCTGACACCGACTGTCTCTAAAAAAAATGTTTGAGCTCGTGATGAGGAAAAGTGAGCACACGGCTCTGCTAAGGTCCTCTCAGTGCAAATGAGACACCATGTTTTTCCACCACCACCCCCCTCTCTCTCTCTCTCTCTCTCTCTCTCTCTCTCCTCTCTCGCTGCTCCGGGCCTCTGCTTATGTGACGCTAATTGTTTCTGCTACTCGTGCCAAGTACCTACTCTTCCCCAGCACATTCTACAGACAGGCCCCTGGTCCCTCAGCTGCTTTTTGTGTCTGTTTAAGGAATGAAAAAATGTGTGCTGCCATCTGCGGCGAGCGCACCACTGTTCCTCCTCCCGGCCGTGACTGTCAGAGTGCCACAATGATACACACTCACACACTCTCTCAGAGGTAGAGGGGGGAAATAAAACTATGGCGGGAGAGAAACAAGAAAACAACACTGACACATACAACTGCTAATACGAAGCAAAATAATTCAAGAGGTTCCTGTTTTGATGCATTTTGAGCGCGTGTGTGAGTCGAAGACACCGCACGGGCCCTTTTAAATTTTGCAAACCATGCAGGAAAGAGAAGAAATGTAGAAACCAGGCCTGTCTCAACTCGTGTGCTGCTCTGTGTTTGATTGTTTGGGCTTTAACTAGAAACACGACGCTCCTGAAATAAGTCCACAAATAGTAATGATTTTTTTGGGCCTTTCAGCACACAGGCTCATTTTAGCTGCATTTCCCCTTTACTCTGTGTTTTATTCGTGGCTTAATGTGACCAGCAAGTGGCAGTGTTGTTTAGCTAATCCACAAACACGAGCCCCCCTGCTGCACAAAGACAGCCAAGCCTTCACTCCCCCTGTCTGGGAAGTAATATCACTTTCCTCTTGTTGAATTGACCTGTGACCCCGTCGCTGAGTACACGGGGTGGCACATATTGACACGCTTGTAACGCCACTTGGCTGTTACATCATCCGTGTGTTTGTCACGGGGGAGGCTGCGTGTGATGCACTCTAATCACAGCAGTCACTTTAATGGCACCGTCTCAGCAGCTCAGATAAGCATTCATGAATATTAAGTGATGATAATCACAATGGAGAGACCGACGTCGAGACGACTGACAGACATTTCTCAGCATTCAATTGACATCCTCAGATTTGTCCTCGGCTCTGACAGCCGCGTCTCCCAACATGACAAGTCTGTTTAAAGCTTCCGGAGGAGGCTCGAGAACACGTGCACGATTAGAGATGCACTGACACTGATGGTTGGGTTTGTTTTTTTTGTTATTGCTCAAAGTGGGCCAATGTGCTGCTGTGCAAGACCAAAATGCACAACATGCACATGTGCACGCAAGGAGTGTCAGATTTAGTGGGCCGCTCGCAGGGGCTGCAGAATGTAGATGAGGATATGCCACAAAAAAAATCCCCCAAAACTGTTTTTCAATCATGGAGGTTTGGATTTATCGCTGCTGTATGGAACTACGGTGTATTTTGAATGTGGAGGATAAGCCGTTCAATTCATTATCATCCTCTCTTTGTGTGTTTGTACGGAACAAAACAGTGGATCTGCTGCAGAGATGAACGGCAGGTGTGGTTGTCTGACTTTCAAATCACTTAGGCATCTATTCTATTAACCTGCCGTGTAAATAAATACAGGATTCAATTTCCATGGCGTCGACGCAATCAGTTGACAGTCCCTCAAAAAAAAAAGCCAAACATCAAACAGGCTGTTCAGGGGCACATGAGAAAAATAAAAAAAATATCTTGGGTAGATGAAAGGTGTCGACACCTAGAGCGAAGACGAGACAAATGTCATATCCTCAGGAACAATTACAGAGTGAACCAGTGGTTCTTAAACCTGCAGGTCTGCTCGCTGTATTATTCTCTTTACAGTAGAGCTGCTCCCACAACACCTCACCGTGGTGCTCAGCGTCACACGAAAGAAGCTCAATGTACTTTCTCTAGTCTTGTGTTTACGGAAACTCAAATCTTTTTTACTCGCTCGTCTCCACAAAGACAAATCAATCTTCGCTTCGGTTCCTGTCCACAGTCACTACATCCTCCCTCCCTATTAGTGTCACTCTCATCTGACTGCCGTGTCCCATTGTGACCGCACTTGAGGCACTAATGATAATGTTATAACCCAGACCAATTTGCCGTGGCAATCAGACCCACTTAATTGAGTTGATTATGAGCTCCCCGTCTGAGATGACCCCTGCGGACTCAGGAAAAGACACAAAAGCGCGGGGAGAGACGGAGGGTGCGGATGGAGGGATGGATGGTTTCTCCAGGCATTCCATCAGTGTGCAGGAGACACATGGGATATGACTGTTGGGAGGCATATGTGCGTGCGTGCGTGTGTCCGTGACGATTCTTCATGTGTGGGGTGTCGGGAGATGGCGTGTAGGGCAGAGCAGGCCTTCAGGGAGGTGTAAAGGAGGAGAGGGATGGGACAGTGGCTGGAGGAAGAGGGGTGGAGGGGGAGCTCGGGGTTTGAAATCACAACACAGCCTCTGTAATAGACCCGGACACAGACCACATCTGAAGTTAATCCAATCAGCGAGAAGCATGGCGCTCCCATCCGCTAAAGACACACAAACATAAGGTCAGGAGCAGCTTGTATTAGCGCGATGATGTCAGGGAGAAGTGGTGTAGATAATTGACTTTCAGCGTGTTTCTTTAAGGCCGAGAGAGACGAGGGGAAGCAGAGGGTTTGCAGCAGGTCCGGCCAAGCAGATTTAAAAGGAAGAACAAATGAAGTCAGTGTTTTCTAGCAGGTCAAAACCAAAACCTATAACAACTCTGACTGCTTCACTGTTTGGCTGTTGCAGGTTTTCTCTCAGTAGGGTATAGGGTATCAAACATCACGACTCTGGTGCAGACTGAAATGAACCAAAAGCTGCTAATGTCTGATTTGAAATTTGTTTTTTTAAAGTATTTTATTATATATTAGTAGTTTCTGATCTAAATTCAAATTTTGCCAATTTGTGAATGGCAGCTTTGTCCTCATTTGATCAAATAACTAAGTGTGTTAAAAATATTCCTTTTTGTCAGTTATTAATAAAAGTATAATGTTGACATCCTTACCAAAGCTCATATATTAACAGGAGCATTTGTATGAGTTCTAAGAAGTTCATAAGACATCAAATTACAATATTAAAAGCAAAGATGGCAAATAGCCTCCAGTCTGATTGAAACAGTAGTAAAAACTGATCATTTAAAAAAATGCCTATAAGAAAAGTACAAAGAAAAAAATACAAGAGAAAATATAAGAAAAAGCATAATAAGAAAAAATTGAATAGAATAAGAATAAGAATTTGAATAAGAAAAAATATAAGAAAAAGTATGATGAGTAAAAAAATATAAGGACAAATGTAAGTAAAAATATAAAAAACAGGAAAATATAAGAAAAATTGAATAAGAATAAGAAAAAATATAACAATAACAATTAAAATATGTGGTTAATTTAGCTCTGTAGTACACATGCATAATATATTCTATATATCACCATCCAACACACTTACACACAGTTCTGCTTTAGCTCAAACCTAAAATGTACATGAATACACATCATATCTACATGTGCAAATGCCTCATTTGGAACATGACAGTGTGGGACAACCGTGCAGGGCTTTTCTGAGAATTGTTTCATCCCCAGTGAAACAGGACACACTAATAAGGGACACACGGCACAGCGCTGTAATATCTGGGGATGGAAAGCAAATGTGCTTTTGAGAGCCAAGTATACTGGTCCCTTTCATAGGCGACTTGGTTCCACCCGTGATCGAATGAAACATTCTAAAAGGACTATTTACTCTTTTCATTTCCTCTTGTGTATTACAGACGGAGGAGCGTGTGGCTTGCTGTATGAAAACAGGGCACGGCCTAATGTTGCATGAAGACCATGGTGAATTCATATTGATGGGAAAGCTGCCTCTGAAGCCCAGCAGCCATGATTTTTTCATAAGCCACCGGGAACAAGAAGTCAGTCAGCTGACAGGTGCTAACGCCGCCAATTGTGCTGTGGATAAGAGATGGGACATGGAGAAAAGAGGCAGAGAGAGGGAGAGAAAGCGGAGGCAACAACTCGCTCCTCTTTTCTAAGCACGTGTGTGTGTGTGTGTGTGTGTGTGTGTGCAGAATGTGTACGTGCTGCGTTTGTGTGCTCCCTGCACCCCGTTCCCTTCTATAGCTGCAGAGGATTTTACGGAGGAGACTGTGTAAACACCAGAATGCATGTCAAATATGATGAGTCTTGATAGCTGTAAAACATACCCAAGGACTGCTCCTCACTTATTATCTACAACCAGAGCCCTGGAGCTATGTCTGCATCCTTCTGCCTTCCATCCACGCATGTCGCGCCACAAGTCCCTCTCTGGAAAGCATTGATTATTTTGGCATGAGCCGAGGAGAAAGAAAGGTGTGATTTCTTTTGTGTTTCCTCGAGAAGAAGAAAAAAATCAGCAAAAATAAATATTTTCGAGAGCATGGTGCAGCCACAAGAAATATATGAGCACATTGGGGAAGAAATAAAGATGATGGATTTGCTGGCTGACGTGTGCGTATGCTTGTGTGCCTTGTGGAAGAGTGTGTTTGTGTGTGTGTGTGTGTGTTTTGTGTGTGATTGTGTGTGTGTGTTTGGGCTCTGCAGAGTTTTTTGGTTGCTACAATTGGTGCATTGTATTTGTTCATGCGCGCGCCACTTTCTGAACTGTACATCTTGAACAGTATTATCTGTGTGTAATTGTGCGCCTGTGTTTGCTTGTGTCTCTGACTTTGCTGTGTGTGTGTGTGTGTGTGTGTGTGTGTGTATTATATGTGAGAGAAGCTGAAAGAGAGCGTGCTGGAGAGAGCGACCAAAGCTGCAGGCGGTGCGAGGCTCCGGGGAACCACTTGAGATTGCAGGCAGAGGGGCTGATAAGGCAGCTAGCCATTCATCAGGCCAAATGAAGGCAGTAAAGTTGACTGGAGGAACCCAGGCATCGCCCCAGGATGGCAGTCGGCCTCTCAGTGGAGACCTGTGACTAACACATGCGAGCAGGCGTGCATGCATGTACATCCACATACAAATGGCCGAAGAATTGCGGGGAGAGGGAAGAATGAGTGGACTGGGAGGAGGTGTAGGAATCAGGATTCGGGCTCAGGAGAGAACGGGGATAGAAGCATAATGGACCTCCAGGAGCAGAGGCCCCATCTCCAGCGGCTGCCGCTCCTGTGTGGAGTGCACGCGGCCCGCTCCACTCAGAAAACATCCATCACACAGATACTACTGTAATCCAGAGGTGATACATTAGCTTGGGTGCCAGGGGGACAGTGTGTGCCGGTGATGGATACCTCCAGAGCTCCCTGCCGCTGTCAGAGGGGCCTCGGAGAGAGAGAGAGAGAGAGAGAGCTGCTGGTGCTGCTCAGCTCGGCACAGCTCACGCTTTCCCGCTTAATGTCGCCGTTTGAATTTATACCGATGCATTGCTCTTTGTATTTTATTCTTAATCACACCACCCAGAGGATGGAGACATATTTTCACCAGCAGAAAGTGCTGCGAAGTTGCACACTTATGAAAGCAATACATTACTTAAGCACTTATACGCCAGCCGAGGAGGAGAGATGAAGCTACTTTAGAGTGTTGCTGGTGTGTTTATAAGACTGTATTAGTGTCTCACTGGTGCTTTGATAGAGCTTGTACCATCAATTTGCACAAAGACTCTATCTTTGCTTACATAAATCCCACCTCGGGGTTATTATGAATCTGATTTATTTGCTCCGCTTATGTTTATTATTGTGTTTTATGGTTTATATTCTGTGTTAAACGCCGTCAATAGGACTGCAGAGTATGTGTGTCTCATCCTGCGAGGGATGAAAATGGTTTATGGGGCTGTGAGTGCCAATAAACAGGCAGCCACAGCCTTTTGGATGTACATCTTTAATGTTTTATGCATGATGAACTCAATATTTAGCACAGGTTCAAGGCCAAATGGTAAGCACTGACAGGACTTTCCAAAGGCAGCTCCACGCTACAGGCACCAGGAGGAGATTGAGCTATGTGCAGGGGGGGGGTCTTGTCATGTTTTTGTCCATCCGTCTCTATGAGCGCCTGCCAAACGGACACAGTGACGCAGATCACGAGACACACAGAATGTTTGGCAGGAGAGGCCCAACGTCTTCTTCGCCGCCTCCTGCATCCAGTTGTGATGGTGATGCTGGGTTGGACCATTAAAGAGATGTGGTGTGGGAACTGTGGGCCATATAAGCGATCTGTCTCTGGCACGATGAAAAGCAGACGGTCCGCCAAGGACGGCGGGACAGATTGATGTTATCACCAGAGCGCCGTGCAGTGACACACACTCTTCAAAATGCTATGTAGCAGGCAATAATAAGGGAAAACAGGTGACAAGTGAGGGATTTTCTCCTGATAGATCAACCGCCCCATCGATCACGATATCGACCATTGGAAATATACGACTGCGCTGCCTTCTATTGAAATGTTTGCCCATGCAGCTCAAGTGCTCCGAGTGCATAACTAACTGGTCCGACCTGTGCTGCACAATGATTCGTCACTTGAAGCTGCTAAGACGGACCAAAGGAAAACAAATCAGGTCAGGAGAACTGTTGGTGTGTGTTCTGGGAACGATCATGTGTTATTCCACGGATATATTATGTGTCTCCACTGGTTTCCCATTAAGCCCTCCACACATGGTACTTTTTATGATGGCATGAATGTAACTGCTGCCACTTTCCACCTCGGCATTTATCAAAACATTAAAGAGCAGCATTTGGTTTCACAGCTGAAAGCTCAGCTTGTTTGGTTGTAAACTCACCTTATGTTTTACCTACATTTTTATCAGCAGACATGTTTATAAAGTGAGACTTAAGATCCATTGATCGCAAAGAAAAGCTAAACAATGCGAATTGCGCTAGAGGAAGGTTTGCACCTTACTAGCAGTTCTGCAGCTATCTATCTATCTATCTATCTATCTATCTATCTATCTATCTATCTATCTATCTATCTATCTATCTATCTATCTATCTATCTATCTATCTATCTATCTATCTATCTATCTATCTATCTATCTATCCATCCATCCATCCATCCATCCATCCATCCATCCATCCATCCATCCAACCCATTAGTCCCATTATTCCCATTACCACTGTTTAACAATTAGTTACAACCATTGTTACAACCATAGTTATTTGATGCTATAAAAATGTGGTGAAATGTCATTAGTGACAACTGAGACTGACTCACGATTGGTTGAGTGCGTGTTTGAGTGCGTTTATCCACCCCCCCCCGATCGCTACTGGCTCCTAATGCTTTATGATAAATGAACTTTATTTGTAGAGCACATTTCTAGTGTTGACCACTCAAAGCGTTTACAGTACAGTTCACCCATTCACACACATTCTATGCATCTATGTGCAGCACTTTCTCAGGCATACATCACTTATACTATACTAGCACAGCCTTGAGGGCAATTTGGGGTTCATTATCTTGCCCAAGGACACTTTGGGGGAATGGAATTGAACTGCCGACCCTCTGGTTAGTGGCCTACCCGCTGTACCTTCTAAGAATTGTTCCTATCTGGGATTTTTGGTTTCATTTCTGGATAGTGGGAGGATTTGGAGATGCATCTTATATGAGAGTCTATGGTTACAACTAATAAACACTCATCAAGTATGAATTATTAGAACGTGACAAAACTACTGAAATAAACAAAATAAAATGGACATTAAAACAATTAACAATTAAATATTTTTCTTTTCTGTACAAAGATTTATTAAAACTCCTTTGCAATTCACAACATCACATCTACATGCTCATTGCTTCAAGGCCAGGTGAGAACCATCGGCTCCGTCACAATTCACAGACCCAGATTTCACAAAGTTTATAAGGTGTAAATGAGAGCATGTGTGGATTTCCTCGTGTTTTCCACCCCGGCGCCTGTCTCCGCTGTGAGTGAGTCTTTGATAGCTGTTACACTGCGAGACAGACAGGCCTGTGCCGAGACGATGGCATCAAAAAAGCCGACGATTGACAGCTACTGACAGCCATCTTCCTCCTAAACACACTTCAGGTCCCCTGCGCTCCCTCTCCCTCTCTTCCCCCCCCCCCTTTCTCTCTCTGTCTTTTCTCTCTCTGTCGGGGGAAATTGAGGAGACTCAGAGATAAAGAGCGGGATGTCATAAACTGGCACCTGTCATCGTGTTTTGTTTTGGTCAGGGCGCAGAGAACATTCGTAAAGTTTTAAAAGACATTTTGAAGGATTTAGTACTTTCACAGCCACAATTTGAACCTCAGGTGATCCACTCGTTGTTTTGGGGGTGTAAAACCCGAGCGTGAGGCGATGGCTAAATAGAAATGGATGTGAGTATTGTAGTTTTTGGCTTTAATTTGGCTAAATATGCTAAGACGAAGTATTCACTGCAGATATTTAGCCATCTTGGTTTTTGTTTTCCGAGACGTGCCACCTCGATGAGAAACGCTGTCACCCAGACCGAGATGCCTGACATGACACACAAAGAAAGCGAGAAGGCAGATATGTTCATTCATGCACACGCTGACACACAACAACAAGCACACAACGCCGGCATCCGCATCTGCACACTCCGACACACACCTGGATTTCTCAGGCTGTTGCTGCGTTTCATCAGCGTCTCCTGTTTCTCCGCCATGTTCAACCTGTGGAGCCATTATCTTCTGACACACTTATCCTCCTCTAAATGATTTCTCTTCATCTCCTGCAAGTCACCTAATCAGAGTTGAAAGCTCAATGCCAGTCAGAGCTCCCTCAGCTTTCAACTGCACTCGCTGTCGTTATGGAAATGAATGGCGGCAGCTGAGGCCTTAGATGTTCTTTCACGTCTTGACGGAGCGCCTCGTAATGCGTCTTGTGATCTTCACCGTTGACTGAAGGCTTTGGTCGGGGACTCGACTAATCACATTACACATCCTATACATTGCATTGGGTCTCTTTATCTGCTCTGTTCTCACCTGCTCTCTGTCTCGGCGGCACATGTGCTCGCTGTGATCATTAGTGTTGAAGAGAGCACGGACGGAAGTAAAATCTCGTTTCACTCAACTTGACGTGGTGGTTTCTTGGCGTAACAGCAGGACGACGGCTCCGAGGAGTCTAATAAGACGAGAATTGTCAAGGTGCTCGGTGGACGGAGGAGAAGGATGAGGAGGAAGGAGAGGATTTGAGGTGTATGTCTTTCTACACAGGAAACGTGGCATTGATGTTCTCAAATGTTACTGTAGTGTTACGTCTCAGTGCTGCGAAAACAACAGCAGGAGCTGGAGTGACTGACTTGTTTGAAGCTGTTTACAAGGATTATCTTTGAGGTGTTTCCTAGAGTGATCCGTAAAGACAGCGATATTATACTGGAGCAAGAAAAATGAAATGGAATCTCGGTGTAAACTCGGCGTGACACTGTAATTAGTTTCCAAATGTTTTTGTCGAGCAGAGGTGTTGACTGTGTGTTTGTCTTTGGGGCGTCGCTGCCGTTGTGACTTCAGCACGGTGGAAATTTATTTAGAGACATTTTTTTTATCGAGAGAACCCATCACCAGCTGCGTTTTTCAGAGTTATCTTCCAGATGTGCCGTTGTGAGGACGGGGACGACATCTCCATCTCACCCCTAATCCGCAGCCGTCTGCTTGGCGTGTTTGCTCAGGTTTTATGTGTGTTTACAGAGAATGTAATTACCTCTTTTAGACATGCAGCTGTTAGAAAAACTGATTTTATGGATCACGGCCATTGCCAAAAAACATAAGCTCCCTGGGCTTAATTTGTCAATTATTAAATCATAATTACATTTTCTTTAAAGCCATTAGCTGCGGGGCTTTAACAATCATTTTGTGTTAGGCCACTAACTTTTTCTGTGCTTTTCACAAAGGACAAAAAATATAATAATTTACATCTCAATGATGTGTCTGAATTCTTTCCCCCAATTTAGCAAAGAATGTGCAGAGATGATTCATGGCAGATGAAGGCACACTTGGTAATTAGATTACAGCTTGATGGACTAGAATTTATTAATGAAGAAGACACACACACACACACGAAACACTTCCCCACGCGTCCTCTTCATCGGCACATTGCTCACTCATCTGCAGTCGGCTGCTGGGTCGCGTTACCAAGTTGTGGTAACACATTGTTACAAGTAATTATGCGCGGGCACGGACAGGGAGGCCTCCAAGTGATGGCCACAATATGCATTTGCCTCTAAAACTTAAAGGGTGAGTTTAATTTATCGAGGGTGTCACATGGCAGGAGTGAGTAATTATTCCCAACACCCCTGTGGACCACAGCGGTTAATGTATTCCAGGGCCCTAGGGGGAGCTGTCAGGAGGAGGACACCCTCGCCGCCGCCCTGCTCACTGACCATGGAGGATGGTTCAGCACAAGATTCTCAATACACAACCACAAATCAGTCTCTCAGGCGACGTAAGCCTCCGCTTTTCCCCCTTAACTTCTGGTTTTCAACTTTTATGCAGCTCTACAGCACCAAAGTAGAGCTTTTATGTTGTTTGGGAAACGCATGGTAAAGTTTCATGGAGATATTTAAAGCTGTGAGAGGCACAAGCTGCTAGATTTGTTTGTTCTTGCACACAGCTCTTCTAGATTTGCTGTTGGTTTTGAACCTCAAACGTTTGCGTTTATCGCTTGAGAAAAAAAAAATGTTTTGTTGACTTCCTGTTTGCTGTTGAGTGTGAGGTTCATGGCAACTGGTCATTTCTTGTCCGAGCAGCTGTTGACAATAACCTATGAAGTCAGAGAGTTCCACGCCGTCACTTTGATCGGAGCTTTGCTTGAGGAGACGGTCAGTAACTGGGTCAAACTGTGTTTACACACAGGTCTGCTTTTCTTCTAACACACTCCAATGTGCCAAATAGGTCGGGTTTAAGGTTCAGTCATTTCAACAGGGACCTTTTGTTGTTTTTGTTTGCGTTACCATGTTTGTTTGACTACAGAACACCTTTAATTTGTAATAATCATGCATTTTGTTATTGCCTCCACCAAGGAAGTTATATTTGCATGTATCAGGAAAGAACCTGGTATGTTTTGTTTCTTTTACATTGTGAGATACCGGAATGTTTTTTTTACATTTTCACTAGTTTCCTAGGGAATAACAAATGGATCTTAATGGAACATATTTTGGGAACTGATATCTGAAATGTGGTGCAGCTTGACTGAGTTTAAAGGGACTGTTGGGCCTTGGCAGAGGTGCTCTTCTGTTTTTTAACCTACGTTTAAAGCTGCTATGATCAGTATTTCCATGTTATCGATGGATCAAATGACTATGTGTGTGTGAAAAGTGTAATAATAGATAATTAAAAAAGATGATAATTTCATCGCCCATCTCAGTTTCCTTCATCTCAGAGCGTTTCAGCATCTTTCCGCTGATTGTTTGGGTTTTAGTGTGAATGTCTTGATCCTCTCTCACTCACCAGGCAGCTGTTTTCAGTAAAACTCTCTGCTGGATGTCTAAAATAAGAAACAAGTTTGAACAAGTTTGCCACATCAGCTTGAACAGAAATGATATGTCAGTGTTTGGTGTATGACTTGTGACCACTGGTGTGTCTTCTTCCACAAATCAAGTTTGAATGAATTTGACATCATATGCTATTGCTGTAAAACACAAAACACTTGCTTGCTGGTGTCCTCCATTTTCATGGCCAAAATAACTACTGGGTTACTTTACAGACAGGTCAAGAGGGTAGGCCCTGGATCAAGCTGATAATGAGCGCCCTCTGTTGGATCATGAGGTAAAATACTTCAAACGGTCTGATAGAGACTGAAAAGGTTATTTCGGTTTGAGTATGAACTTTTCTCCCCACATTCAAATGAATGTTTATTTTGATTTTGAATCAAAAGTGAGAGTCAAGAGAGAAAGATTTCAATTCTGAATTCTGTTATTTTATTCAATTCATGATACAACATTTTTTAAAATATGCTCCTGAATCAAATCTGCATCAATTTACGGTCACATCTGTAGTTACAGTTGCCTTTTTTCCCATTCAAGTAGTTCCCATAGCGCATAAGAAAAAGCCTTAAAAAATGACCTACTACATAATATCCGTGAATCTTTTGAAATGTTTTCTGATATTCTACTAATGGGCAAACAAATGTAAAACAGACGCTTCCTTCATGAAGGTGACGACTGATATCAAAGCAGAGTCACTGTGAAACTGCACATAAATCAAAGTTCACCATGTGCTGCAGAGTCCTCCTGATGCACAAGAGCTTTCTTCATATGAGGGAGTGGTGATAAGGGTTTGGAACAGTCAGTCACTTTAAAACATGGTGTTTGGGGCATTTGTCTGGAACCACTGTGAAACCACTCTCACAGGGTTCAAGCAAAGTGTAACTTTTATTTCTAGCCTCCTCGCTCCCCGTTAGTTGAAGACAAATTAAGAGGCCTTGCTCTCTTAAACAGCACTGATAATAACCCTGCCTTTTGCATCCATGAGAAATCTCCCATTATCTATTGATTCAGTCTCACCCTGTGTCCCGGTGACTTACGTCTCCCTCTAATTCCCATTACCGGGAACACTGTACCCTTATCAAGGGAAACAATAAGCCACTTGTCAGCACGGCAGGAAAATATAAGGAAGCATCTGCCCAGTCCAGAGGAACTCATGACTCTGTGGTGAAAAAGCGCTCCGCCTCCCTCCCTCACATCAGCCCTCCCCTCAGTCAGTCCTCCATATGACCTCTAGGAAGCCAGGGTGGCAACTGTGGTGTGCAGGCAACTGAACAGCGGAGGGAATCTGATCATCAGGGGATAAGTCAGAAATTGAATTTTTGCTCCCTCCACAGGGGGCAGGGTCTGCTTCTTGGGGATGCGTGTGGGATGCACAGGTGGTAGTTAAGGGAGGGGCGGACTGGCGGAGGAGGAGGACACCCACGCTTTCCTTTCTTCCTCCCCCAAATAGAAAGCCCTGCTCCTGAGCCGTAAACCTGTCATGGAGATGTGTGTCTGTCGATGATGGCATCCGACTTTTTTTTCTTCCCAGCCACCCCTGTGCCGGGCTGTTATCTCCTTCCTGCCTGCTATGTCTCCCTGCTCTTTAAGACAAAGGGTAATAAAGCTATAAATTGTGTGGTCTGCGGAAGGTATGGACATTCTGTCTTGGAGACGCTGTAAGAACTGCCATAAAGCACCCTCAAAGTCATAGCTAAAGATTTACAGTTATTTAACATCCTCCTCTTCCCCTAAATCACAGTGATAAGAGAATTAAGTGATGGCTATAGGTTCTTTGTCCTTAGTCTATTGATTTTCTTCGCCCCTCAGAAGGATCCTGAACATTATAATTATTGAGCCCTGCAGTTTGATGCAGGTTTACAGAGTAGGAGAGGCGCCCTCGGTTCGATTCTAACACAGTTAAAACAAAAGGCAACCATTTTTCAATTTGGTAATGGGCTTCCAATTATGCTTCATTTACCTTGGTTGGCCAGAAAATGGTTTATCCGATGCCTTTGTGCCATAAACAGCTTCTTTGTGTGATGACAAACCCAGAGTTACTGCTCGGTTTTATCTTGATTCCAGGACCCGGCTTCCTCAGCTACTACTCAGCCGTTTGGATAGAAGGATTTCAGTGACACATTATTTTCATTAAGACCAATTGTCTCCAGTTGTTAGTCATTTTCTCAATATAGCGATCTGTGACATCATGAAAACATCTCTGTTAGATCAAAAAAAAATAATCCAGATCAGCTGATGTGTGGGGTGTCACTGTTTATCCTCACGTTACGAAATCGTTATCCTCACGATAAACTGAAGACAGAACATGTTGTCCTTCTGCCTGTGTGTGTTTTCAGACACTTTGTCACCAACAACATTGCTTTATCCTCCTGAGGTGTTGAAACTGTGGTTGTGAAGATGAGTGTGATTTTTTTCTTTCTCCCGATAGAAAAGCTCTCACGTGAACAAGGCCTCTGAAACAGTAAATCATCAATATCGTACACAGAAGACTGTTTGTGCTGTGTGGGCATGTACTGCATGTGCAAATGTACATTTGAACATGCATGACATTTAAATGTAATTTTATTAAAATGGATGTGCCCATTATAAACTATTTTACTTTAAACATTTACAGAAAATGTAGTCCTCAGAGGTCATGTCACAAAGTAAGTAAAAACATTTTCAGCTTTCGATATAATATATTATGATACAGTATTATGTGAGCAAACAAATTACAAGTTAAGGTTGAAATTAAAAGTTGAGTTTCAAATTTAATGTTTTTACAATGACAACTTCACTAATATAGTACTTTAAATATGCTGTATGTATTAAAGCATGGATTCTCCAACTGAGAACAGGTTTGTACAAAAATGTAGGAATGCTATTTGGGGTTGGTTCAGGTCAGAACAGGAGGCAGCAAATATTTGACTTCAGATCTACTGATTAAGCGATGTCTGCTATTTTTAGGATGCTAACCAGCTACCCTAGCTTGTCCCATATCGTACCACTTTGTATGTCAAGAGGCGATAGTGAGTCACTGCAGCATTCTGCCCTTTGTTAAACATGAGAGGACGAGGAAGAAGCAATTTTCAAAGAGTAGGAAGCCATGTTTGATGGCAAAGGTAGAAAGTAGAAGTAAGAAGCAAAATGAAAGTTACCATTGGCGTTGCTATCCAAACGCTGGAGACAGTTATTGGTTTGTACAAGGATAAGAAGTTTCTCGCATAACAGCTTTTCTTGCCGTTAATGCTAATGCAAGCTATATGGCAATAGCAAATATTTAACACCTCAAGCATATATTTGCAAATTGTACTTACTGTGGTCATTTCTCAGCAGGAAACCAGCAACGGCCTATTCTAAAAATATGCAGATTATATAAGCATGCTAGCCGACCAGGGGGGAGGAGGACACAGTGGATGGGGGTGATGCATCTTGATGTATGTTATCAGCCGCCGATAAACCGAATAAAGAAGAAGAATTTTTGTTACAAAGAAGAAGGGAAGAACACACAGTAGGTGGCGGTAATGCAACTTGACGTTGGTTTCCACCAATAAACAAAACAAAGAAGAAGAAGTCCTCATACCAAACGAGAGCTTAAAGAAGTGTACATATTGGACTTGAGAGACAATGATAATGAGTCTGTATCTGGTGGATGAGTAAATAGACACCAACATTTTCACCGTATTTATTTAGTGAAATCAATGTTCAGAGCTTAATGCAGTGCCCCTCGAGATTGAATTTTTTTTTACGTAAGATTAAGTTTTGAAAATTTAAACCACTTGGTTAAAATAAGAAAAAGACTGTGGTCATCTTAGCAAAAAGAAAACAAACATAACGAAGGCGACTGTTGGAAAGAGACGGGATGTTCAGCGTTCGGAGTCACAGTCAAACCCTTTGTGCAGCCGAGGGATTCGCTGCTGTAACGTCACACTACTTCTGCCTCCTCATACGGACAGAGAACAGCGTGTTTGACTAAAAGAGGTCACTTGTCACGAAAACATAAACACGGGCCATCGTTAGTGTTTGAGGAGGTGACTGATTCTATAGTTTGTCTGTTGGGGACTATCTCAAAACCAGCGAACGCACTGCCACAAGTAAACCCTTTAAAGTACACACAGATGTTCGCTCTCCCTCTCTTTCTTTTTTCTGCAAAAAGACACACACGGACGCAAACAAACACACATAATCAGCAACACACACACACACACACATGCATGCCCCTCAGGCGTCACAGAGGGCCACAGCCCCACTTACCACGGCCTGACAGTTGGCTTCTTAACAAAGACGCAGGGAATATAATTAAATCATTTACCTTTGATACCCAGCCAGCTTTGTAATTAATTAATTCACCCAGGGTGTGCAGGAATTACATTCACTAAGAGACGAGGGAGGAAGGGGAGGGGAAACCCTGCCTACTTTGGGGACAAAACCCAACACTGTCCCCTCCCTTTCTCTCTCCGTCGTCCACCTTTTGGCGCAGCGGTGTCCTCAGAGAGTCGAGAGCGGGGTAAAGAAGTTAAGTGCTTCTCTCGTTGAAATAATGACCCTTTGCTGATGTTTAGGCCTCATCAGCGCCAGTGCCTGGGGCCAGTTCAGGCCGCGGCTGCAGGACGACGGGCCCGGCTTACACGTCCCTCTCGTTTGGTCTGACCTTTTGCGGCGGTTGCGATGTGGGAAGGCGATTGCTGTCAACATCATCAGTGTCGCGCGGCACCAGAAATAGCTCCTGTGGAGATCAGCGGTACCTTTTCCGAGGAGCAGGGCAAGGAGGCTCACACGGATATGAGGTTGTGATGTAAACTCCAAATATCATGTCAAATGTTGCGAAACCTCCCCAAGACGAAGCCAAAACCACAAGGGAAACTCTCCGTATATCATACTGTCATTAACTTATAATTATATCTATCATGAACTTGTTTCTGGAAGAGAAATCTCTTCTTTATGCAGGTAGATTTCCCAAATAAGCCCTGAGTCATAGGAATAAGTGGAGTTTTTCTGCTATTAGAGTGCACTTTGTGCTGTCTGTCAGTTGTTTGCCTTGGGTGAGTTTTTGCTGGAATGAGTCAGACTACCTCTGTACGGCTCTCTGTAAGACATTTAGAACGCCGCCCGCAGCACATTCTTCAGTGTCATCCCTTTTCCCTTCCAAGAACATCAAGCATTTGAATCAATGAGCCTTCATCAGCTATCTAATTTTTTACCCCTCCATATCACTTAGCCGCCGCGCTGCCAGTCAGGTAGAAAAAAATACAGCAGTGTTGTTTTTCCCCCCGCGCTCAGTTTGTAAATTACTGCCACGGCAAAGTTAAAAGCATCTGAAAACCACTTCTGTAAATTATTGTTGATGAATTGTAATTAATCATGTGGACTTGCGAGAAGTTTGATTTATAATTTGGGGCCTGCTGCGTGAGGATATATTACCCTGAGAGCTGCTGGTAGGATTTGGTGGAATCCATAGGCACATCCATCATTCTATACTGGAGCATTTTGTTTTGTTTTCTATGTGTGCTGCCATTAGAACTTGTACTGTTCCACCTAATATAGGAGCATATACTGCAGCTGTCAGTACCTCAGTCAGCTATAGTTTAATACAGTGTGGTCTCTCTCAGAGGACTTCTCACTTTTATTTTAACACTGTGTCTATCATGTGCTGCAAAGGCTCACTTTTAGGACATTATTAGGACCATAAGATTCACCTGAAACCACCAATGAATACGTTATTTTAACTAATACTATCTCCAAGGTTAAGAATGAACCTCGATGTGCAATTTAATTTGTTAAAATATTAATGAGACTTTATTTTAACCCATCCAGCTGTATATTAACTTATTAACATTTTAATATGGCTGCTGGCACATTTATGGATAGGTTTTTGCCTGCACACTTTATCATTATAATCACTTTGTTATCTGAATGATGAATGAAATACATCGATGTAGAATTTAAAGCACTGCATTGGTGACGTACTCACAATAACAGTGGGCTCCTTTTATTTATTATTGTATAAAATGTAATTAGATTATTATGACTGACTCATCGGTGCACACACAAAGTAGTACTTTACTCTGAGGTTTAGTTGACTGGAGGCATAATAATCTAGTGGTGCCGGAACCTAGACTTGAACCTAGAAGTCGGGCGCCACAGTGGGTCACAAGATACACCTAAGGGGTCGTGAGATAATTAATGTGAGAGGAAGGAAAAAAAAGGAAAAAACACTTTCTATAATCATTTATTTTTGGATATATACTACAATATTAAATGATTCATGATCTTATCATAGCATTTTAAATATACAATTTAATCCCCCAAATTGTAGCTTTACAAATTGTCAAACAAAATGTATACTCATATATGTATATAAGTATAAAGTAGCATAACTAGAGCTTCAGAACTGTAGTACTAGAGTAAATGTACTTAGTTACTTTGCACCAAGGATTATCACATGCTATGATATATTTCAAGTCGTTCATCCTCTGAAAAAGACTTAAAACATCTGCCGAGGATGATTTAGTACTGACCATGAGATGAAACCGTACAATCATGACAGTCATAAGATGCAGTAAGAACCTTTTTTTCCCCTTTGTGTTTGATCGCAGTCGCACGGCTTCTGTAATAGCTACGAGCATTTGTCTCTTAGGGAAGTGTACGCTCCTCCACCCAGGCCTCCAGGTCAAGACGTTGCATGTGCTCCGGATGGTTGAGAACGGGGGCTTTCATGTCCCGTGGCCATGAGCAGAGCGAGGACGACCATGTGGTGACAGCGTTTACATCCCTCTGAGATCTAAAGAGCATTTACCCGAACCATATGCTGCCTTCATAATGGTTAGTGATATTTGTGTGAACGCACCCAACAATTAACAAGGGAGAAATGCGGCCGGCGTTAACCTCCGGGTGTTCCTCCGATGTTAACACCCCTCTCCCTGAACCGCGTCTCTCCCTCCGCTCGCCCTTCTCCCCCCTCTCCTTCATCTAACTCCCCTCGCATCTCCACCCCACCTCCACCCCTCTCCTTCCCTTCCCTTCCCTGTGCTTGAGGTCCAGTGGAAGTGATTTATCTTAGCGTGAAAAGACTTGTGATGACGCCGAGACAGGAGGCCCCAGGCCCTTGGCATTGAATGCTTCGATGGCGTTTGCATGAAGTTCACGGCCCCGGAGCCACGATAAATGTCAAGTGCAACAAACGTCCTGTAAATAAGATAGAGCACTGCCAAAGCCACAGTCTGCTTATTGACTGCCCGAGCAGAAGGCAGTGTGTGTGTGTGTGTGTGTGTGTTGCGTGTGCAAGAAGGAGAGGGAGGGAGAGTGTGTGTGTGCCTGAACGTATAACCCCAACCTTATCCTCCCTCAGAATAAAAAGCAACAAATCTTGGATTTCATAGACACAGCCTATACTTTCAGAGCAGTTATGAGCTTTCCTCTGCGGGGGTTTTTATTCGACAGCTACGTAAAAGTGAGGAAATGTTGAAGGTGAGGACCATTGTAAACGTGTCATTAAAACGCTGTGTCTCCTGCACACTGCTCCAACACACAATCTGCTTTGCTGTTTCGTATTGCGTGGCAGAGCTCGTAGCCACTTACGATATAAATGTTCTTCCCTTTTCACACTTGATTTCTAAAAACAATACCCTCCTTTTCATCAGTGTTATTATAGAAGCACCTTCAATTTTAGGTCATGCTCAGTGCTGCCACCCAATGGATCCCAGCAGGAGTCAAATTCAGCAGGTAGGGATGTTTCAATTTTAAAAGTCTCAGAAATGTGGTATTTGTTGAAAAATGACTGCATGGTATTTCCAATCCAGAACATAGTGTACATACAGTAGGAGCCCGCATCTGCCTCGTATATTAGAAGACATACTTCCACCATGTGCTCATCCTTTCTTCACGAGCACTTTGTGGCCCCAGGCCAGCGCACACATGTTGGCCTCGGTCATAACACACATCATGGCTGTTCCTTTACATTTACATATACACGTACTCGTTTGAAGTGTTAAATCTGGTCAATAAGACAAAGTGTAGATCAGGTAGAGACGTGCACATTAACTGCTTGTTAGGCGACACTCTCAGATAATGTCAGTCCACACTTCTCTGGCCTCTGTTTGTCTGAGGTGCAGTTTTATTTATAAAGCTACATCAAGACAAAACATAAAAAAACGTTCTTCAAGAGGAGACATACTAGACACAGAGGCCCCCCCCCCTCCTTTTTTTCCCGACTGAGATGACAAGGTGCCTTTATTTAATTCTGAGATGCCATTCGAGGACTTGGCGAAGTCTTCGCGGGACTCGAGTGTATACTTCAAAGTATCATTTTATTTGATCATCCTCCCCTACCTCAGGAATTTCCCTGTTGGTTGAAAACGAGGAACAGGGCTTCATGCTATTAGAGTTATCTGGGGAAGTACGGCCGTGCATATATCACCTCCGCCGGTGTCATCCCCAGTTGATAAACTGCGTTTCCTGTCAGTGGAGGACACTGAAGGTTATGGCTGAGATTAAAAAAGAGGAAAACAACCTCCCGACCGCGGCGGTGACACGTACGTTCTACCTGCTGCGGCGCTCCAAATCATTTTGATAATGCAGATGAGCAGGAGCGTGCGAACTCCTGATGAATCCCCCAGAGGCCCCTAAATATGGATGTAATGACGGCTTTTAACATATTTGAGACTTTCCGCATGAGTGAGGGCATCCATGCACGGGGACATGTGCTCATGCACTTACACCTGACATAAAACATGCAGCAATATGCAAACATTTGCCTACATGCACTCAGCTGATTAAACAGACGCATAAATTATTGTTCCTTGTCAATTGTTGATATAAAGGCACTGGGTTGTTCCTCCCTGTGTTGAATTGACTCACAAACATCAGCGGCAGCACTCGGGAGTTGGTTCTGCCCAGGGAGCGTGGCCTGCTGTATATCCACTCTCGGTTGTGACCATAAGCTGCGTTTGTTCACCAGCTCCAGACACACTGAGGCGATTTATGAGCCTCTGGCTGCAGGCTGATTAGAGCAGTACTTGTAAAATGTATTTTGGCATGTATGCAGGGTTTTACTGGAGCTCCCCCTATCACACATCAGCCATACATCACCACTGAGAGGGAGAGGTGGAACAAGAGCAGAGGGAGGGTGGAGGTGTCAGTGTCGAGGGAGGGCATTGTTTAATCCTCAGGAGCCTCCATTTTGGAAATGGTTTTCCTCAAGCTGTCAACAGCTCATATTTTTTTTGGTGGGATAAGATGAAGTTTGAAAATAATTGATTTCCTTCAGCGCTCCTCGTGTTCAGTTTTAACTACTGTGTTCATTGTTCACATGATTCTGAAATACATCTCTTAAAACATCCAGGATAATCTTATGGCCCTTCACAAAATCAATGTTTCCTATTTTCAATAAATCTCTTTAAAATCACATCTCTTCTTCTCCCTCAACAAGGCTAATGCAGCTCTTGATTTTCATGTGCAGCAATGCCCTGGCCTCCGTCCAAAACTAGTCCGGGCTTCTCTGGAGGTATCCACGAGCTCTGCTACCTGTCACCCAACTTCCTGCATGATTTGTGACATCACCATCTGACCAGAACAATTGCATTAACAAGCGCCGGAAGGCCCTGCCTGTCAGGCTCCGCCGATACCATGTGAGATCTTTATTAAATTACAATTATGAGACGACAAATCCTCTCATTGTTCCACCTTGTGGACTGTGCTTGGACATGTGCCACTGTCACATGAACACAGGGTGAGTCATTTCTCAGGAGCGAGTCTTTACCCTTCCGGCGTCCTGTCCTCCGTAGCAACAAACCTTCTGGGGGAAAATATGAAGTGAGCTCATGCTATGTCGAAGACAATTAGATTTGTGAGAGAAGAAAGTACATTTTCTTCGACTAAACCATATTTCTGTTTGTACGCTACTTGTTTTCATCAGTAATAGTTTCACTTTGAGCCAACTTCTGACGTTAGTTAGATAAATGGGATTGCCAAACGACACTTTACAATAAACCACTTTCACTACAGATATTTTGAGTGCATTGTGATTTGTTGTATAGAGACAGCAGATTCATATGTTTCCTCTAATTGTAGGATATATTCTTTGAGATTTATTTTTGTGCCTTATGGTGAAGTGTCCTTGGGCAAGATACTGAAAACCAAACTGCCCCTTCTCATACAGAAAGTGCTGCCTATTGATGCACTGTATGAATGTGTCTGTGTGTGAGTGGGTGAATCTAAAACTGTAAAGCGCTTTTAATGGTCGTCATTTAAATTTAAAATTTAAGAAAAACTTAAAAGCCATAATTCGCAATGTTAGAGAAAAAAACTCCTGGAATCCAAATACATTTTTCTCAATATAGTTAGGTACCACACTAATGTTTGTCCAAGTGTTCATTTGTCCAGTAAGTCAGGTTTTAATTCGTTATTTGATGCTATAAAAATATAATCTCATGACTGACTCATTTTCGTACAGTGGGAGGAAGTGGAGATGCTATCTTCAAATACAATCTATGGTTTTACTGATTCACACACATAGGCTATAGCCAAAGTCAGATGTAGTGTACTAGCCAGAAGGCTACTGCCATCCTTGTGGGAGGATGTAGCATAGTATGCTCTTAGCTAGGTTGCATAAGCTGTTTCCACATTCCACACAGCTAGCCAGCATTCACATAGCTAGCTTAAAGTTTCTCTAATCTTATCTTTATTTGAATATTGCATTTCATGAGCTCAATTTGTATCACGGTCACAAGTTGATACCCATTCTAAACAAAGCTTGACAGTGGAGCACCTGCAGTCTAACACTCACATGCAGCTACGAATAGGGAAAGTCACACATGTTCCGCTTGTGAGTGAGTCTGATCAAATTCCAAGCCCGACATTGAAGTGTTCATTAGCAATATTGTCAAGCAAGTCGACCAGGAAGCAAATAAACAATTACTCTGACCAAACCACCTGGGTGCATTAGTGTTATTTATGACCCTCGCGTAAATATAAATTGAGGTGAATAGGAAATGAAGTCCTCTCTGGGGTGTCATTCAAGTCGCACTGGCAAGCAGTAATTCTCCGACGTGGAAAACAATACAGTCTGCATATGATAATGCCTCTGGTGGATAAAATATGCTCGAGACTTGGCATGTGTGTGGGCTGAGGCAATCACATATGCAGAGAAGCGGCGAGCGCTTCGGAGGGATCAATAAAGTGCATAGGATTTGGGATTTATGATGACATCCTATCGATCAATTAGGAGCCGACTGTTGGAGGCACTCAAGGATGCCAATGGGTATTATAACTAAATCGGAGGTTAGACAGAATTACTGTATAACAGAAGATGAACTACAGCACTTTACTCTGACAATTACTGTCGCACCTTCCGAGCGGCTGATGAGTGTAGACGAAGACAAACCAAGGTTTTGTGTGTCTCCAGGAAAACATTTTGTTAAAGGTTGTGATGTAACAGCAGGTTGAACCCATCAAAAGCTGGGAAAAATCTGTCTTCACTGTTAACCATCTCAAACGTCAAACATGCAAGTCAAGTAATAGTGGGCCTATGTTGCATTATGTGCATCGCTTGATCTTCTATGAGGCTTTGTAGGTTTTGAGTCTCAGCGTTTTCCACTCATCTTCAAGAACATACAAATGTCTGCGAGACGGCCAGAATGAAACAGACAGAGGTTTTTTTTTTTTAAAAACACCTTCTCCTGTGGCTTCTCAGGGGGGATGGAGTCATTTAGTAGATTTCTCACAGTGCGCCTATCATTCAAACCGAGCTGCTTTCACCACAGAGCTGATAATCATACATATTCTATGCGCCGGAGCACGATAAATCTCTGTCCCTGTTTCATCCCGCCGTCATTCATCAATCACACGGGGAGCAGGATGAAACGCCGCCTGCTCGAAAATATATCATATTAGTACCTGGGATGTTTACCAAGATAATGTGAGACAACAGCAGAGGGTGAAATATAGCACCCGCTGCATTCCTTAAATTAAAACCACTCCTCCTCCCCTTCAGACCACCCTCTGCCGTGGGAGTCTCACACCCACCAGAAGTCCTGAAGATGGGGTCCAAGAGTCGGTTTACCCTTCACTCACCTTGAGACATAACTGAGCTTTGAAAGAGGACGAGAGAGTCTTAATGAAAACTGAAGCATCTACTGTAATGTTTGGTTCAACACTGGTGAACAAAATATAAATGTGTGTCATGTTCAATGTGCCGTGACGCAAATACTGTTGATCTAAAATCAAGCTACACATATATTTTGTCTGAGTTTATTGTTTAGCAAGATTACCAAAAAACTACTGAACGTATAACCACGAAACTTGGTGGAAGGATGTGTTATGGAACAGGTACCAATTTGGTGTGGATCCGGGTCAGGAATATTCTCTTTAACTTTGTGAAATAAGGTGTTCTCAAAACATTTTCCTTGATTGCTCAGAGAATAATTCATTGATGTTGATGAATCAAATCAGGCATGTTTTAAGATTTTTACGAATCTGTTCAAAATCTGGATCAAGTGGATTTACAGTGCTCATGGTCTGTTTCCACTTTGCCTCATGTCAGACGCACATTTCAGAGTAAAAATGATATTACGTATTATAGTAGTAGTATTACAAATAATAGTATTATAAATAAATCTGGCTTCATGAAACTAGTACTGACAAAGATAGAAAGATCGGTTCAGTGGAAAATATCCCTGCACCACTCTTGCAATATACCATTTAATTAGTCATTTAATTCATAATTTATGAATGTTTTAAGATAATTGGATATGGTGAAGTATAGAGTCACGCTTTCTGCCAAAGTCGGAGCTTAACAATGCCCAGAGTGTTTCTATAACCTGTAACACTACATTTGAATACAGCAGGGGATGTAATAATACATAATTTGCTGTGGTTATTGTTGTTAAAGATGACAAGCGTTACAACTCATATTGTCTAATTCCAGAAGATTTGTTTTATTCTTAAATTTCACTCTGTGCATGTCAGCAGTACTTTTCAATCCAATTGAGTTTACAAACGACCCACTGATACATGTATTAACAACATTTTTACAATTGGATATCTATTGCATACATCATTCTCAAAATCATTAACTTAGGCTAACACCCCTTGTGCTGTTCACCAGTGTTGAAATAGATGGAGGTCCACTGCATCACACTAGATTTCTTCATTTACCAAAAGTTCTATGGCTGGATTTATATTTTTCATGATTTCTGCATGTACATTATAAATAAATTACAGTACTTTGTTTCATTGGTCCTTTGGATTTTTGAGAATACTGGTTCTTTATATATTACAGTTTTTTCTGCACCACAGCTGAACCAAGACAGTAAGCCACCGGCGGTGTATAATCCTCCGCTCACACTGAAGGTCCTTCCCTTCTCCGGTTTATCCCCTTTTAAATTAGAAATGTAATTTGGGGAGATAAATGCATTCTATTCCAGTTTGCTGTGATCAGGAGTACTGCTGTGCGGAAAACAGCATTGCTTCCCGATTATTGAATTTTTATGGCCAGGTAATTAATTGCAGATTCCCTGTTTTGTTCTATTTCTTCCTCTGTGACATTTTAATTTCGACAAAAAGCCACGGTCTCCACACGGCCCTTCTCCGGAGATCCTAATGGCCTATAAAACATGATGACTTATAGATATGGCAGAGCCTTCACTTCGCCAATGATTGTTTGAAACCTTGCTGATCACACAGAATTTAGTCCCCCTCTTGCTTCCTCCCGCCCGCCATCTCATCCCTGCCGTTCCTTCCCAACCTCCTGAATTCATTTCTTGTCAATTAAACTGCAGCTACTGTGTCCCATCTGAAGAATAGGAATCTATCAATGTGTCATCGACCGAGAATTCATTATTGGATGCGGCCCGGTAACTTTTCAAAAGCAGCGATCGGGCCATTATTCCTTAAAGACGATTGTCATTACTTGACCAGGCAGGCGAGTGTCCTTGGCTTGCATTGCAAGCACTGCATTTAAGGGTAAGGGGGAATCAATCGTAGCGGAGGCTGACAGACACCATATCTCAAGGCAGACAGGTTTGAATGCTTATATCATATCAGAATCCTTTGCTGGCACAGGAATCATTAGTTACCGTGGTGTCAGGAGCACATGTAGGCCACAGCCAGGAAGAAAGAAAGAGGGGGAAGGCGTTTTTTTTTTTTTATGCTGGTCTGCTAAAATGTCCTGAGATATTGATGAGCCCCTATAAAACATCATTCTCCTCTTGCATAATAAAAGCCAGTTCAATGCATTGGCATTTGCAAATTGTATTTCTTTTATTTTTTCATTGCAAAGATACGGTTTCACTTTTATGTTCCTTATGTGGCAGCTGGAACTGCCGTGCAAATATAAGGCAAAAATCTTCAGAATTAATAGGGAAAATACTGCAGGTTATAAACGCAAATTCAGCAAGATTATGAAAACACTATGGCTCATTACATTAGGTATTGAACAGACAATGTTACAGTAAGATACAGAAGAAAGGTTGATATGGATAAGTCTCATCATTAGCTCAAACACTAATCTCTCTTGTGTTCCCCATTACTTGAATATATGTCCGCTGGAGTGTTTATTTATCAACCCTCCTTTCCTCCCTGCTTCTCTGTGCTGTCCCCTCGTCATGGTGCTCTTTTCTGCTGTGTAAGCACAAGTCCGTGCAACATATCACTCCCGAAGTATACCCCCCTCCTAACCTTCAAGAGTTCTCCCCTGCACAATCTCCATGGCTCTGTAATGGCCGATGCAGTTACCATATTTCAGCCCTAATTGGGTCGAAGCTACAGAGCCAATTTGGGAGGGTAGTTTGGAAAAGAGTTCCTCTGCGACATTGTTAGGCGTCGGGGTGTCTCCTGTGTTGCCAGGTGTGGACTGTAATTGCCACTGAATGTAAAGAGCACCTCCGAAGTGGAGGGCCGCTGTGGTTTGTTGGAGGGGGTGTGAGGATGCTCCATCCACTGCAGTGTTTTCCTCTGTCTCTGCTCAATAAGTCAATACAGACAAGATGAGATTGGGCGACTTGTCTTGTTTACATCTTTTAGGTTTGTTCTTGGGGAGTTCTGTTGCCCTGAGAGAGCAGCGTTTGTTCTGTGCAACCAAGCTCCGCACTCATCAGAATGACATATTACTCACCTGTATTCTATTTGCTGCCTCCACCCTATTTTCCTCCGTGTGGTAAATGTGCTATCTCCTCCATGACGCATTGCTCAGAGATGAAAATGTGTCTCACTGTCTGACCTTACACGCTGCTCCTCCAGAGTCAGGATCTATGGCAGCCATTTTCTCTCTAGCCAGTCATGAAGAAGCAAGAGATGTAAATGTCAGTCTGTGTCTCCTTAACACTCAATAAAGGGCTGGGATTGGGCCCTCCGCTCTGCCAGTCGATTGGCCATCTAATGAGGAGAGGCCTTACCATAACTCTCCAAGATTCACTACTGTTTGTGTTTCACCAGAGGCCCTGGCACAGTAATAATTCCAAGTGGATAAATGTTTTCCCGATAACAAGCTGAAATAACCTGTCGGGCTGAAGTTGATGTAGACAAGAAGAATCACACAATTAGTGATCAGTGGAGATTTATCCTGGAAGCAGGGAGACGGGAGGCGGGAGGAGCTTAGTGCTTTTCTCTGTCTGGCAAATATCAAAGCTACCATGCTCGGATTCTTCTGTATTCCCCCAACATAGGAGTCATCCGTCACAGGCTTTACCTTTGCCGCAGCCCTCTGTGTTTTTACCTCTGGATGCCCCCTCGCACTAGCATTTAGCTCGTTAATGTGATCGAAGCCACTCTGAGGGAGGGTGTTATGGACGACGCGTTTGCAATGAGACAATGCCGCCTAATCTCCGTTTATCTAGAGGCTACTTCCCACCTTGAAAAAGGAGCGGAGAGGTAGCGCGGAAATCTACTTAGGTTTGTTGGGAAGATTATAATACAGATCATCACTTATTCCAACTTACGGTAATGGTTTAACCTACAACCGCTTTTTAACACCGCCGATTATTCCAAAGCAGACAAAACTGTCTTTTATAGCAGCTTATTTGAATCTTTGATTGGGTTCGTTAATCGCCACTGTCTCTGCAATAGTTTTCAAATAAAGGGCTTATTTAAGTATCCTAAAAAGACAGAGACTACGTTGAGTCAGGCCATTATGCGTTTCCACATCTTATAATGTTACAAAGCACTCTAAAGTTGATTAATAACAACCAATTTCATCATAAAGAGGTAGGACTACTGTAGCTATTGTAATTAACCTTTAAGTGTGATGGACCTCGCCGTATATTGCCCATTTCTATTACTGACCCACATATATCACAGCAGAATTTGCAGCCTCTCCTTGCGTTCCAGGCCTCCCAGGAGCCTCGGCATACTCTATGTGTCCGATGACATCATATCCCCGCGGGAGCGTGAATTATCTTGTTTTTACCAGATCTCTCATATGTATTTTCTCTGCTGTTCTTGCACAAATGTATCATTTAAACCATTAGCAGCACCAGGCTCTTTCATTACAATGAACTATATCATCCCCTCCCCAGTGGCACCCGCAAGCCACCAGACTGTGAGAATACATTTCACTGAGGGGGAATATTGAAGGCGGCAACATGCCTAGGTAAAGTATTACTTAATTTATACTGCTAATGTATAACATTGATTCTCTGTGGGGAAAATAAAGGACAACATATTTTCAGGGCCCACATCATTAAGGTTTAATAATTTAGACCCAGTTAGTGTGATAATAAATATACTCGGGGAGCTAAAGTGAGGGTTTTGGTGATGAATGCAATTAGAAAACGTTGCACTTACACAGAAGAGTAATATGAATGGGGTGTATAAATTAATTGGAGTTGGAGCAATGGTGTGGCCTGCGGTGTTTCATGGGAGGGATAAAAAACAGCCTATTTTTCCAAGAGCCCTATCCAGAATACTAACTGTCCTCCGCATGCTGAGTTTCCTTATCGATATCTACATCGCTAACAAATGGCCGGCCTAAAAAATGGGCTCCCGCTTCCTCTTTTCCAAATGCCGGTTTGCTCCCTGAAATTAAAAGGCGGTGATAATGTGCATTTGTTTAATTTTATTGCTGTTTGGACACATGGCTTTATATCTCACCCATCCTGCTTCTTGTATATCATTAGCTGGGGAATAATAGGATGACAGTCGCTGGTGCACATGCAGACCCCAAGATTCATCCACTTCATACAGTGTGTATCAGCAGGACTCTTCACAGACTGTGGGCCTCCCCTCAGACAGCTTGGGATAATCTTCCCCCTAATTTAATTTAGGTAACTTGCTATGTTTTGCTTGGTTTCTGATAATGTAACTAATGTGATATTGTTTTCAGCTCCATTCACTGAGCTTCCACAGTTTGGCCTCCCACTTTTAACACCTGTATTTTTATATGACACATTTCAGCTGCTTATAATGAAGGTGCTTAAAAGGTGTAAAATTGTAAAAAAAAAAAGTCAAAGGGAAAGTTAAAACTAACGTCTTAAACTTGTGTCCTATTTTTGGGGAAATTATCAATACTATTCTTCTCCCTTTAAAAAAAAGTCATTCATGTTCTATTTACTTCCATCTACTTCTGTCAATTGTTTACCTAACGGGTTCAAAACAAATGTCATTGTGTTGAACTGGGCTTCAAACTTAATTTGATTTAATTTCTTTTCGATTGTTGCCTTATTTGAAAGGTAGATAAGTTATAAACAAAGAGTATAAAATAGTCACATAGCTAAGGCAACTTTAGCGATTTGTGGTCACTATCGACAATTAGCTATGCTAACTATGGATTTCGTATAAAGGGTTTGAAATTTGTATCAACAACCTAAACAGGATTTAGGGTTACAGATCTGTAATGAGCCATTACAAGTTGAAGGTTTTTAATATTTTGGCTGGTGCGTTTTTTTTGTGTTTATTACTCACATTACCTACAATACGTTTTTACTTTTTACTAAAGTAGTTGCCCAAGGACCAGCAGCACTATCGCACTGCCACTGAAAATTATTAAAGGCACGTCTCACAATTTTGTGAAATGTAGCTTGAGCTTCTTCGTATCCTGATGTGTACGAAAAGGTTGTGTTATAGAAATCATAGCTGTGAGGTAACATTTAAGAAAAAGTTGCAAAATATTACTTTGTGTAAGTAACTTCAGTCTTCAGGTCCATAAAGCTGCATTCCTGAAATCATTAGTAGCCTATTCTCAGTGACTGGTTTACACCAAACAGAGACTTCTAAGGAGCCTGAGGTATGAGCAGTAAACGTTGTAACATTGATAATGTTCCAGTCAAAGACCTTGCTTCTCTGAAAAAAATGTGGAGGGTTGGCAGGTTTTTGAGAGCTTTCCCAGAGCTCGATTTTACACCCCACCAAAAGATTAATAGTGCGCCGCCCTTGAAAAATGAAAATCAAAGGTATCAAAAAGCTCCCAGGGATTAGAGCCACGGAGTCTGATATCAAGCCCAGTTTACTCTTTATGATGTCATTTTCTTTTTATGGAGGAAGCAGGGGGTGAAAGCTCAAGGCAGATATGGGATCCAGGTTTGGGGGTAATCTCACATACACCACAGTGCATAAATCTCCTCTGCTGATCTCCAGAATCATGCCTCTATTGACAAGAGCTCTCTCTTTTTGAAAAGTGTGCAGGACAGTCCCACTAAACATTTATGGATGTCATTCCTTGGTCTGGGCCCCTGCTCTGTAATAGCTTTTAGTGTCATGTAACACTTCTACGTGTGAGTGAATGCACAAATGTGTCTGAGACCCTGCTGAGTAAGTTTACGCTAGCCGTTAATCATTGTCTGGGCCAGTTGGCTGTAGCCACTGGGCAGGTGGGCCTGTCAGGTTGGCAGCCTCAATCATGCAGCACTGAAACCGGAGCCCTCAGGGACGACCATGCCCCTGGTGTCTGTCAAGTCCCACATCAACTGGTGCTCACCAAGTGCTATTTTGACTGATACTTTAGATAACTCTCCAGTGTGTTGAACTTGCCCGAGAGCGGTAATTAAATCCCAATGAACAGACACATAAAATTTAACCGGAAGACATAACGGTTTTATTTTGTCTCTGATTTCGTACAGTGAAACATTAGTGGGATCATTTCACTAGCTCGTGGAATTGGATATTTTTCCCTTGTACTGTAAATATGGTCTCGACAGAGCTCTGTACTTTAAAGTAGCCGTTACCCTTGTATTTTTGTGTCCTAGCTGTTCAAGATGACTCATTCACGTTTAATGGGGTGACTTACTTCATTGTGGTTCCATTGCATGTGGCAGTAGTTGAGCACCAGTCAATCAATGTTTAAACAAACACTCTGTCATTGCAAAAGAGGAGGCAGAGGCAGCTGGCGGACCTGCTGTTTGTGGAGTTTATTTCCCATATATACTTCTCTTTAGCATTGCACTGATAGCTAGCATGGTATGTATGCAAGAAAGCCATCAGAGTTGTGTGTCCCAAGCATGAAACTGTGATTATTGTTGTGATGACAATCGTACTGGCACCAAAGCGTCAGCTGCGCCCATGCAATGAATATGTGGGTACAGGGTTGGGTTGTGGCTCTATTTTTGGACGGTTGAGTGTAGCCTACATTGGCTAAAGCTACACTGTACAACTGTTGTGCAGTTTGCTACAGGGATGTCAGGGGGACTATCTTTTCAAAGGGCTGCTAGCCATCATTGGCATTGTTCCTGCCAAAGTCAAAGCTATCAGGTTCTGGAAATCAAGCTAGGGCTAGCATGAAACTCAACATACCTCCCAAACCAAACCTTCCTGCTACATCCTCGTCGTGTACACTTTCTCAGCTACTGCAGGAATCAGAAGCTTCCTCGTCTGCAACTCAACCACAGCAACGTCTTCCCATAGCTAAAGACCCTCATGTGAAGGTCCTGTTCTCAAACCACCCTGACATTTAACTAGCTCAATGATGGACAGAGGGTCAGAGGTGTTAAGCATTTTCCACTGTAAGTTAACACTGAGGAGATGGAGAGCACTATGCAGCCTGTCCATCGCAGTGAAGTGGCTCTGACAGGAAAGCATCTGTGACCCCAGGAGCTGACAAGTGTCCTGTGAACCAGACACGAATACTTGGACCAGGGATTAGCACCGTGGCTGACGATGAGGATGTTCTTGGGCTGAGGATGTTCTAACAAAAAATATCCAAGTGTAAAAATAAGTTTGTTTTTTATGGGGGTACATGCTGAAACTAATGGAAGTGACTTTCTGTCATTGTGACGTTTACCAGGCAAAAGAAACTTAATAAACCTCTTGCCGGAAATTGCCGACTTATCGGACACGATATGATTGGAGAGTGGAATCACCGAACTCTCAGCAAACACAGACATATTTCAACTAGGCCAAGCATGTAAATGATCTGTAGCATTTGTTTACCTCTTTTCATATGAATAGAGTAAAATGCTAGTTTGTAACACACAGGAAACCCATGTTGTGTTGCCACATTTACTGCGTTGCGTTGTGTTGTCACTTTTACTGTGTTGCGTTGCGTTGTGGGCAATTAAAGTCATCAGTGAATTAGCAGCTCCTGTGCAGTGCACATTGGTACAGTTTATAAACAGCATGAAAACAAACCAGCTCGGCTTCTCTTGAGTTTCACACGGCCATCAAACTGTCAGGTCCAGGAACAGACATCTACCCTTTACTGTCTCCTCGTCCCTCGCTGTGCCAGTAAATTCTCCACAGAGTATAGACTTCATTAGTGCAATCTTCAGCATCACACTGACAGTTATCACTGCCCTCCTCTTTTTACTTACTTATAGTAGCTGCTGTTGTAAATCTTTAAGAGACATATTAATTAAACAGTCTGAGACAACACCTACTTTCTGTGTATTTTCAGTTGAGAACATGCTAAAAGAGCCTTTAATTCAGAAAATAAAAACATGGATTTGGACACATAACGGTGCCTTTCCCTTTGCACCGAGGTTGTTCCTTCGCTCACTTCTCAATATGAATTCTCTGCAACCCACAGCAGTTATAACTCAACCCTGGGCTTGATACGATCTCCTGAGCCCAGTTTCTCTGCCAGAGTTACACTGAAAATTGTGATCCTGTGTAACGAGAGTTGAGGGTGCCACAAGAAATCGCAGCCATAAAGTTAGGCGCTTGTAGATTACATTGACAGCATACACACATGCGCGTTGCACACATATTCACATCACTCACGGCCCCCTGTTTAGAGCCGTGTTCGTGCGGCGCAAGATTTATACTAACGCCAGTGACAACACGTCCTACTTGGCCTTAGACCTACATAAGTGGTGCTGTGCGGAGGCCAGCTGGGTATTGATAGTTGGCATGGGAAATGTAAATTATTGCTGTCTCTTACCAAAAATGTCATTCAATCCCTACCTCTGCTTGTCCACTTGAACTTCTCAGTAAATTAAACCATATGTTCCACCCCAAGAAATATTTCAAATCTACAGTCCCAGCAATTGCCAAATCAACAAATCAATCAAACCTTGCGCCGATCAGTTTTGTTTCTCGAAAGGGGCCTGTGTCCTCCACACTGTCCTCTGCTCTGTAACTATCACGTCCATTTTCTTTAATAAAGACACTTGGTGGCTCTAAGGCATTCAGTTAGCTGCCACGTCCTGTTGACCACCATGTCACAACACCGGTGTTCAAGAGAGAGACCCAGGGCCTATTTTTAGCTGGGATGACCTCGGGGACAGTTGACAATGAGGCCAAAGTGTGAAGGAAAGGACTGGCATCGTGTTAACATGAGCTCACCATGCGACCAGCATGGCCACAGCTGCAGTTCGGCCCTCAGTGATCATGTTGGACATCTAGATCCATGAACAAGATGAACATTGGAAATATGTTCACCTTGAAGTAGAATGGCACTCAGTAGAGCGTACACCTCCGCCAAGGCCCAACCGTCCCCTTGATTTTAAACAACCTGCACCAAATCTCACTCACTCATAGACTCATAGTTCCCTAAATGACTTGTTTTCATCAGGATCCATGAATTATTCTCTGAGAAATAAACTAAAATGTTGAAAAACGGCCTGTTTTGCAACGTTAAAGAAAGTAAAAAAAAATATTTCCTGGAACTAAGTATAATAACTGTTGTGTTTAGTGATAAAGTTTGAAGGTTTCATCATCATGTTCTTCTTTTTCTTTTTCTTTTTCTTTTTCTTCTTCTTCTTGCATCATCCACATTTTCTAAAACTAGAAATACTGTTTTTACAAAATGTCAACTTGTCAAACTATTTTTTTCAATATATGAAGAATATAGGCCATTATGATCATGTCGGTTATACGAGTTCTTAAAATCATCACTTTGTCAACACTTGAAATATCAAGAAGGTTAATACGTGTATCCCTCCAAACCATTTTGAAAAGAGCCAAGCATAATCTAGTCTGCTGGAAATGGGGGTCGTTTTAAATGTAGTTAGCACTGATGACACCCGGGAGAAATCTTTACCTAAATATGATTTAGTGAAAAATGAACTCAAATGTGTCGTTGTCCTCCGTTCCGTGTGTAAATCCTCTCGGCATCACTGCCGAAGCGGTCGTGAGGATGGGAGCGGATTCCCTCGCTGGCCTGTGAACATCTGCTGGGCCATTTAGCCAGCTAATAGATCAACCTGGAAAAAGAGAGAGAGAGAGAGAGGGAGAGGGAGAGAGGGAGAGAGAGCAGACGTGCAGGTGTTCCTGGCCAGAGCCAGAAGACATCAAACCATGAGTCCCGGCCAAATCCACCAGAGCACAAGCTGAATGACTCACGGTTTCTAGCAGATAATAAAACAAGCATAAAGTTTGCTTAAGGTACAGGTGGGGGTATTTTGCACCATACACAAGAGAGACCAGGCACCGGCCCCGTACAGGGAGAAAGGTAATTGGATGCATATGGGAAGAGGTAAATGAAAGAATTTTGAGAATATCTCCGTGGAATACAAAATGAGGACAGGACAGAAAAGGAAATTAAAAATTATTTGAAGCAGATGGACTGTTCTTTGAGTTTTTCAGGGGAAATTTATTAGTGCCGCGAAAGAAATGTGTCTGCTTATTTTGTGCTGCCACAGAATGAATGGCCTGCTGAGTTGTGCTTGTGTTAGTTTATGACCGCCTGTTCATTATTCATAATTTAGAAGGCATTTGTTATCGATTCGTGATTTAGTGTGATTTATCGGTGCTTGTCAGGTTTCATTCAAAACTCCACCAGTTTTATTTCAGCAGCAGGCCCAGAGTTTATGAAAAATACAAACAAAGTTGGGCGATATGCGGATACAGTTTCATTTGTACCTGATTACATAACCGCCTTGGCTGGATTCAAATAGTGCCTCGCCGTAATTCATTTGTTCCTGTTATTTCTTTATTGCCAACAACAATAAAATGAAATGTTCGAGAATACAATATCAGTCAAGAAACACTTTGTAATGGAAATGCTGATGTGAAAACATCAAAATCCCTCCAAGTTCAGACCCTGTTTAAAGTTCAGTGTGGTCCGGTAGAAACATAATATTACCAATTGATCAGGAACAGCGGTTATATATTACAAGCCTCACCCCGAGAGAAGAAGGTGTTTGGTTCCTACAGCCGGCATCGTTAAATCGACTGGCTCCGGGCATCATGGGAACATAAAGGTTAGCGCTGATATTAACCCAACATATGGTTTGAATTTGGCAGCAATATCTCAAGATTAAAAGTCTCAACATGAGAGGGCCAGCTCAGTCTGTTACACTTGTATACATTCTGTTGTGGTTTTAGTCCTAACTTCAATTTCCCCAACATGGCTGTTTGAATCCACTGTCCTCTGAATTCTGCTTTACTTCTCACAAAGATTTTTAAAAAAAACAGTCACTGTTGCAAAGGAGCCGAAACCAGGCTCGTGTGTTCATGTGGTGTCAGAATAATTGGAAAAATGAGATCCCGACTGGGAAAATTCACAAGAACGTCATGTCGGAACTACAACTCGGAAAGTTGGTTCAAATTTTGGTACACGAGCTGCTGAAGTCATCGCTTATAACCAATTCATCATTTTACAATCTAATCGCAGCTTCTAATGTCAACTTGTCAAACGTTAGCCTCATTTTGTCACTTGCAAACTGTCCATCTCTCACAAGCGCCCAACAACAGACTTTTTAGCCCATACAGACTTTTGTATGATTTACGTGCAGACATTTAAAATTATTTATTTGCCTCTCACACCTCCTTTGCGCTTCGTTATTATACTAACATTGAAAATTGGTGTCAAGATGTTATTTCAACACATAAATACAACACATTTTGTTTACAGCGTCCAGCCAGTAGTTTCACACATGTGCCTGCTATTGGTAAGAAAAGTGAATGCACCAGTACTTAACTGTAGGCTATAGGCTAGATGAGCCAAAAGATGAAAATTATACATGCTCCAGATTTGGTACTTACACCACCTGCAGGCAAAGAGAGTCACAACTAGGGGGTGACGTCAACACGTCGGTCTGAACTGCTGCTTCCTTTCTGGTTGGTGCCTGCAGGCATCACAAATAATATAAATGATGGCTGTATTCTATTCAAATGTCCCAGTAAGCCATGGGTGGGACAGTGATGGTGACAGTGTGGCAGCGTGCAGCAACACCAGGACCCTGAAATCGAAGCAGCTCCGTGGAATTCAGCCATCGTGATCTTTATTATTTATACCTGTGTTGTTCCCACGGTGACAGGTCAGAATGTCGTCCATGTAGAACACATATGACTGAACCGCTCCCCTGCCGAACACTGTACAGCATGGACATGCGTGAGTAACTCTATGAGTGAGTTACAGCATTAGGTTTCAAGATATGATAGAGATTGTGTTGTGCTACTGTACTGTCGGATCACAAAAACACACTCTAAGGTAAAGATTATGTCTATAATTCAAGCCAAGAGCTGAACCAAAGGCCTGCAATACACCTTTGTTCCCGACCGGAGAAGAAGAGACAGACAGGGCTGTCTCAGTCTGAATCATTTGCCTCCTTTTCATACGTGCCCCTCGGAGCTGCGGGTGAAGAAGGGAGATGTGTTGTGCGAATTGTGAGAACAAAAACAATTCTCACCTTGAGATAAACAAGAGGCATCGCCGAGGCCTGCTCTCTTCCTGCTGTGCTCAGCAAACAGTTCCATCCAGGACAACCAGGAATTAAAGTAACAGTGGAGTTCAGCCGCTGTCAGTACAAATAAAGAAACCAGATCCAGCGAGTTCTGAAGAAACAGTGCGTAATGGGATGTGATGTCTGCGGGCACAGATGAGAAGACGGAGTTTGAATCAATAGAAAAAATAAAACCGCAGAAGCAAAAATCAAAAAGGCGAGAAATTATGAAGTTGTTTGCGTAGCTGGAAAAAAGCTTTGTTCTCCTGCGAAACAACAAAATCACCTAAGCATTGTTCCGTTTGACGAGGCCCTGAATGTCACAGCCTGAAATTAGCATTTTTCTCTTAATAGACCCAAATTAGGTTGGGCAAACATAAGGGCAGATACATGACTTGTGCGATTATGTACTTGTGCGATTGTTCTTGCCGCGCGCAGACAGCAGACACAGCCTCACATCACTGGACCGTGCGCGTTTCATCTGGATCTAAACCGAGCCGTACCTTTCAAGTCTCAGATCGACACAGCTGACGGAAACAAACAAAACCCCTCCTGACAGCTCAAACGCCTTTCTGTGTCTCTCTGAGGTTAGTGACGCTCCACGAGCTGACACATAGTAGAAGAAACAATTGCTTCATTAGCAAGAGGTGAAATACTTTCAAAAAAGACCTTGTTGGCTGCGCCGCGAGGGGAATTAATAGACTCCAGATTGCTGCCGTAACTGAAGTAAATTAAGTTCACGACAAAATCATTCGGTGACGGAGATTATTTTCTGTGTTTAAAGGTTTTTGGCATCACTGACCAAAAGGGGGCAGTGAGTGTGATGTGCGGATTGACCTTCATTAGAATGTAAAATTATGAAAATTAGGTAAATTGGCGGTAAAGTGCAGGGGAGGTGTTAAACTAAAAAGTCCAAATCTGATCAGATTGACCACATGTTAGTCCAATGAAACCTTATAAAAGATTAACGATGATTCATTTACGATGAAATGTGATGAATCTCACACCTAATGCCGAGATTTTGCTAAATCAAATATTTCCTCTGCGTTTGGGCCATTCATCCCTAAAAGAGAGATTTTAACTAACAGCTTCCAAAGTGCAGATTTTCAAGTTGTGTGTACTTAAAATGCAGCATTCGTGGAGACGATGACATCACCGCTTACTTCGCACATGCCCACTGTCGCTTTATGTAATGAGCAATAAGTTCATTGAGAATGCTCAGAATGTTGTTCTCTGTTATTTGATAGATCCTTGATGTAGACTTTATCGTATATTATATCTTTGTGTTCTCATCCCAATGGAGATATTTTGTAAGATGAAGGTCGTGGGGAAGGAGAATTTTTTTTTATACGGAGGAGAAAATATCTGTTCAAAAAATATCTGCAGTAATGTAGACATGGCCTCAATCTGCTATTTGCTTGGTTGCATTGTAAACTCATACATTGCATGTTTGACAGGGTAACTGCCCAAGGCAAATTGTTACTGCCCCCAGTGGTAATTGAACATGTTTGGTGCCAAATCCACAAATGATTTCACAGATTCCCTGGGTTCTACGCTTTTCATTCATATTTTAGCAAAAGGTCTCTAATAAACCCTCTCTTTGCTACCTGCCCAGCATCGAAAGCCAAACAGACAAAGTTAGCGACTACCCGTTGAACAGAGTGGTTCATTTAGCAGCTAGTTGGCGGAGACCAAAACAGAGCACCAAGTCAAGAGGTAATCTTCAGGAAGGTTGCAATTAGTTACAGTATGTGCGATTCTCATTCACAAGCACAACCATCCCTCTATCCCATAATGAACGAGAGGTTTGCTTGAATTGAAGTGGCACCACAGTGACAGAGCAGAGCTTTGTCATTGTAATGGTTGCCAACATACTTAACCCCACCATTTTAGACATTAGCTTCCACCACTGGAACTCCAGAGAGGGCTGCAGCTTCTGGAAACACTTTTCGTACCCGGTCCGCTTATAGCCTCACCCTCCCACCCCCACCCCACCCCTCTGAAATGCTTGGCAGAGAGGACGATCTCATGATTATAGCTGCTTTTTTGTTTTTTATCCTCACCGTGCTCGGATAGGTTTGAATTTCTAAGACGTTCAAGATGCAGCAGGCAGTCGGGGAGATAGAGAGGCCAAGCTAAGGTGAGAGGGAGAAGAAAGCCGAGTGGAGAACAAGACCGTTTGAACTGAGGAGTGTAATGTAGTCAGGATGGAATCTGTCACTCAGCTTATTGCATGTTGATGACTCAGGGTAGTTCCAGCTGTAAGCAGCTCCTGATTTATGGACAGTCAGTGAACTCCTGCGGGCAGCGAGGTAGGGAGGAGAGGAAGATCACACCCCCACAACTGCAACAGGGCCAGAGCAGAGAGAGAGAGAGAGAGAGAGAGAGAGAGAGAGAGAGAGAGAGAGAGAGAGAGAGAGAGAGAGAGAGAGAGAGAGAGAGGCAGGGCCTGCATTTTTCCCCATCATGCCAGACTGCTTTGCACGGCAATTAGCTGTGTCCTCATTTAGTTTGCCCCGTCCCAAAGGGTAATGAAAGTCATACATCATCTTCAGGGCCTGCTAATTATCCAGCTCAGTTGCAGGTAAGCTTTGTAACCATGAGAAGGCCCTGTCGCCCAGATATTTATTGCTCTTCCAATAAGCGGGTAAAAAATACTCTCTTGAAAGGTTGCCTGTACCAGGCACCTCACATCCTTGACATACCTTTTCGCAAATGTGCTAGTCAAAGGGGAAATGTCTTCATTCCACATAAATCATCTCTTCTAGTGCGGCAACAAAATGTTCGGCCAGAGCAGTGTGCGAGTGCTGGAAACCGGAGAACATAAACATTTTGGGGGTCAGCTTGTCTGTGTTGATTTACATGTGGATGGCTAATGGAGGAAGCACAAGTGAAATACTGTAGTGTGTAACAGTATGGCTGAGGGACTGCTCCTGCTGTTTCAGAACCTATTATTGAGAGACATGTTTGGATTGTGCTGCTCAGCCCTGAAGTGCATTACTTTCCTTGTCACACTAAACATACTTATTTGGATAACAAAGCCTAATATTTGCAGATAATCTTGACTTGATACTAATGAAGACAAAATACTGAAGGATATATTTAATCCTATCTTGATTTAATCAAGTTTGAGGAAATGATTACTCCACACATCTGTGGAGATTTACTCGAAAGCATGAGCGAAGTCAAATATTATCATTGTTCAGCCACAAAATGGCCGAAAAGACATTTTGCAGATTTGGAATGAAATTTTTAAATGATCTTCGGGTTTTGGTCGGCTAGGTCACATTGGCTGGGATTATTTTATGCTGCGTGTAATCGGGGGAAATCAAGCAATAACAATGCATATCAGGGACAGGGAGCGACAGATTCAGTGCAGCTGACATTAACTGCATTGGGCTCGGACACAAACATAAGAACGGCTGTCAGGTTTACACTGGACGTAGGGCTTTAACCTAACTCTAATACAAACTTGGGACATATTGTTAGACACTTTATACTTTATTATACAAAACTTACAAAGTATATACACAGACAAAGGGATCATATGTATATTGTAGAGTGTAGCATCATTTGTGCAAATCAGAGCTGGTGTGTCTGAGAAAGACAGGCAGGAGATGATGGTGAACACAAGGTGAATGAAAAGGCATCAGAGAGATCAGTAGAGTGTTCACCGCCGTCCCAGCTAAGATGACACTACAAAATCCAATGTGATGCCCTGACATGTTTGGATGTTTGGGCCCACATCCGCTGTCACCTACGTACACAGATAGGGAATCTGTCTCGGTCCACTGATTGTGGCCGTCACTCCTCTCTGCCTTCCTGCTGTCATCCTCGCGCCGCCATCCGATCCACCTTGAGCCTGGCAGCTAGTGCAGTCTGGGTATTGGAGTCTGGAGAGCGCGGGGTGAGAGCTTGAGGCAGAGAGGAGACTAATTGTCAAGGTTATGCCTCGGAAGATGATTGATGCCAGGCTGGGCTTTCCTGTCAGCCTGTCAGGAGGCAGGAATGTTTAATGTTCTCATTATTGGTTACGCTGTTGTGTATATTTCTCTGTCAGCGCCGCCGAGCCATCTGAACTGCCAAAGCACTTCAAAGGCCTGCAGGTCATTTATCTTCCCCTGACGCTCCCAATGCTCAGCCTCAGCTGAGTGCCAGTGATTTGTTATGACTTGAGAGCTGGCTGACAGACAGGTCCTCTGTACGGAGGGGGAAAAAAGGAATCCTTTTTGTCACACTGTGAAAACATCAATGTTCCCGTAATGGGCTACAACTGTCAGTGGAGGCCAGCACCTGACAGTTGTGTGGCCTCACTAATTTGCAGTCCCGGTGACTTGCACTCTTCCCGGTTTAGATTTGGTTTTGGTGTCACATACAAACAGGCCGCCATCTGTTGTTCACCGCCACAGGGAGGGCGGAGGAGAAGAGGGAAGGCTATGCTAATTGAAGACACCTCATCATTTCGTATTAATCATCGAGCCTACCCGTCCCTTTCTTTTGAAGTCAGGGCCGAGCGATGAAGGGAAAAATAACTCTGTCTCACCAGAAGACAGGGAGGAAGATGTGGCTCAGCAACGCTGTCCAGAACACGGGTGAAAATAGAGAGAGAGGGGAAAGGCGGGGGATAGGAGATAGAGGAAGGAGGTGGGGAGGAGGGAGGTCTCACAGAGGGGATGAGAGGAGCCTTGAGGGGAAGCATAGGAGGAGGTGAGGAAAGGGGAGGGGCATGGGTGCAGCAGGAGAGAGGGAAGAGAAGAAAATCAGATCTTTGTTTCCTTTCCCAGGCCGTGACATGATTAATCGTTTTCTTCTGATCTAATTTTGGAACATGAAAAACAGCACATTTGTCTTGAAGAAAAATGATGTGCCGCGCTGTGCAGATGGAAATTTCAAGCCCTGAAAAAGATTAAAGTGAAATTCCACTCCTTAGACCTAATCATGAGCTGTACATTATACTGTCGTCTTAACCAGATGGTGAGTTTGATTCCCCGGACCCTTCCTCATATTAATGAATGCTAGACTGTTATATTTGACTATGGTAAGTGAAATGTCTATCAGGCCTAATGGACTGCCATCCAGACTAACACACGCTACACCTCTTTCTGCTCGTCCTGCATTTTTCATGCTGCAGACTGCCGCTCTATGTGGAACACCGTGCTTCCCCCGCGTCCATTTCTCACACTGTTGTCGCCCGCTAAATATTTTCACACTGGGGCCGGAGAACAAGAACAAACTTGTGTCCACAGCTAATTTCCTCCCATAGGTTAGGGCCATAACTCTGGACTTACAAGTGTCACCTGGGGCAAGCGGGGACGGGAATTCAATAGTAATGTGATTAAGCTTCCAGTCAATATGACTGCATACACGGCAGTATGTTAACCAACCTAATTATGAGAGGGGTGATAAAAGGAGAGGAGTGGGTGGCCGGGCATTTCATCTCGGCACATATACGGTCGCCCTGTGGCACTGTCCTTTTCCTACCACAGAAAAACCTCAAGCACACACACACACACACACACACACACACTCTCTCTCACAAAGAGTCCTGTATTTCATTTCCAGAGGAGCTCATTTCTCACTTGCCACAGACAAACTGGGTTGTACGATTAGTTGGTTGCAAACTACCCGCTGCAGAACTGGCTTCTGTCTGTATATTTCTGGAGAAGAATCGGATACATCTGTTGCGTAACGTCTTGTTATGACATTATATTCCCATCAGAGTGGGATGTGATGACAGTGCACGGTATTTATTAAGCAACACTGATGCTAATTTCAGTATCTGTGAGACTCTCTTAGCTCGGCTGCAAAAAAAAAAGAAAAGAAACACATCAGCTTTATTTAATGTTGCTCTGCATTATTCTTTTGCACCATCTGTTTACCGTAGGGGAACAGTCCCACCTCGTGAAAATACAGAAACAAGACTTTGGACGGTTGTGTGGGTCGTTTTGGCTGCTGCTGGAGCACTTGGAGGCCTTTTCATCGTTTTCGTGCCTAAACTAACTCAGCTCGCATTTTGTCTCCTGAGGTAAATCCAGTGTAATGCCGTCCACTTTCTGCTCTCACCGTACTGTAGCTTTTCTGTCCGTTTTTTGGACGGCCCGAGCTGTAAAACCTGGGAGTAGACGAAGCCTCGTGGCAGGCTGCCACTCTCTTTGTTCGCTAATATAGAAAATGCAAATGTTTGGAGGAAAATCTGCGACCAGGGAAAAGACCAAGGGGAGCAAAGGGAGGGAGCCAGCACAAAACTTTATTCATGGATATGCCAGACGCAAACTGAAAACAACAGCCCCCTGAAACCTGGACGGCATCGCCAAGCCACGAACATGAACGGAGCGAGACAGAGAGAGCACAATGCCAATATGTCACACGCTAAATAGTTTTAAATTAGAGCCTGTATACGCCTGTTGGAGACTACATTCATCATACTCAACGTTGGTCTGTTTCTTGCAAACTTGGCAGTAAGAGCTTCCACATGCCAGTGTCGGCGCTGGGGAGAAACAGAATCGGGTTATCAGCAGAAGTTTACTTGTCTTTAATCAGCCTGTAGCTAATTACCAGGCTTCCACACAGCGTGGCCATAAGTCATTAATCATACAGGGCGTCTGGGAGCTCTCAGCTTTGTCCCGGACCACTGCAGCAGACAGGAGCTCCCTTTTCCATGATGGAGCTCTCTCCCTCTCTCTCCTTCCTTCCCCGTCTCCTTCAGAGCGGCGATGCCTCCAGCAGCAATGGCGTCGCCCATTAGGGTGTAAATTACAGGCCTCGACGTAGATACCCAAACAAAGGCCATCTGTTGTACTTCCTGTTTCTTTCCCCACTAGCTCTCTTACAAAAGATGACTTCAGCATCACTTAAACACATCAGTGAAATGCGTGTGTGCTTGCCAAAAAAACGTACCGCCGCTTGCCTGTGCTCGTTGACGTGAACTGTCAATCAGCAAATCAACAAATCAGCGCTGCAGGACGACGTCAACGGACTCTTGGCAAACCCACTTGCACGTTAGCTTGATTGACGCTGGGTTCGATCAAAAGTTGCCGTGGAGAAAAGTGCGGCGGTAATTTTTCGCAGTGAAAGTGGCGGTGAGAAATAAAATTGTCATTTAGCCGGACCAGGTGATACATCATTCTGTCTGCGCCGCAACACCCTCGCTCACCAGTGACTAAATGGGCCCGGGCTGTTTTCAAATTACAACACAGAGGTGCTGAGGTCTCGGCGAGGATCCATCCATGGTGCTCTGACGGCAACATTTTTAATCTGCCGTCCGTACAACTGAAAGGTTCATCTGCGTGACAGCCGGAGACAGATTACTCTGTTGAAATGTTTCCGATGATTATATCTAACCGGCCAACACCGTGTGTAAAATAACTGGACAACAAGAACGAGAGAAAGAGGGAGATGAAGGACACTGACACAGAGAGAGAGAGAGAGAGAGAGAGAGAGAGGATGTCTTCCTCCATCACTCTGATCCCTCGGACAGCTCCATTCACCGTCCTCCATCACTCTTTGACAGGGGATATTTCCTGCGACCCTCCGACTCTGTTTTTTTCCCCCAGTGCTCCTGAAATTCCACGCTCAGATGTACACATGCGAGGAAAAATATCTGAGAGGAGCTGGCAACTGCAAAGTGAAGCTTTCAGCCGCTTTTCATGCTAGTGCATGACAAACTCCCATGGTTGGCTGAGCGTCTCCATCGACCAGGTGGAACAAAACATCCCTTTGTGCACCTCGGAGGTCAACCTGTTTCCCATCATGAATGACACACACATGCAACGCACAAAATACTGGGTGGTAAGTGAATTTCTCTGTGCTGGATGCACTCGTGTCAGGAGCAGAGAAAGGTTGCAATTTCTTCCTTACTCTTCAACTCTTTGAGCACAAGGTTGTGAAGACAGATGGTGCGTCATGTAAAAAGCAAAAGACTGGCATCAAATGAAAGATTGTTTAAAGTCAGAACTGCCAAAGCTTTATGCCCATCATTTATCTTGTTACCAATAGATCAAATTCACTTCATGGCAGAGTCATAAAAATGTATGAGAATGTAAATGACTGAGTGACCCATTCATCTTGTTTAAAGTGGCAAATGTAACATGCTTCTCATCCAGGGTGATAAACTCATACTTCACTCTTTCATGAAGGATTCATTGTTGATGGTGAAACGTCCTGAATTTCATTACAGCAGCAGGTAGAGAGGCTCTGTCAAGGTAGTCCTGTTGCAGTACACTATGTGTAAATCACCCACGCTTTGTTATGCACAGGACGGACCAGGATCTAATTTTTTATTGCAACAAAATAAATTGGACCTCAGCATTTCTTCCTGTTGAGGCTCACGGCTTTTATCCAAAAGTTAAACCGAACGCTCAGCCCTTTAAAAAAAAAACAACACACCAAGATAGTGTGTGACGTTTTTACTTCACGTGTTTTTCTTTGATGCCGTTTCCTGAAAAATAACATCAATCATTCTGATTTCCTCACGAGAAGAAAAACTGCATGTGAGTGACTCCCATTTGGCTTCAGCGGCCTGAAGAGTTGCGTTTCGAAAACCTCGGAGGACAAAAAAAATGCAATCATGCCACTAAAACTCAATATTTCTGCTGGACACAGTGAGTGGTGAGTGAATCAAAGGGCAGGTTTTTCCCTCGCACACACACACATACACACACACACACGGACATTCAAAGTGCCCGCACACACACAAATAGGGATACACATATGCTCCTAGACAGAAACATACACACATTAGTCGACAGGGCAGTACACTGAGGTGGTTTATGCTTCTTGTCAGTTGGAGGGCGTGATGAAGTAATGATTAATATGGGGGATGTTTGGAAATGTAAATCTATGCTGCAGCACAAATAAACTGGGGGGGTTTCTGGGGATGATTAAATGGACATTTCACAGTTGATTGAGCATGCAAAAAGTCATCCATTTCCCCCCTAACTCTGTAAACAGCGATGGCTGCCCCCTTTTCCTGTGAAGTATATGATGGTCGTTGTGGTTTTATATGCACACACAGGCCATTGAAGACGAATGAGTGGCTCAATTTATATAACCACTGGGATCTCCTGATTAGGTAATTTATATGGGGGACAGGTTTATAACTGCTAACTCACCGTCGTGTCCCGCAACAATTATTCCTGAAATCCAGCTGTAAAAGCAGACAGTAAATCCTGCATTTTTCTTTCGCTGTCATCAGGGCCCATAACCTGAGATCTGATTTTCAATAAATCTTTCTTTTTTTTCTCTTTGCTGTGAAATGGAGGGCAATTACGCCGAGAGAGGGAGACTTTGTGAAATTGATCCAAGCGGTGAAGTATGCATGTATAGTGTCTATCTAAGATTGCCCTCCGCGACCTTGGTGCATCTAAAAAGCTTGGGATTTATAGCGTGTCCCACATATTTGAGAAAATGGAGTATTCTCCCTTAATGGGTCAGGAACTCATCTACTGCAGGTGAAGGTATACACAGAGGATCATAAATTCACATGAGAAGCATTGGATGAAGACTAAAATGTCAGTAATCCGGTCAATACATGACAGTTACAGTGAAATATCTCAAACAATAGGTGTGAGGAAAATTGCCGTTGGATGTAAACTCCTGCTTCCTCTGTTTACAGCCAAGCTACAACACCGTGATCACAAAGCTGCATTTATCACTGAGCGTATACACGACCGTCGAGCAGTTTATTTTGCCGTTGATTCAAGTCAGCGTACATTACTTTCAGCGCCTCCAACAGGGGGTTTGTGACTCCAAACAGGGCCAGAGTCATCAAGAAAAATAAAAAAAATCTAAATTTAGAATATCAAATTTAACAAGAAAGAACGCCATTAAATTAAGATTATTCACATATAAATGTCAGCACTGTTAAAGGTTAATATAGTGACTCGTGAAACTTAAATAAGGCAGTAAAAGTACATATGGACATAATACTGCATATAAAATGACATACTGTATATCCTGCAGTTGAAAATTCCAGAGTGAAAAGATCATGTACGACTTGTACTCACCTTACAGTTGACAGGAAAATACTCTGGACAGGTTAACAGTGAGGTTCACTCTCTTGGGTCGGTGTCTGTAAGACCCTGGGTTGTTTGGCTGGAGCACAAAGTGAGATTTCCTGGACTTAAAATTGGATATTTTTGGCAAAGCCGAGTAAAACTCAGAAGACAAGCTTGTCTGTTTGTCAGCAGACCTATAAACCATGAAGAATATATCCACAAGCTACCATCTACTGGTTCTTGATTTATTTATTTCTGGTGTGTTTATTTTGTAATATTTCTGTATTCGTCAAACTGTTGTTTATGTGAAACTACCGAGGGCCGATTCAAAATCTAATTATAATTCAGAATAATGGCATCATTGCTTTATTTATTATTAGTTTAGTTCTCGTAAGAATAATTATCGTAAAGCCTAAAAATATCTAGGTTATCCTATTTTTCATCTTCTTATTCACTTACTTATTACTTAGTCACTAAAGGGTAATAACGTGGTGTAATTCACCAGTATTATACAGCACAACTTGACTGGGGATACGACATGGAAAAAAAGGCAGCGAAAACATGCAAGTAACATTAAAACTCCTCTTAAAGTTTAACACTGTGGTCGAGCGTTCACGGTAAATTGAATTCGACATCTCTCTCAGTATATGTTGGTTTGTTCTGGACAGCATCTGGTGAGAAGTGGATGTGTGCTATTAACAAGTCCTCCGGTTGGGGTCCCACCCCAGCATGGCTGCTTGTAAATGGCACTCTCTTATGGAGACAAATCACCCACTGGTTAGGGTTTCAATGAAAGGGGATACAGTTAGAGTACATAAATATAGCCGTAGGAAGCACCACTAACCATGTAATACTCAAACGATGGACTTTCTGTGGCCGAGCGCCAGGCTTCATTCCGAAGAGACTCGGCTACCGGCGCGGCTAAAAGCTCTCAGTGTACAGTGTGTATGGAAATTAAATCTGAGGCAGAGGCTCGGCTCAGATAGCTTTCAACAAGCACATTTAGCCGAACAGATGAGATGGATGAACCATTAAATAGCACACAGAAAATACAGGGACAACTGTGTGTCGCCGGCTCCGCGACGTGCAGAAAGGCTGCAGCGTTTGATGGCTGCGGGATTCTAATTTGTATTTCAGCCAAATGGAGTCAAAGAGACGTCTGTAGAGGAAATGGAAAGAAAGAAATCAGGAGACAAGACAAAGATCTGCCCCTGTAAGCGCTTATTAAAACCTGACGTGCAGAGTCGTGTATGTGTGTGTGTGTGTGTGAGGAGAGTGTGAACATGCATATCATGTACAAGAATTAACTGATACAGAAATAAATAAAATGTAGAGAATCGCTGCAGCTCTTTTGCCGGAATTGCCAGGGAGGTTATGTTTTCACCCCTGTCTGTTTGTTTGTGAGCTGGGGCACGGATTACCACGAAACCTGGTGGAAAGATGCGGTACAGGTCAGGGCAGAACCCATAACATTTTTGGAGCAGTCACTATCTTTAACATTGTGAAATAAGTCGTTTTTTACCTAATGTTCCAGTTTTTTTCACAGAATAATTCATGGATCTTGATGAAAAACATCAGACATGTTCAGGGGGCTGTTATCTATAAGCGTGTGCGATTTGGTGCAGATCCAAATAAAACTATTGAATTTAAATGTGGTTTCATGAGGGGACTGCCGGGCCTTGGCAGACGTATATGCACTCCACTGAGTTGACCATAAAACATCATGTGCAGAATTACTGTTTGTTGACATGAACGTTATGGATAGAAATAAAAAGGCTGTTGCCCCATAAGTAGCTGTGCGTGTGCAGAAGTGATCCATACAGGATTAAATGGATGATTGAGTGTTGCAGTGATAACTGTTATTAATTGAAAGCAGTTTCCTGGTTCATATATGAGAGGAAGCCTACAATGAAGTTAACATGAGGCCCGATGTGGTCTCTGCACTCGGTCTGGATCATCCCGAGCTCCAGCCTACACGCTGACAGACAGTGGAGCACTTTACCATGAGACAGTGTAACACGAAGCTCATGGATCAAATTAGCGATTACAGCTTTGAAGTTCGCAGGATTTAAGGGGAAGGGGAAAGAAAGAAGAAAAAAAAAAGCATTTTGCATCTCACATGGTTGACTGCCCCATCATCTATTTGTTCACAGCTGTCACATTGATTCTCTTTCTTTTCGCCAGGAACAAGGGGATATTGTTCTATCGCTTCAGAGTGAAAGCATGCAGGCACTCAACCTGTCGAAACCATGCTGGGCCGTGTTGAGCTCTGAACTGGAAAATGCTGGCTGCCTCCCCGCAGTTTTGGACTGTCTGAGGCAGCGGCTCTCAAACATTTTCATGTCACTGAGCCCCAGATAGACACACATTTGGCTACGGACTCTGCAGCCGGTGGAATTTTTCTTTCCCCTGACAACCGTATGGTAAAGTCTTTGCCACCGATTTGCCACAGGATTACATAACTGTCTGCAGCCTGCTTGGATCGCCCTCTACACGAGATCATTTCAAATTATTTCCCATGTAGCCAATTTAAAATTCACCAGATCCCTCCTTTAAAGCAGGCCAAGGGTCTAAAGGTGAATTCAGGTTGATGCTATTGGCAGTTGTCAGTGTACATTCCTCAAAAGAAAAGGGCGGCTCAATTCTTATCACATCACATAATCAACAGGTGCTGTACAGTAAACACTCAGGAATGATTCATAGTTTCACTGCAAGAATATGCTGATAATCCTCTCAACTGCCAGACACATTAAACATTAACAGGAAATAATATAAAAAAATGCATCCACCTATTGCAGTTTAAATGACATTGCAATGAATAATACTCTTTGGCTTTGTTTGCAAGTGGAGATTAGTCACTGACGGTGTGACTTTGAACGTTTAGACCAACAAACACACACATTTGCCAAAAAACATACAAAACAGACATGATTTTGATTACATTCATATTTCATAACAGGGCTCCCATGTAAACCCTGGGGGTGAATCACATCACCCGCCAAAAAAGTTCAAATGGATCTATTTTTTCAACATGCCCTACATCCACATCTCCTGTATTACCTGCAGAGTCCTGGACTGAGGCCTATTCACAACACACCCACAGCTGCACCTCGGCTGCTCCTGGTTATGCAGTGTTTCATGGCGCCGTGTTTCCCGTCAAGTGCGGCGCTGCTTATTAATCAGCGCTGAGAGGCCGCCCATCCATCCAGGCATATGGCTGCTTGCCTGTGGAACATTTTAAAGGCGAGCGGGTCTATACAACAACCATTAAAAGCACAGAGAGACGTATCCTGTAAATTATTTAGCCGGGAGAGGGTGGTAAATCAGCGTGAGTGTCATATACCGAACATGCCACATGCTGGAGTGAAATAAAAATGCATACAGAGCGACTATTCACACGTGGCGCTGAGCATGGCATTTAAAACCCTGTGTTGTCCGCCATCCCTCCAGTGCCCTGTCAACCTCAGTCACAACTAATTCATTGAAGTTGATTATGAATGAACCTTTGGGGGGAATTTTCACAATTGCACTCTGCTGACTATTAGGCTTATGCGTAGCGGTGGATTACGCCGTATTTCGATTCTACGTTAGTACTTCGAAGGACTAGGCGAGCAGAAAAACTCTCCTATGCGTTGTTAATGGAAAACTGTGTTCGGCCTGAAACCTGTGATGAACAGAACGCAGACTTAGAGCATTTTTTTGTTTGTGGCATTAATGGTTTTGTGTGGAAAGCCTCGCTGAAATTTGTGTTTTCAGAACCGCTAAAGCCTCAACAACCCAAAACTAAACATTTTTGTACTTTCGCCACAATCAGTCTTCACACAGCTATTCAAATATTCCATCTGTAATTTTTGAGGCAAGAGTTATTCCTGAACATCAGTGCTTGAGATCTGGCTTGTCGACAGGCTTCACTGTGACTGACACACTCATCAAAATGAGAATCCTTCTAGCCTGGGGGAACTGTGATACCTGTCAAATGGTGGATATCTTTTAATGTTCCTGTCTCAAATGCATGTCAGAGCAAATGCCAAGTCATAACATCAGTTATTACCTGGATGTTCAACGCCTGATTCCGCTTATTTACCTAAGGTTTCAAAGGATCCCTTCACTTGTCTTTCCCGCTTTCTTTGGGGTGAGAATCCTCCTCGTGACAGTTTTTCTATCTTCACATTTTCAGTAGATTTCATCTGTTTATTTTTTGATTGACTCCTTGGGTGCGCGCCTGTGTGTGTGTGTGTGTACATAATGTGTGCTTCATCCTCTCATAATAGTTAAAGCCCTAAAGGTTGATAGCTTGCGTTTGCCTGCTTTCATCTCAAAGAAAATTAACCATTGCAGACTTTCACATCAGAGACACTGTGAAGCCTCCTGCGTGACTTCCAGCTCGCTCGTACACTGTCTGACTGTAGGGGGGGCAGTTCAGCATTTGACTGTCACAACACTTTGGCTTTCAAAAAGCTCTGTAACCTCAAGTCTCACAGTCAGGAGAGTCTCTTGTCACATGAAACAGTCGCACTTAATTCAAACTCTGGGGGATGTCGTGCACCACCGAAATCTGTTATTTGAATACCGCACATTTTACAGTACAGTACGTGTGCATTGTTATATTTGAGAGCCTTTCCGCATTAAAAATAATGAAGAGGAGTCATCTTGGCACGACACAAAGTGTAGCTGTGCGTCACACAACACAGACAACATATTATAGACAGACTCTGCACCATGTGGTCTGCAGCTGTCTATCTTGCTCTTTCAATATCTCTTTGACAGGAAATGAAGACAGGCAGCACAGGTCTTCTTTATCTTTCACAGGACGTGCCATAGTTGGACAGATGTGAGGGTGTGAGATATTTTCCCCAAACAGTCTTGTGACCGACATGAGGACCCCCAACACGGGGGCGTGTGCCCACAGCTGCGCGACATGTACAGTGCAACGCTCTAAAAGTCTGTAAAGGTTGTTGGAGGACCACATTCAGCCACTAGGGGTCTCTCGATCAAAACATTAGCAAAATATACCTAGTTTGATGATGTCGTGAAGCAGTGTGGGATCTTGGGAGTTGTTTCTTTCGCTTTGTTCCCCAGTGAGGACAGAACACAGAGCAAACGTCAATGAATAATCGTGATTCGCTGTTTTTTTACTAATACAAACAGTGCAAGGAAAAAACTGCCAACTGGCTAATTGTGTGTTTTTCCTTCTTCATACTTTGTTTGCCCCGGAAGTTATAGCAGAGACAGACAAAGCCACGTGTAAAGCTTATATGATGCAATTAAAAGTCCAAGAAAATGTCCTGTTACCTCAAATAAAAGTGTGGATTTCTCTGGGTTTGAACCTTTTTGGAAACATTTTGGATCATGTAAGTAAACAAGTCAACAAAATATAAAACACAGGTCTGTACGTTGTTGCATGTCACACCATAATAACATCAGGTAGCTCAATATACATGAGATCACTCACTAGAACTCAATCGGACACCAAAGGGTGATTAATGTTTTCTTATTTAGTTTATTGAAAATCAAATTACCCCCAAAAATAAGTAATATTCATTAATCTGCTAAATTAAATTTCCTTTGCTGTGGCATAATGTCCCAATAATCATAATATAAAAGAGCTTTCCTTGAGTTTCCTAAACTTTACTTTTTACACAACAATATCTCTTAATATTTGAAATAATATATAATTATAAATATATATTTTAAAAGGAACTGAGAGAAACTTTCTTGTTCAGCATAGGGCCACATATAACGTTCTCACTATACCTTCTACGGGGCGGAGGACAACAAGAGAGGGAAAAAACAAATGGATTGTGGGTAATTTGAGGTTCAATTTCACAGTTAACACTAAAATGTATTAAAGCAATAAAAGTGATGTGAGCCACCATATTTCCTGGGGCTGTGTTGCTGTATGTCTGGCCCAATTTGTCTCCCAGTCAGGCCCATTAGTCTACTCCACTCCCTTCTTAATACGCTCGGCTCCCCCAAATGCCTCAGATCAATGTGTGATACATCGCAGCATCATCACTTACTGCATGTGGATGAGCTGAGAAATGTCCCCCTCTCCCATTATTTCCTTGGAGAAGTCTCTATTGAAAGTCATATGGCCAGAGGGAGGGAGAAGTAGTTTGGTTTGGGGTTGCCGGTGCAGAGGGGAGGGAATTGTTTGGTCCGCTGACGTAAATGAATTGCCGGAGTAATGTGGAGGCTGGTAATAGTTGAATAGTTTATATCAATGTGATAAATATAGCTCTCATAAATCACATAAGTGTTATATATTACTGTTTTTCACACTTGGCTCCAGCCAGGAAACTCTGGAGAATATCACAGTGGAGTGTGTGCTTCCTTTTTCTTTTTTTTTCCTGTATAGAAACTTCTGGATCTTCCGCAGTTCCTTAAATTAGATAATAGTCCTATGGAGTGCCACCATTACACAGAGAACTTTTAATGCATCCATACGGTGCGTTACAGATTTGCAACTGATTCTTGACTGTGAAATTCTGCTCAGTGGTGCAATGGAAGCAAAATATATTTGTTTAGGCTACATATCAGTTGGCTTTAATCCCCGTCCACTAACATGCCTGAAAACACGCGACCACTCACGTACACTGGGCTTGCGTGTGCCAGAGTACACAGGAAGCATTTTGTAGTTAGCTGCAGAATTGTCATAGATTGCTAAAACAACAGCTAATCTCCTGTGCGTGTATTGTATGCATTGTTTGTATTGGTTCCACCCCTTACCTGAATGTTCTGGATGCTTTTCCTGTCGTCGTAAGGGCGTCTGACCCAGACAATCTACTGCTGCGTTCTTTGCAAGTGAGGGGAAAACTTGTTCATGTCTGAAAACAGCTTGAGATAGGATTGCTTGCAAGCTAGCACATTTGCTAAATTTAGCAGAATTTAGCCCTAAAAGGCCAAGCTATAAATAAAAGATTGTATCAGAAAGCAGAAGTTTTTGATTTGCAGTTCAATGAGGGAAATCAGAGGGAGTTAGCCACTCAACTGATCCCCCTCATCCACGAAACCCTGCTATGGGCACCACTGCCAGAAATGTGATGAAGTTTTGTCGTGTAACTTTTGGTTGAATCCACTTTCCTTCAACTTGACTCCATCTTCCCGCCCACTTCCGTTTGTGATTTTCTTTGAAAACCCCTCTGGGAATGTGCCTGATCTCTCTGCATCCAGCCATTAGTTTGACGCGTAGGTGGATCAAGCAACGACAGCACGAGCAGGATTTTCCACTGAAGACGGGGTCAAAAAGCCAAATAGTCACACGACTCCTCGGATCCAGCACATGCTGCGGCCTCACGGACCTGTTACTCAAACAGTATCGATGTATTTCTCACAGAAAAGAAATCCATGAAAGTTTCGATTTTTCCTTTAAAAGTCATGTAATCGCATATAAACTGTTAGCTGCTGTCTAATGTGTTCACAATATTCCTCAGTGTGATGTCTTTTAGTGTTTGTGGAGGTATTATAATGTTCAAAGTACTGAGTGATACACAACAACATGTACAAATCTTCATTTTATTACAATGAAAACTCTGCAGGGTAACTTTGATCTGCTTTCATGTGGAGCTCAGTCGCTAAGTTGTTTGTTTTGTCCTCAAGCTAACTACAGCAGTGTGCAACTTGGATTTCAAGATTTTAGGAAAACTGCCGTAGGTATTTTTCATGTCTTTTGCCACATAAAACATTCCCCTGAACAAATCTTGTTCCGCATCTTACTTTTAACCATCTCCGTGTTTGTTCATGTATTTATTACAAATGATTTAGAGTTAAATAATTGTCCCATACAGTAACTGGGACTGACTTTTATTTTCCAGTCCACTGTGTGGTCATGTTTATTTATTTCAAAACCAGCTGTATTCAGCTCTGTGCATAATGTTTTTTATTCATTTATTACTACATGACCTTAATACAGCGTATCATACAGTCAGATCGGAAACAGCGTGTTACATCTTGTGTGTTGACGGTCAATGAAAAATAAAGACAATAAAATAAAGTGTGAAAAGATGTTGTTCATTTTGAGCATTTGGTTTCGATTCGAGCAAATCGCTTTGCTAGAAATCTACACTTTTAAGCAGAAGAGAGAAGTTGCCTAAGGATGGAACCATCATTCCATCACAATATCTGGTAATTACTGACCGACACATTACATCAACAACACTTTACTTTAGTTGTACATGAAGTATTAACTTACATTGTTTTTTTCCCAGGAGTGTAAGTTGTGGACATTCCCTGGAAGAAACATCAAACACAAGAGTGTTGACTAATTATTATATCTGCATCGAGACCTGGGTTCGTAAACATGTGAGTCATTCTAATTGGTGGCCCACACCCATGGAAATGACATCATGTGCTCACACTGTCATGTAGGGCCCGCGACACGCCATCGGGATTTACTCATAAAAGCGAGCAAACAGCAGAAGACAGCAATTATGTGGCAGAGTAAAACCTCGACCTGTCAAAAAAAAAAAATCGCCTTTATCTCAAATTAAGTTGGATGACTCCGTGTTTGATAGACCTCAGTGCGGCCTCACATACAAGACACACGCTGCGTCTCGTATACTGTATTCACACAGCTCCAAACAATTAGAGTAGCCTTGTGATTGTGTGGCGTCCTGAAGACACAGTGCTCAGGCATCGTCGATTTCGAACCGAGGCGAGGAGCCCTTTGGAGCTGCGCCCATTCCTGACATTTCCTCTGCTTTTTTACATTTATCAGTGACAGACAACAACCTCATCAGCTCGCGCACTACTCCAACACACTCCATTAAGGTGCCCGGAATAAGGGTGCATTTCCATAAAATATTCTTTGTCGGGATGAGAAAATGGGCAAATTATCTGAACACTAAAACACCCCAGCGCACTGTAGATCCCAAAGCAGACAGAAATGACCTCAATTAGGCTGTCTAAGCACAAGAAAGTGCCTCGCTGGTTAGAGATGTGAGTGGCACAGAAAGATCAACACTGCCACTTCTCTCACATCACCTGGACGAGCACTTTACATTTGTAAATCAATGAGGAGGGTAACCACATGTAGAGGAGCTGGGAGGGATTCCTCTCGGCCTTGGCACCGATTTTCGAGAACCAAATTACCTTCAATGCGGCTCTCAGTCGAGGGATTGTAGGATCAGTTTGTCGGGAGAGGGTTGATGGATGTGACACGTGAACAATGACAATGTTGATTTTTTTCTTTCCTTCTCTCTTTAATCTCCCGGATAATATGCAGATCCAGTGCAGATTTGCCTGAAGCAGAGGGTCTGTTTACGACCACTGACTTCCCGGCTTTGTTTCATTTCTTCTCGCTTTATGGCTTCATTACGACAATCGCAAATCTGTGGGCACCTCAACAGCCTGTGTCGCCATAAATCACACGCTGAGATAATGACAGGCGGCCGTTGCAGTGAAGCTGACACCTTTTACTGCAACTGGAGTGCGGAGGCCCGTTTGAGATATAGGTGTGTGTCGTGTATACAGTCGCCGATACACACGAAGGCTGAGACGGTCACACACAGAGGTCATTCCCATGTGGTATCTGAGAAGTAATCAAAATGTATCCGAAAAGCAGCAATCTATACATATAAAACACAATTACCAGTGAGAAATATCAAGTGCCCGTAAAGTACAACAAAGCCCTTTTTGATGGGCATCTTTTTCCCATCACGGAGAGCTTTTATTTCGTAATCGCAGCCTGACGAAGCAGCCTCACATACATAAAAGATAATAATCACTCTTTTACTTATGTCTGACATGGCACTGAACATTATAGAAACTTCCCCCTTATTGACACAGCTGTTACCGAAACTATAGACTTGCCACTGCAGACGGCGACGCGTCTTTATATTGTGCCACACACCCACTAATGATGGCTTTAGTGCTGGTAATTCAGTCGGGTTGAATATGGGGTTAGGTGTGTGAGTCACGTCCCGGGCTGCCCCCATTTGCCAGATGTCCTGCCAGGTTCTCTGTAGTGTCTCTCTCTCCCTCTCTGGTGCAAGTATGTCCCAACAACCTGAAACGTCTTGACCGGAAATCGGAAGAAGTACAGTGGACTTTTAAGGAACTGTGTTTATAAAATACTTTTTACATTTTTCCAACTACTTTTGTGTTTTGTGTTGTTTGAATGTTGATTAGCTGGTTTACACATTTTTGTGACCACAAATATGCGGCAAAACTGTGAGGCAGAGTGAAAAGTTAATATTTATAATCTTATTTATGTAACGTAATGTCTTGTTGAGTAAGACCGCACCACTTCATTGTCTCAAAGTTACGCAGTAAAGTTTTGGCTCCACTGTGCAATGTTCACAATTTCAAATTCACATAGTGTTAATGAGGAAAGGCTCAGAAAACCATGTGAAAGTCCAGGAGCTATAACACTGTTTATATTTACTTTGCCAGACTAGCTCCACCTCACTCTAACTTCAGCTCCCTGGCCTGTGAGCCCCCTTCAGACCCTCACCAGACTCTTACTTATATGCTTAAGAAGATCAAGATATAAAATCAAATCAAGTAAAGCCAACTTAATCCCACTGTTTTTTGTTTTTTTTATAATATCTGCATTATTAAATCGCTAAATCCAGCATTATGGTTTTATGTGCACCTCGGAGCTCCAGCACTATAAAGCCTTGATGGACAAAGTGAATACACACTTTACTACTCCTGCATACTCTAATCCCCCATGTTCCTTCTCCTCTGTGTCAAGTCTCCTCGGTGAGAGGGAGGGCTGGGGTGGGTGGGAGGCTCAGTAATTCATGCACACATGTGCCTGCCTGTTCCTGCAGTGACAGGGCCAGGGGGAGGGGCACATGATAAATTGCCTTCCACCGGGGACCTCCGAGCACAGCCACCATGATGTGGGTAAAAATGGAAATTGCTCCCTTTCACCATCATTACATCAGTTTAGGGCGCGTGTGGGCCTTATACACACTTTGAGAGGAGTTTGTTTCGTCTGACAAACCGCTGCGCCATAGACAAGAGCCAGCACCGCCGAGGAGGTATATCTAAATAAATAATAACAGCTGGGTCAACCGTTTGCCCCAAAAGAACTAAAAAACACTGTTAAAGCTGTTAAGAGTCGAGAGATGGATGCAGAAGTTATTTGAATTGTTATGTTGACTCACATTGTGGATGAATAACTGTGGCTGTGCGTAAATGCGCATGCACCGATGCTGGTGTGCGAAGTTTTCCAAATGTTGAACTTTGAAACTAAATCAGCTGTAGCAAAAATGTCCCGTTATCAGGGCAAAAGGGAAAAAAAGCTTTAAAAAAACATTCATAATATATTAATGTATATTATTCATATGATTTGTCATTTTAAATATATCTGTAGAATATCAATACGCGCCTGATCTTTGCAAATTCAAACCACGAGTTGTGAGTTTTTATAAAAATTAAACCTCCGATGTTTTTATAATCAGTGTTCTGTACATTAGATTTACAGGCGTGAGGAGATTATGCAAGAATGCAAGAATTAAATACTGACATCCAGGTGACGATGATCCAAATCCTAAAAGTATTTATGTATTCTAATATTATTTAAACCACAAACCAAGTTGGCCTCCATGTCGAAATTTCACCCTGGTGGAGCATCAGTCTTTGTCATGAATAAAAAAACGCAAGCGAAAAATAAATTGTGGAGCGTTTATACTTGAAATTCATCAAATTATCCAGGTCAACGTCCGCTTTTCTCTAAAGGCTTTAGAATAGATTTGTCTTCCTCTATCTATTTTTATTTTGAATAATTTATTTCATCTGTTAAATATAAAATTCATAGGTTCACTGTGCCCAAAAACGAAGAGAGAAAAGAAACAGCTGTGCTTGTCGAACATTATTTTTCAGACATATTTCACGGATGTACTTTTTACGCACAAGTTACTTTACAACGCCTGTCAGAAACTGATCCATCCCAAAACAACCTGGTGACAAAATTCACCCACCAGCAAAGTCAATTCTCTCACACACACTTTATAAACTCTGTGCACACACACACACACTCACTCCCTCCCACACAGTCACCTCCCTTATTAAGCTGCGTTTTAAACTTTATAGTTTGCTCTGATTAAAGTCAACTTTTAAAGCTTCTCGATCATTTGGCACAATAAGGTTATAATATCAAGAATTATAGAGGCAATACACTATGTGGATAAATAGTCATAATTTGCCTGTAAATAAAAGTGTAACAGTCTAGAAAATATCTAGGCCTGTTTCGTAAAAAATTATCAAGAGATTTTCCTAACCCCATTAATTTAACAGACCGATTTCTTGTTAAATACCAGTGGGAAGTAATTGATTTCAAGACGTGAGAAAAGGAGGCACACAGATATATATTGAACAGAATTGTTTCTTATTTTTTTTCCAGAATACATACAAAAAAATACCAATTCTCTTTCCAAGGTGTACACCTGAAAAATAACGGCAATTTAAAATGTGGACAACTTCTTTTTTTCTTCAAATTTAAGAAACAAACATGCATGTAAATTATTTTTCTTCTCATTGAGACATTAAATAAGAACAAATACAATCATAGCAATTTCAAATTAACATCGAAATGAAGACCCCTACTTTTAATTAGTACTCTAACATGTGTGTGTGTGTGTGTGTGTGTGTTTGTATGCGTGTGTGTGTGTTTCACTTTACCTATAGAGTTCAGTTTCAACATAATGCACTTTTTGAGTTGCTCAAATAATTTTTTTTTTCTCATTTGCAGCTATTATAGCCCGCTCTTAAGCCGACATATAAATAAATACAGTTGAAGTCCACGGATCCCGCCCATAACGTTTTTAGCGCAGTTAATATAAAAGTCTTTATATTTGCATTCTTAGTACTATAAACTTTTCAGTCTCTTGTTCTCCTCACTGGTATCCAAGCGCTGATGCTGTGGTGAGTCTCTGGCCGTACAGTGCGTAAGGGGAGTAGTAAGGGCCGGTGGCTGCGGGGACGGGGACAGGGCCACCGGGGGCTGGCAGGGGGCTTTTGGAGTACGGATGGTAGCGGCTACTGAGTCCTAACGCGTGGTGCGGGCTCCTGAGAGCCAAAGTCCCGGGACTCCCTGGAGGTCCTGACTGTGGCATGTGCATATGGCAGGCCATGGCCGCTGCAGCGGCGCTGGCCAGTGACGAAGACCCGGGATAACCAGATATCAACTTCTCCGCCCCGGTAAAAGCAGTGTGTGTCCTCAGGTGATTCAGGAGCTCCTCCGACGAGGAGAAGCGCTTGTCGCACGGTCCATTTGCCGACACCCAATTACAAATGTGTGGGAGAGGGTCGTTAGGGAGCATGAAACCATATGGGTACAAGGGGTGTCCGCCAAATGACGGGTGCGCCGAGGGGTGGACGCCGTGCATGGGGTGTGTCGGGTACATTATTGGGTAGCTGGACTTGAGGGCGTTAGCGGCCGCTGCAGCTGCAGCTTCGTGCGAACAGGACGCGCTGGCTGCGCCCGCTAAGTGACTGGCACAATGGTAACTGAGGCAGTAAGGGTCTCTGCACAGGCTGGCTGACATGATGGAGGGTGGAGAAGCCCCAGCCAGGGGACTGGATCCAGCCTTACTGCAGCCCAGGGAACTAGCCAGCTGTGCGTTTACCAAGCTCCCTCCGTGGGGCAGGAAGTGTTGAGGGTACCCAGCATAGGCCCCTAAGCTACCTGGGTAGGTCATACCAGCAGGAGGCAAAGGGAAAACTGTCTGCCCCGGTTTGTAAGGAGAAACCGGCGCCACAAGTCCTGACCCGAGAACGGATGCGGAGGATACAGAAGTTACAGATGGAGACTCCGAGGAGGAGGTTTTAGTGCCAGGCGTCGTCTCCTGGTGTTGGTTCACCTCCACGTTAATTCCACCACAACTCACGCTTATCCTGCTGTGGCTTGTGGTGCCAGATCCGTCCATACTGCCATTTTTATTACAATCAGACTCTTTCTTGTCATCCCTGTCCCCACATTTGCCCTCCGATGGCATAGGAGAGGCTGAAGTGCTGGAGTTGGGGCTGCCTGTCCGCGGCGTAAACGGCTGACAGGTGGCGCTCGGCACTCGGAAACCAGTCTTCTCTCCGCCTGAGCCGCCTGAAGACGAGTCCTTCTTATCTGAAGGTTTAGAATAAGGTTTGAAGCTAGATTTGTCATCCACACCGATGTCACTCAGTTTCAAAGGGCCGGATTTAGATTCCTTTTCACTAGATCCATTGGATGAGGACAATTTGGAGGAGGGTGGTGGGTCCGGTTTGCCGATTTGCGAGCAGGTCTGCGCCAGAAGAGCCAGCGGACTTTTCTTGGCATCTAGCTGCAAAAAAAAAAGATTAAACAAATGTATGTTATTAACACGCACAATAAACGCTTCCTGTTATGATAATGAAATAAACAGCCCGAAAGGAAGCAGCTGGCTGTTTGCTGACATTTCCAAGCGGAAATATATGAAGCGTAATTACGCACGGCTCCTCAGCGAAGACAACTACAGTGACTGTGATAATAACAACAAACTGCGGGGCGTCATGCATGAATCACAGCGGGAGAGTTACGGGGAAACAACATTTGCTCGCCAATCACCTATAAAGAAAATACGCACCATTCTGCGCTGACTTTAAGTATTGAAAATGTTTTCCCTTACCTCAATGGGACTGATCGGGGTAGAAGGCAAAGGCTGCAGATACTCCGGGTGCAAAATGTGTCCTGACCGTGCAGTAAGCATTTTCAAAACCTTGATGGGAAGTCGCTTTGCTTGCCGTAGTGGGTCGCACGGAGGTGCGGAGTGGAGAAACGGCTTGTTGATGCTCGCTGAGCTGCTATTCCGAGAACTGCTGCTGCTGCTGCTGAGGCTGCTGCTGTGGCTGCTGAGGCTGCTGCTGCTTTCCCAGGCTACACGAATATCACTATTTTTCAGGGCAGACACCGAGGGCGACGTGATCATGTCCCAAGTGTCAGGAAATGAAACGGCGATGCTTTGGTCAGATTCATTAAGAAAATCAGAAAAGCACCGAGCCCCTCTCTCTCTCTCTCTCTCTCTCTCTCTCTTTCTCTCTCTCTCTCTGCTCTCTCTCTCTCTCTCTCTCGGGGTGGGAGCAACAAAAGGGGGGAAAAGATCGTAAAATGGTTCAATAATCGGTAATAATCCTGGAGGTGAGGGCGCGAGGCGCGGCGGCGGCGGCTGGAAGGGAGACCGTGCGAGGTGATCGCAGATCCGTGGCTGCGTCTGGCACCATGGGCGCTGCTCCTTGCGTCTGTGTGCAGCTCCTCGCTCTGTACTCCCGAAGTACGAACTGCTCGAGAATCTCACTTCAAAAGCAGCTGAATTAGTCCGAGATTAAAGCCTTTGCCGCCTTCCAATCAAATGGGACCCTGAGGTGATTGGAGGGTCAAGGGGATGTGACGTTCTCCTCTTTGTAAGCGCCTCTATTTTGACAGCTCGGGGGAGGAGACAGGCTTTAACACTTTGGTTGCCGTGAACGCTTACGCTCTTTTTTTTTTTAAAGATGTGGGGCTACGGGTTCGGATAAATAATGAATATAACAATAATTGAATATTAATAATGCGATATAATAGGTGAATTATATCCTCTTTAATCTTTAAATTACGCACTGTAATACTTTGATTTGATCTAATATGAGCGATGTAATTTAGTTGTGTGTAGGATACAAAGTATAATGAGACTTAGTTTATTATCAGTGTAGAGTTAGAACATGTTTTAAAATCTATAACGCATTCATTTTCATTTTAGTCTGGTATTAAATTCGCTTATGTGATTTATAAAGGCACAGTCCCTACAGTCATTAACCAACCTTTTCATTCCTTCTTTATTTACACATTTATGTCTAAACTATTGAGTGAGAACATGTTAAAACTCTTGTCTTTATTTTAAAAGATGTTTTGGTTGTTTTTCATCCAACAGCGTGGAGCACGAGGTGTGCGTAAATTACGCACGTCGACCACGGGGACTTTTCTTCCTTCCCCTTTCCACCGGCAACCATAAAACCAACCACTTCAGCTTGAATTCCCTTAACAGACAAGCGTTGACAGGAATAGACCAATGTAGTGATGGAGGGATGTGAATGTCACATGTTTTCAGTATAATATACACCGCCCTTCTATTTCTATCTCCACCCCTCCGTCAAGTGTCAATTCTGCTCCACCGCAATCAATCAGTTATTTGTCAGTCGCTGTCAATCCGCCGCTTGATTTATGTCAGCTATTGTGGCTGATTACATGCCAGTGTGACTGCAGGGAGAGAACAAATGGGGGAGAGAGAGACATCCTGCGAGAGGGAGAGAGAGACAGTGAGTTTTCAGAGGAACTAAATCAGATTCACGAGTTGAGCTTTAATTACTAGATGCATCGACATTAGCCTCGACGTCCTCGGTCCAGACCGGGAGGAGGTGGGAGGAAGACGGCGGCGCGCACACACCGGACACCCACTGTCCTGCTCCTCAAACCGAAGAGTGGAACTTTTGGGAGTTGCTCATCAAACCACCTCGGAGGTGGCACATGTGATGGGACCGTAATAAGTTGCGGAGAGTCCGGCTCCCATGTTCCACTCATAGTGGCTGTTATTGTGCGTCAAAGTGCAAAAGTTCTCTTTGCTGAAATCGGGCCGATTATGGTGCCAAGAGAATCAAATAAAATACGCACACACAAGTTGTTAAAAAAAGGAAAAATATAACATGATTTAAAAGGGAAAATTTAAAGTATCTATCTGTCATTATTAATATTAATATTTTTTTATAGCATATTTGACAGGGGCTATAAAACGGGTAAGTTCGAACAATCTGCAAGCATTCATTCCAAAACATACATACAACAATCCAGGGTCTCTCCAAACACAGCCGTGTCCATTTCGGCTAAACGCGTCTGCTATTGTGCTGTTAAAACCTGTCATCCGCCTGGGGCACACTGTCATCTGCAACACGAATAACAAAGAGCGGCGGACAAAACAGAAATCCGGACATTTTTATATTGATGTCAGCTCGATTTTATTTACATACAATGGGAATGATTTATTTTCTTTGAGCAGGACAGGGAGAGAAAGGAAAAGAGGAATGGCGCTGTCGGGCCAAACCCCCGAGAAAAAGAAGTTGGAAAATGCCTTGAACTATTCACCGCTGAGATGGCTAATCAGTATTGAGGCTGCGGGGCAATCGGGCAGCTTTTCAATGCGGTTTCCCTTTCATCTCAATCGGGATGGAGGCGCTCAATTAAAAGCCTATCAGTTTGTAAGTAAATCAACGCCTATCAAAGTTGTCACATCAAACAAAACGATTATTATTGCAACCCGCCTCTGCCATTAATCTCCCTCTGTGGTAATCTGCTTGACAGGTCAACTTGGAGAGCAAGAAAACCTGGAGTGGACGGTCAAGGGGGCAGAAAATGTCCTTCCCTGGAAATAAAAAAATAAACAAATACAGGGGGGGAAAAAGTTTTCCTAGAATTTAAAAAATATAGACAGTATAACTAGAAACATGCAGTGTGTTGGAGTCCATAATCTGCCGCAAAATACAATTTGGGATGCAGGTTATGGTGAATAAAATAAAACCAAACAGACATTTTATCCACATGGGCAAAATAAGCAGAACGTAAGGAAACAATTTATAAATAAATCTAATAATGCACAAAGAGTAAAAACACACTTATCCCAACAAAGAGTATGAAAAAATAGATTGAGCTCATATATATAGGCCTGCGCTGGTAAACCGTGTATGAACAAATAAAAACAAGCTCCTCTTTCTTATGAAGACATAACTCATAATTCTGAGATAATTCAAATGAACAAAAATGCTCCAGTGGTTCTTTTCAATTTCACGTGAGAGTTAGAGATGAGGGAAGAAGAAGAAGAAGAAGAAGATAAAAAACAGGACAAATGATTGGAGATTTAATTCCTCCAAATGTTTCCAGGGTTTTTTTTCCTGGCAGACACAAAAAATAAAGAAGGTGATGTGTGTGCGTGTGTGTCTGTGTGTGTGTAGAGAGAGGGGGGTGCGTTTCACAATATGCAAAGATGTGTGATTGATAACAGGCTTGCTGTTTTCTGCAAGGGCTGTCAGTCCGTGACACAATATGTGAGTTATTAGGGCAAAGAAGGGCGACCATAAATTTCCACTGTCAGGCGAAAACCCTCTTTATTGTCCCGCATGACGAATGGGCTCCTGCACCAGACACCAAAATACTTGGCGTTCCCCCTTAAACGGGAACACATTTTCTTGGCCATAATTCACGATATTTAAATAGAAAGTTTTTAATATCCCACCATATATTTCATAACGCTGACGTGTTTATGAATAAGTCCCCGCATGCAAATACAACTATTTACATCTCGTGAGGAAATATTGTGAAGGATTCACTTTGAGCTGCACGGGCCGACTGAGGAAGAGACACACTCACAGTCTTACGAGCTAATTTTGATGAACATATAAATATAAGATACACAACTACTTTTTTTTTAAATGGCAAACCTTCAATTTGTGTTTTTACATGTTTTCATAATTTAAATAAACTGCACATTTCTCACACGAGGTCTGTTTTGATGCTGTTAAAATTAAGTTATCTATTTTATTTTGTGTCTACCCCTGCTCTATTATTTACTTTGAGATAATAACCTGAAGCCAATGTGTTTTTTCTTTTCTTCTAATAATGGACGCATATTATTTCCCAACTCGCAGAAACAGATCAAATAAGATGCAGGTTGCACAGGAGACTATCTAAACCATACAAACGCATGCATGAAAAATATTCTTGCCCGCAAACTCCAAGGAGGAAGGACAGGTTTTACAGGAAAGTCGGTGACACGACATTACCTGGACGCACTAAGCTCCGGTGTAAAAAACCTCAGAGGGGGTAAAGGGGAAAAAAAAGCGACTCAACAACGAGTCCCTCTGTGTGAAAGAAAACGCATTTCGCATGAGTCTAACACGAGCTCTCATTGCTTTCTGTCAGATGTGAAACACCGTGGAGGAGAAGCACGGTGGAGCAGAGACTGAAGCCATGCGCACACACACACTCTCTCTCTCCCTCTCTCTCCCTCCAGCAGGGGAGAGCGCGAGCTTTTCCGCGTGTGGGAGGTCCCACATGACGTCACAGCACGCGCATAGAGGCAGAGGAGCAGCGTGTTGCTCCCTAAACTTTCACATCACCTTCGAACTGTGAGGGATCGTCTCCTCACACCAGCAAAGTCACACAACAGCTCTATTTCTACTCGTTAACACAGCAGCTTCTAATGCGGCACAGTCACATAGTGCACAATGATACAAACATGAATGGATGTAAGATATTTTGTGAATTAATTGTCAATTTCAGTTTTTTCCCCCATTTATTAAATCATCACATCAAGGCTGTGATATGTTTTGTGTTTTCCCCAAGAATACACATTACTTCACATTACGTTAACTACAATGAGTGAACATCTCCAATAAGGCCCATCAGTCGCATTAAATTAAATCAAGCTGCACACACTCAGTGCCCTTAATATACCAGATTTTATTCATCAAGATCTGCAGATTATTTAATGGGAAGTCAGTGAAAATGACAAAATACATTTTGTTCTTTCATGGTCCTTATAAATTTTTATATAGTTTTGTGGAAATCAGTCTACTAGTTTTTGTGTGATCCTGCTAAAACACCAACCAACCAACCAACTAAGTAAACCAGCAACCAACAGTCCATCCATCCATCCAGCCTTCCAACCAACCAACAAACCATCCATCCAACCTTCCATCCAACAGGCCAATCCACAAACAAACCAACCAACCCACTAACTAAACCAGCAACCAACAGTCCATCCATCCATCCATCCAACCTTCCAACAAACCAACCATCCATCCATCCATCCATCCGGCAAACAAACCAAATCAACAAAGCCAACAAACCAACAAAAAACAAATGGACAGGGACAAAACATAAGCTCTTTGGCCGAAGTAAATATCTGTGACAGTTTCCATAATCCTGTATTGTCAGTAATCCGAAATGCATCATCTTCATAAAGTTAAAGCTAAAGTTGATATGCAATGTTTAACAACTATCGAACATGACTGACAATCAAGCAGGCAAACTCATAAGAAACAGACATATCACAGTTTATGAAAACTATTGGCCCGCAGCACAAAGTGCTTTTAAATGACCAGCAAAGCTACACAAAGTCATGACTAAGAGTAAAATAAACATGGGTCATATGGTTTATATGAAGCTGTGAAGGTTTGTTTACATTCATATTACAGTATTTTCTGAAAAAGTCACACCTCTGACTCTTACGGTATAAATGGAAAGTAGTGCAAATACTTTCATCTTTACTTACATTTTATTTAATTTCAGAAGTTTAGTAAAACAATATTGTCACCACCTCTGTGTGACAGACTTTTCACATTAAAAGCCTGCATTTGAATATTTATTTTTCCACCTTGGATCTTTTGTGGAAGCAAGTTAGAGTGAAATAGATGTAATAATTTTTCAATTACAATTATGCCATTGCCCTCAGGTCCATTTAAGTAATTTAATGGAGACCCAGTCCCATTATATCTTTATCCAGTTATCTCTAATAATCCATGTGAACTCGGGTCATTTGGATCTTTTTCATACAGACTGACAGACACATGGAGTTATTAGGAAAATTTAAATTCAGAACAAGACTGCACAGAAAACCCCAGTTTATAGTTACAATTACTGTAATCTTATACGACCGAGACACACAGGTGGGAGCGAGGTTATAGACATAAGTGTAAACTGTCTCAGAAAATATGCTGGGATTTTTATACAAGCCTCTCCGCTTCAAGGTGTTTGAAGAGTCATCATTCTTTTCTTTGGGTTATACTGCTACACCTTTGTCCTGGTGTGTATATTACAAGCCAGAAATGCCACAAACAAGATGGGGCTGGGTTCAGGGTTGGTTCATTGTGGAAAATAATATCAAGCAGTCAGAACCAGTGTATACAAGGTTCACCCGCCGTAGAGTCAAGGATTGCATGTTGCCCAATATAGTGATATGAAACCATCATTATTGTGCCAAGTTCAGGGTATCAGAGGCAGTTTGTGTCCTTATCTACGCTACATGATTGAAATGTATATCTTATTATCCCAAACTATAGACACATTGACAGGTCTCAGTCCAGAAACAGGGGTTTGAAGACAATGAGATTTGTATTCCTACTTCTTCAGCGAACTGCATTGCAGATGACTTGGCGTATTGTTTAGTCTCAGACACGCGTGTTTCAGTATCGAAACCAAAACTGTTACATTTATTGGTTTTGTGATGTGGTCTGGACCGAAACCAATCCCAAACAGAACGTTGCAAACCTTTGGTATCATGCTTGGTCTTTGAGGCAATAAGAAAGATACAGCAGCCAGGTCACACATAACTGTTGTCAAAACAGTTTTCATAGGGACTATTTCTTTGGTAGTAGTTCCAAGAGAGATTAGTTTCGCGAGTTTATCTCAGGTTAATCTCTAAAAAGATTCTGCATGAGAATATGTGCTACATGTGCTAATTCGTCGTCAGACAATAGCCGCTGGGCTCAGAGATCGATTCCAGGTAATCCCCCAGTAAAGAGCAACACTAACAAACTGGGCCAAAGGTACTGTAGCTATTTAAATGTTGGTAAACAGGGATCATTGAAATGAGCTTAATTGGCTGCAATTACAAGGACAACAATATCCAATATTAACCAGATTAAGATAGTAATCTGGATAAGACACTACCATGTAAACAGCATTTTCTGTTTGCCATAACCCGAATTAGGTCATACTCGTAATAGGCCATAATCGAATTCATACATGTGGAGTATTCTGACGTGAGTCTCATTGTGTAAACATGTATATGTCCTAATCACAGTATAACATCTTATTGGAGTTTTCACAGCATTTCGCAACACCAACATGCAGCAGCTGCCAACTGTTTGATGCCCTGTGTGTAAACAAGATGGACAAATACAAATGAGTTGTAACTTTTCAAAATTAGAAAGAAAACACCCAACATGGTGGCATCATACATTAAAGGGATAGTTCACCCCAAAATGAAAATGTACTCATTATCTACGCACAACTATGCCGATGGAGGGGTGGGTGAAGTGTTTGAGTCCACAAAACCCTTTTGGAGTCTCAGGGGTAAATAGCGTTGCAGCCAAATCCAACACAATTGAAGTAACTGGGCGACTGCAAACATAAAAAAACAACAGAAAGAAAACCATACGTCTCCTGTGCTGTCATCCAAGTGTCCGCAGGCTCCGGACAGTGGCATCATACATGAAACTATTTCAGGTTGGGGCTTCAAAACAGGCGGAATAACGTTGGAGTTAGGGGTGTATTCAATGTAATGATGTGTATGGAACATTTAAACAGGATATGAATGGAATATATCTATGTACAACAACAGAATTTTAATGTTTTTTTTCCACGTTATACAGTTGGAATATAATGTTTAATCCATGTAAGATTGAAATGTATTTTTTAAATCACTGTTTTCTTGCCTCCCTGGTGTAAAAACAGGTGTCAACAGGTGCTGAATGTCTGATCTAACACATCATCTGGTTTGAAATGATAAATTCAGACTTTTTTATATAAAGTGAACGAGTTTACTTGGGAACAAACTAAATGCTAGTTGCTAAACACAATGACTTCACTCACGGAGCGAAGGAGGAACCAGGCGGCTTCATGTGTAACGAACTCAGCGAGTAACCGCGTGCTTCCGCACCGCGGCGGGTCAGCTGATGGAGACGGCACGCGGAAACTGGAAAGCCAATTGGAGCAGAGCGGCGGTGGACGTGGAGAGTCACCGGAGCGTTTCTGCACGTTAACGTCACCGTTTCATGTCGACAAACCGCGGGGTTAACTCTTAACGTGAGCGCACGACTCTCACCTTCAGCTCAGGCAGCGTCTCTTAACGTGAGAAACAGAGAGAAACAGAGAGAGAGAGGGGCTGGTGATCCTCAGCAGGAAGTTATGGCGCACAGCGAGTCGTTGGTGGCGTTGAATGGGACCCAGGTGAGTTGGTTGTGGGGGAACTCTCGCTGGGACTTGGGCTCCTCCGCGTATTTTCTCGCGGCTCCTTCGCGCTCCGTGTTTATCAAGTAAAGTTTATTTGTCACGGGGGTCATGTGACTCCGTTGCTATAACGACGCAGGCGGGACTCTCACTGTTACCTCATGCAGCTTTAGAGAATATGCAGTAACGTGAGTTTTGTGCACACACACTGTTTAAAGTATTACAGTGTGTGTACTGATGAATGGAAAACACACATCCAGTTACTATGTTCTTCTATTTTTAACATCATGGCTGTTCACAGCATCAAGACAGCATCAATATCATTAGTATAGTAATCTTTTTAAAGATGGGGTATCCTGCATGCTGTGCTCATGTCAAGGACTGGCCAATAAAACAATATCAATACTCATTGTAATAAAAGTTTCATTAATAGAAGAAGAACATTAGTCCAAACTATATCAATATAATGATTGTGCATACTTCAAGCACAATAACACAATATTACAACCCACTGTGTATCTGCTATCCCTGCCTGTTTGCACTGTTTGTGTACTCAACAGCACAAAATATGCAATAACTTACATATATGTGTACTTATATTGTATCCACTTGTCACTTGGGTTTTTACCTGCATCCTCTAATGTACACAGGAGGCTATTGCATTGATTTTTTAATATTGAGCTCTTTTACTTTATTTAATTTTACTGTACATTCTCTATGATATTACTCTCAGTGCATTGCTGATCTGCCCTGTTTGTCCAACACTTTTCATTTTACCGTTGACCCTGTGTTAACTTACATTCAAACAATAAACTTGGAACTGGATCTACCTCAGAAATGTTTCGCTCTTTGTCAACGGTTTGTCAACCTTCACTCAGGAGGAAATTATCTAAACCTACCAGAAACAATAATGTGACATTTATTGTCATAATTATCAATATCGACTAGAATACTATTATTTTATTTTTCTGTAATCTTTGACCCTATCGTTCATCCCTGTTATTGTATCACTGCTACTTATCTCACAATTATCTCTTTTATTATTTTTAAGATTTCCTTCATCGGACATGACTGTAAAGACATTCCAGACTTCCTTGGAGACAAGTACGGCCACTTTGCAAGACGGCTGGATCTCAGCTTCAATCTGCTCAGGTAGGTGTTGTATACAGCATGTAATCATCTGGATGCATAATGCTGTCCGTTTCTTATATAGCTGCTTTTACACATTTATGTTATATTCTTTTCACGGGCATCAGCCCTTGCCCGGGTGTTCCAGACACGCTCCTGTTGTTGTGAACGTGACCGACCCGCACAGTCTCCTGCCTCATTCTTCAAGCATCACAGGCAAAGTACAGAAAACATCCGGACCTACTTTTCCACACATTGTCCATAGCTCATGTGTGAATACGGCTTCTGTCTCTCCATCCCCCTTCTATCCCTCTCAGTATGCTACTTTACATCAGGTGCAATTTAATTTGCGCCCTCAGTCTGGAGGTGGCCAGAGTGTCATCAGAGGCATCAAAGAGCTGAATGAGTGTTGGCGCTGGGCGGGTGTCACACTGCAGCGAGATAAAAGGCCTGATCGATGAATGTGACATGCTAATTCAGGGGGCAAACAGAAGACATGATTCCTCTGTCAGGACATGAAGGAACACCTCGTGGCAGCTGCTTCAGAGGGGGCTGCCATTTCAACAGCGGGGCGAGTGTAGTTGATCTGGCAAGCCAAAGGAGGGAGATGATGGTTATAAGGTGCTTTTGTCTCTGAACCCTTTTCATGACTGTCAGGCCACGAAGCCGAGGCAATTTTATTTGTTGAAGATTGTCGTCTTGCGGTCCTTGCCTGTGCTGGAGATGTGGAGGCCTCAATGAAACTGATTTCATTGTGTCGTTTTGCTAAATTCCTCATTAGCACAGTGCTCAGCAGCGGTTTATGGATTAATGAATAAAGAAACTCACTGGTGAAGTGCCTGTGAGCAAGGCAATGTGAATATGACTATGTGTAACTGTGTTAGTGTGAAACAGATGCTGCTCTCAGGATGCCTATGACCTACTGACCTTAACTGTGTTCATGTGTGGACACAGTTTAGCTTAGTGAGGGGATCAGCTTTACATAAGAGCTTGTGTGTTTGTAAATGTGCTACAGTGGTTGTTTATTTAGATTATTACGAGCACTGTTGAGTTTGTGGGCTGCTCTTGGCTATTAGAACCAAGTAAAATTGCACGTGGAGGCATATTTTATATATATATATATATATATATATAATATGAAACAAGTTGAACTAGTGAGAACACTTAAAATATATTTTTATATATATATATATAAATATATTCAGAGTAATCATTTTTGATAAAGTTTTTTAGCTCATGCTGTCACGCTACCACATGCTACTGCGAGCTACCGCATGCTCTCACTAGTGTCCATAACGTTTTTAGCATCCACGCAGACAATCAGACCTGAAGGTTTCAGCTGCAGATGTTGCATGTGATTTTTTTTTCACTCTTCACTCTTTACCTCTACTACTGAGATAGTGTGAGTTTTCAGTTTTATTAAAATCATGCTGCCGTCTGAGGCACATTTTTTTCACATGCATGCAGCAGTTATGATCTCATAGCAATCATTTGCTAAAGCACTTGTTCAAATACAAAACCAGATTTTTAAAAAACAGATTTGGGGAGTAACTCAAAACGTTGAAGAAATTAAACAATGACATGAACATCTTGTTTGCTGTTAGCTGCACGATAACACTAATATGCAGCTAACAGTAACCTTTTGAGTCAGTGTCCAAATCTGGGTTTCCATGAAGAGAAGTTTTGGATGTACGCTTGAGTAAATCTTTATTCTTTACACAAGATGATATCTACGAGATCATAACTGCAGTATGCATGCTACAATACCCTTGGACAGCCAAACAGTCAATGTCTTGGTGTTACCCCAGAGGAAGCCTTGTTTTGTCTGGCAAACAGCTTTATGGGAACTGACTGGAACAACCCTTATGTGTGTTGGTTTCGGGGAGATCAAGGCTAGCATTATGATCCTCGCCCTTGAACCTGTCACATTAAGGACTTGATGTTTAGAATCAAATATTTATGACCAAGATCGTACTAATTTATTATTAATTTTCACTTCGGCTAATCTCACATGTCAGACATCATTACTGAACTTCAAAGGGTGGCATGGGCAGGGAAGCGGTGCAGAAGTAATGAGGTGGTGCTCGAACCATTTGGGGCTCAAATCCGCGGACTATTGATTGATGGCTTGCTAGTGGGCAGAGTGATCTGTTACACAGCGCTTCATCTTTTTCTCCTCTATAGACTGTGCGTTTAAATTTAAATGGTTCACATTGACATCCTGTATGCCGGGTTATTATCAGACATGTCTTGAGGTAGTTTTCCTTTATTGTAAATGTTTCATACATTCATCTCCTGCTGACTTTCAAACTTGCACATGTTCTATATCCGTAATAATATATTGAACCTGATTCCCAGGAGTGAGTTGTCTTGGCAACATTACCTCCCACTGTAAGTTGTCTTAGCTCTGTATCTTGACCTATAAAGTACACATCACTGACCTGCTGGTGTAGTTACGTAAGCTTTTTCCACCATTTACATACATGCACTCCATCCAGCATTCTCCCTCTCTGTTACCACTGGTTTCTGTGGGCGCTCACATGACAACACCAGAAGGTCATGGCTGGGTGAGTCTGTGAAACCCAATAAGCAGCTCAACATGTGATAATGCTACATGCTAACTAAGGCCTAGCAACCCCTCAGAGTAGTGTTGATCCCCGTAAGAATGCACCTGACAGACCGAGGCCCCCGACTCACAGCTGAGAGCTGAAAAACCTTTTCCTGTAAAGAGTGGTTTTCCTGCCAACTAACTCTACTACTGATGTGTCTGTGTGTCCCTGCTTTAGTTGATATTGAGCGGACACAATCATTTTTTTGTAAAGTGCCCCTTGCGATCGATAACACCAGTGTCATGTCATCACTATTGTATATTTAATCAGCCACGGCTTATGATAGGTCAAATTCATGTTAAGTCACACTTTCAGCCCCGGAGTAAAGAAGTGAATCATTCACAGATCAAATACTGTAAGTGTGATAATGTTGGTTTGTTGATACAGTAATTTACTGACAAAAATAGTTTATTAAAAGTAATATGAATACTATAAAAAAATACTTTAATTATTGCCCTTATTGAACTGTAATGTGGTTTAAGATCCCATCAGTCATCCAGAATTCTATCTGGTCCCATATCACCTCAATCCTTTCATGGATATTTCATCTTCAGCGTTTATATGTGTAGAGGTTTTGCTGCCCATCACTTGACATTACATGTCAGACATTGGAGACATGTATTGACACCATGACCCCGTTTCAGTGTCAGCTCAAGCGAACCAGTTGTAAACAGATGCACATGTTAGTGAATCTCGGTGGACTGCCTTCAGCATCGAGCACTCCTCTGTGCTGCTTGAGTCAAATCGAGTGGGAGACATTGCCGGAATTTGCTGTAGCTAATATGCTTATTTCTGTCAGCTCAATTGACAACACTCATCCAGCAACCTGACAATGAGTCACAATGAGAAGCAAGCTACTGGCATCACCTTTTAACTGAGTCCTGTGCGCTTTTTTTGTTTGTTTTCGTGTGTGTTGCACGTAGGTTTATGTTTGTGTGTATACTCGCGCGTGTTTGCTTGCATGCAGTGTTTGTGCATCTGTCTCTGTGAGCATAACTGTGAGTGGCTGGGCAGGTAATGGCAGGATGAAATAATGGTAGCGGGCTGTCACACCCACACCTCTCCCTCCGCGTGCTGCGGTGTCAGCCTGTCTCATCAATGTGTTGAGACGTGTGGCTCACAGCGAGACTTGTGTCTCAGGACGGGCTCGGGTGGCATTGTGTTGTCCACTTTGTTCCAGGTCAGGTGTGTACACAATGCGGCGAGTGGGCATGTGCTGTGTTGACATGGTTCTCCGCTGTGGCTGGGGTGCCTGCATCTGTTACATGCAGCACTATCACCTGTGGACACATGAGGTTTGAGGAGGACGCGTGTCACAGGAAGAGTCTCTTTCTTCTGACATCTTGAGAAAACAAATCACGTCTGTGCAATGCCAGCATTCGTGAAACCTCAGGCCAGAGCTGAAAGAGAAGCCTGCACTTTTTGCACAATGTTTTTTAACGTGTGAGTGTGTACTGCGCATGTGATATGAAAATACTTATTAAAACAACTGTGACATATTTTGTTGGTCATTCTAGTTGATAGTATTTTCTGTGTGTATGTGTTATTTTAAGCAGCTTTAAATTAACATCAAAATATAAACTATTATGATACAATTAGCACATCTCAACTCTATCATTTTAGTTTGTGTCAGTGCTGTAACATTGTGAGTATTTTTCCAATATTTGGTTCATGGCAAAATATTATAAATATGAAATGTCTTTTGGAGTTTAAACTGATCTTGTGCAAACTGAGATCAGTTAAAAAGTAATGTGTTTGTGTTATTTGACTTCATCTTTATATTCACTGCATCATTCACACCGAGAACAAAAAGGAATTTGTTGATAAACTGAACTGGTTATTTGACAGTAAATAATTTTTGGACAATAGTGTCATGTCAAATCCTGTATGGGATTAACAAAGTTCTTTTTGGTGTCACAGTTTCAGAAAGTGAAGCCTGGTTAGGACAACAAATTTGAAATGATATTTGGGTTTGGTCGTGGTTGTCTTTTGATTTTACAGTTAGAAGTGATACTTTGGTAAAGTTGGTACAGATATCGAAGTGATGCAGTTGCTTTTAAAATTTCAGACCTTGGATTCAGTTGTTAACCAAACCTGAGTCGTATCCAGTGCTACTCACTATATGACACAAAGACCAATGAAACACTGAAATGACTGAGTTCTGAATATCAGATTTGTCTGCAACAAATGAATTCCTGACACTTTAGCCTGCAGTGAAGAAAGCATCCATATTGGACTTCAGCAATGCAGATGAACCTCAGCTACCTGTGTGTGTGTGTGTGTGTGTGTGTGTGTGTGTGTGCAGTATGTGTGTGTCTGTGTATAGTGGTATGCACTCACCCAGGCTATGTTGGTGATGGCAGGCGTTTTGCATTTTAATGACAAATCAAGTATGCTAACTCGCGTTTAAAAAACGAAAGTGCTCTAAATGTCGCCCGGCTGTCAAAATGAGATGCAAGTAGTCTGATGAAAAGAGAACAAAGAAGACAAAGTAGGGAGGCCTGGTACACTGAGAAATGAAATAAAACCGTGTATGGCCTGTCAGCTGTGTCGTTTTATATTCATATCTAAAGAACATTATAGTATTACTCCGGTGCTCATGCCTCACTCATCTGTCTCTCTTAATTCATCACAGGCACCGCTCTGTCTTTCAAGTCGCTGTATGTCAACACAGGAAGGGGCCTGCTAATTGACAAATGAGTGTCACAGACATCAAGTGCTCCTTTTTCCTGAGATAGGTAGACTCTGGTTGTTTGATGGTGAGGAAAGCAGGAGGGGAGGTGGGGGGGGGGCTGGCTGGCTCTGTTATTGGCACAAGCCCAGTAAGAGGCATTAGACTGGTCCTAGAATGAGAAGTGACAACGGGAAGAGAGCCTGTCATTGTCTTGCCTAAGTGTTCAATCTGCAGAGATGCCGGTATGCAGATAAAGTGTCAGTTAGGAGGAGAGGATATGAAACATTGGCAGTATGAAGTCCTCAAATCACTTAACTGGAAGCATAGTGTGTGTGTGTGTGTGTGTGTGGGTCTGGTAATAGTGGTGGTGTACTCTGCTCTGCTAAGGAAATATATTCCATATCCGATCTATCAGGCCTGTTATGGCCGATATACTCAGATAACCTGATCTGTGTCTCATAAATTAAGGAGGATGCAGAGCTCTCCCAGTCCTAAGTGATTTAAACCAGAGGGATGAGAGGGACATGGTCTGGCAGGAAATAACTTATTCATATCAAGGACATTGATATTTGGTATCATCCTGTGGTATTGGGGGGGAAAAACCCAGCTGCTTTAATTTTCACTGGGATGCTTTCTTTAAATGAAGCACCACTCCAGGGAAAGCGACGGAATGACAGAGAACCAAGGTTGTTATCTTTAATGCCTGGCTCGTCTTCATCTCCCATCTCCTCAATTTGAGGTTATATCCGAATTTTCTTTTATGAGATTGCGGCAAACTCTTCTCACTTTCGAGGAATGTTAAAACACTGCAGACAGAGAGTTGTTGATTCCTATAATGCAGTAAAGAATAGATTTGTGGTATGTGATGACTTTCATAATTTAGATGGTGTTCTATTTTGGACAGTTTAGACCAAGGTGGCTGATAAAAATTGGTATCTGCGTTTATTTTTGTTGATATATAAAAGATTTCATGGAAAAACATTTACAAAAGATTCGCATTTATGTTTAAAACATTTTTTTTAAGTTCTATAAATTTGCTTGTGTTTTTGTTTTGTTTTTATTTATAATTATTTATAGTAATAGTTCACTTGTAAAATATTAAGGCTGAATTACATTTCTTTCTTTATAGGGGTTTGATAACAACATCTTAGGAATCATTGTGAAATTATTCTAGTATATTGGCCAATATATCGGTATTGGAATTCTTTTACTTCTTTTAATCCATATTGGTTGGTTTCCAGTTTGGACAGTTCCAGTTTTTGAATCGAGCTTCAAAAGGTTTGATGATCGGCATCCGACACAAAACCTCTGGCTGCATCAAGTTAATTAAGACAAACATCTTCATTGTCACTCAAAGCCAAAAATCATTCTCCTTTTTTTTTCAGGTAGATGACTGACAGCACAACTTGCAGCCAAACCACAATCATGTGGCCTTCATTATGCCTTGAATCTTTCAATGGGCCATTGTTTTTATTATCTGTTTCCAGCAGTGTATCTTCACTCCAGCCAAATTTGCTTTAATATGAATTTGCCTGAAGGGCAGATGATGTTTTCAGATGAACTGCATAACTTATCCTCATATCCTCACTAAAGGATCTCATCAAATCTGGTGCATGGGCTCTAGCGATGTCAGAATTGGCCAAAAATTACGTTTGATTATTCCCTTTTAAAAACACATACGTTTGGACCTTTCAAATATCTTTTTTTGTGCCTTATATCCATAAGAGGTCAAACCAGTACAATGAGAGGTATGACTAAATTATGGTGTAAAATATGAGTCAAGACTTGACTGTTTGGTTGGAGTCCCGAACATCAGGCTGTTCTTATTCGATTATATATTTTCAAATGTGCCCTCAGGTTGTTAGTTATGAAATAATAAGCTTTAGTTTAAATAACTTGGATGAAACTTTATCTTCAGATTCAAATTGTTTCTACCACTGACAAACATCCATAGTAGTTTGACTTGTGGGTATTATGAAATGAATGAATTTGTTTTGTGTAAAAACTCTATAGCAGAGTTGGGCTGTGAAGTATCTGCTGTCAGTACACTTGAACTGTTATGGTACTGGTACCTGGGATCTGGTACTGGTACCTGGTATTTGGTGCTGGTACACAACGCTACCTTATCTTGTAGTTATAAGACTTGTTGTCGTTGTCCACCACCAAATATAATACAATTCACGTACTATTGGTTTGTTCAGCTTTTTGGATACAGCCAGTGAAACCAGCCAAACCTTATTAACACACAGTTGGTGTTGAATCATCTGCTAACTTCGAACTGTTTTTCTAAGGTGTCTGTGGTTTCACTCATGGATATACATATGTATATATCTATATAACGTCTGCTGGCTTTGTTTTAGGAAGTTGTGGGTATAAACTCTCCAGAGACACTGCACATCACTACATTATGTTGCCTACAGCATTGCAGAAGTATGCAACAGTGAGTTATACATTTATTCTCTCAAGAGACGGCTGTCGAGGGAGATCGATTAACTCGACAGACTCGTGTCTTTTTGCAGATAGTCACTTAAATGGACGGATTCACTGGAATGGCCAAATACAAAATCAGCAGTTTATGAATTTAACAGTGATGGTCTGAAGATTTGATTGTGAAACGATGCTGAAGCTGCTTCTCTGTTTTTCAACTTCCTCTGTTGTTTGGAAATGTGTGTGCAACATCCTGGCAAGTATGAATTTGTCTTATTAGTGGATGGGGGCTGGGCCCAGTTATACGCATAAGACAGTAACAAAAATGTCTTTCTCTTTATTTAGGATTGTATACAAATTCAGGATAAAAAGCCAACAATGTGTTAATCCATCTGGATCTTCCAACTTCTTTTCCCGAGACGACTGAAGATGTAAAACTTTAAAGTGGGTTGCAAATATACACATTTATCTTTAAATCAGGATCCAACTTTTTTTTAAACTTGTGGGCACTGTAGTTTCTTAGCAAATTATACAAAAACAGACATAAACAGTGTGCTCATTGGGGACTATTTTTTATCAGTGGATTACTACAGACTGTGTTTGGTGCTCTGGTGGGTATTTCAAGCAGCAGAACAAAGGTGGAATTGACTCAAAACAAACTACAGTGCCCAGATTAATCAAGTTCTTTTGAGACAATATGCAAAAAAAGAAGATCGCACGCCTTGTCCTCTTGAACAGCCGAGCAACTAGTCTATCAGTTCCTTTAGCCATGTATCGTAAAAATCTTTATCTTTATTGTTAAAACGTAACTAAAGCAGCCTGAACCATTTGTTGATCACTGTCAGGAGCTGCCTGCATTCTTCTCGACCATCCCACGCTCCCCTCTCTCCTTCAATCTGGGTCCATCTTGTGGTTTCGGATTCTGAATGGAATGGAACATCTTTATTTTCCTTTTGTTCACATTATATATACTGGGCAGTGATGCCATTCCTTTTATGACTGCGTCACATTTTTTATAGTATATCCCAAGACGGATGGCGTGCCACTGACACGGAGATTTACAGGCCTTCAGCTTGCAGTGGCAGAGCATTAGAAGGGCCTGCTGACATCTAGCCAACACTTTTGGAGGAGGAGAATAAAAGCTGACATTTTATTGGCTTTAGGAGAGAAAGAGAGAGAGAGAGAGGGGAAGAGTTGGGGCAGGAGAGAGGAAGGGAGAGAGGGAAGAAAGTAAAAGAGATTCTGTTTCTCTACTTTATATTTTTCTGCCAGCTGTCATGGGGACCCTGCTAAAAAGAGGGAATTTATTGGGTATTATTTAGAAACTTGTCAGTGGTAATGACTACAGCTATGATTTCAATTATCACCCACTAAATATAGCTTAATTTACTGCCGTGCGAGCCATAATGAGCCGTCCCTGACATCGTCTTTTCAAAAATTCAATCCCGTACTATTTTAATATTTTATGTTGACCACCGATTTAATTTTCCTCCCCGGTGCTTGGCATGTGGCAAGGTCCCACTCCCTCATGCACAGTTGGATAGTCGGAGCTATTGAGTTCAAAGCTGTCCCAGGGATATATATTTTTTCCATTGACAGAAATCCAATTAGTTTTAGTACACAGTCTGGCTGAATAAAAAGGGTCTTAAAATCTACAATATGTTTCCTTAGCGTTTTAGCAGAGTGCAAAGCCAGTGATGGATCTTTATGATTTGACCTGATGGGGCCCAAGTGGACATACTCCCTTTTCTATTTTGGCAAGTGAAAAACAAACTGTCCATATGTCTAACTCATTTTGACAGACACGGCAGAGTCTTTTGATATCGCGTAAACATCGACTGTACAGGGCGTCGTGCGCCGGCTCAGATCTTGACTCTCGTACATATTTAAACACTTTTTAAATACTTTACAACTACTACACAAATTCTGCTGAAACGCCATGTAGATATGAGATATGGGATGGGGGGGGAGTCTGATGTATAATTAATTAGTGACATGTTTAGTCAGTAGATGATTTGGGGAGAGTTAATGTGTACTCGGGTTTTGACACGAGGGTGTGTGTTTTTAAGCGAGCATTAAAAGGGGGATGATTAGGACTGGCACCCGGCTGTCAATAACACGCCCGCTGCTTGAAGTTGAGGATGTGGGCGAGTTTCGATATTGTAAAGCAGCTTCCTTGTCTTCAATCCTCAATCTTCAACTTAAAGCACAGAACATGAAGCCGTTTAGGAGAACCGCCAATGATTTGGACCGTTCTGTGTGAGCGGTTTGTTATGGATAAAAAAAAGAAAAGAGGGCAAACTTGTGTTTGAATCACAGCCCATGCCTCTTTAAGCTCATAACTCCAGCTCTGTTTATGTTCACCCCATCACGCTTACCCATCTCCCAGATTGATGATGTAAGCAACTGGAAGGCATGGAACATATTAGGACAGAGCATGGAGAGGAGCAGCCATACTTCTACTTCCCCTGGCCGAGTCTCAAATGGAAAAAAGAAAGGTTTGGAGCCTGTTTTGGAAGAGGAACAAAGAAGTTTCCTTTGGTATAGTCTAGGCAGTTTTGGTCGCTTCATGGCTTTCAATCTCCCACAGTCTTTCCTAGAAGGCCCGGGGGTGAAAAGTGAAGACAGATACATGGTTGTGTTCATGCCAAGATTTTAGAGGATGATTGCAGTTTTTGCCATGTTTCGAATTTAAGAAGAGGACTTTTTTTTTTCAGGAGACTTCATGATAAACGTTGTCAGTAGATGAATAAATCCTATGACCATAAAAAGCACTTGGAAGCTGCTATTAGAGGTAGCAGCTCTTCAAGGCCTTTGATTGCTTAAGGAATTTGCTGCTACGTTTTGGTGAGGATGAGTGTGTAATGGCTTTGAGTCAGGTTTAATCATAGTTTGCCACTCGTGAAGTCATGAACTACTGTTACACGCAGGTCATCTTATTTGCTTGCCCTGCAATTTCAGGCTCCTAAAAGCCTTCACGGGTGAATCTTCTTCTTTTTTTTTAACCCCGATGCACTCCTGTCCAAACCATCTCTGGCCCTGGACAGCTGTGCCACATTCTCAACACAGCTGTAACTCATTTCCTGTTTCCATTTCGGATAAACTTACTCACATCTTTCACAGCTTTTGCTTATAAAAACCACCGACTGTCCTTCCAAGCCGCCAAACCCCGAGAACGTGATATCGATCAAACAGGGAGATATACACAGGAGATAACGGGCCGTGTGCTCTCACCTGGATGCACTCCCGTTCTTTCCTCAATAACTTTAACTGGTTTAGAGTCTTTATTTACTCGTTCCATTTGCAAAGCACGGAGAATAAGTTTAGAAAGCTGTACTTGGGAATGTGCTCAGAAATCAAGGGTAAGCGATGGCCTTTTTTTTTTTGAGGCTCCATCTGACAACCATCAGCATGGAAATATGTTTTAATGGTCAGGCAGGCTGCAAGACATCAGTGGGCTGTTGCCTCACTTTTCCACCCTGGGACACATTGAGATAAGAAACAGTGACGGCATGTTTCATGTTCGTGCTGCTGACACGTCTGTGCTGGAAAACTACAAGGAACAACCCTTCCATTTTGGGGCCAGCAGTCTATGTTGTACAGTGTTCTTGTTCTCTGCTTTCCCTCATAAAACGCTGTCTATCCATTAGGATAAATGCATTGACTCCCATCATAGTGGCTCCACTGTGAGCTGCTGACTGCACCATTAGCTGACAGTATGATTATGTGAACAACAGACCAAACACTCTTCTGATCTTCTCTGTCTGTCCAGACGTTTGGTGATATTTAAGAGTTTCTCCCCAATGGTAGTGGTGAGATAGCTTTTGTACCGGGGGCACTGTAGAGTTTCTTTATTTCTCTCCCTCTGTCTGGATCTCGGGCCCCTGGGTCCTCCAAAGCTCTGAACATGTCTGCACTCAGATGTTTCAAAACACCGAGCAGCAGAGGAAGAGGAGGAGAAGGAGGAGGCAGAGGAGGAGGAGGAAGGAGAAGGGATAAAGGAGAGACGAAGGGGAAATAGGAGGAGGGTAAGGAATCCTCACAGGGACCAAGTGTACATGTACATGCAGACCAGGCAGAGAGGCCCAACAGGGTCTGAGCGCTTGTGATCTGAGGGCCGTTTGTGTGTCAGTCAGATCAAAGTCTTTTGAGGAGGAGGAGAAATCCCTTTACCTTCTCCGACTATGGCAACCCTTATTGGCAGCTAGGTCAAAGGAGTGGGATGATAACAGAGGGCTTCAGTGAGACACTTCAACTTGGAGATGGTTTTTATAGTTTTTGTTTCACCTCAAATAAAATACACATGAATCCTAAGACGTTTTTTCATACAGCTTTAGGCTTGTTGTTTTGTACAGTATTAATAATAATATAATATTACATTTGACAATTTATTGTGAATACATATGACCACATTTGGTTTGACAGTTTTAATCGGATACATAAATATGTCTGGAAAGAAACAGCCATTGCTATGGAGTCTGCTGCTTTGCATTTGCTGATGTATTTGTTACAAGACAAATATAGAAGGAGATTAATTCAAACAAATATTTTACCTGGATTTTGTGTTTTCACACATCCGAAGGTAGCTTTGGTCTCTTCCTGCAAGAAGACAAGATCCTCAGCTCAGAATATGAAGGTGAAACTACAACATATTATATAAAATATATAGCCTACTTAAAATTTCAGTTAAAAATAGAGGGAACACAAATGACCCTAGTTATGCTGCTTTTTTTTGTATTTCCAATCAATAAAACCCGTAACTCACTAGCAGTGCAATACCCTTATATTATTATTATTTTTCAGATGTGGTGTCTTTAGTTACACACAGCTGTTGTCTGGGGCTGCGTAAATACTTGTCTTCTCTTAATATTGTGACTTCTTATCTCAATATATTGTATGAAATAAATAAACACTTAATTAGCAGGTGACAGTGTTGATACACAATCACCTTGCAGTCAGGCGGTTTTCTTAATTTCCCCGTGACAACTGCTTGCTTTGTTTGCAATTATATCATTAATCCTGTTTTCCTCACGCCGCCTGACCAGGAACAGCATGGTTGCTATTTTCTTTACACACATTTATGGCTGTTCTTGAGCACTTACTGTATCTTTATGACCTGTTGTAATGATTCCAGAGCGGTTTGAACAGGGGACATGTGTTATTATCAGTTTGAGCTTATCAGCTAAACACCCCCCTCCACCCCCCCACCCCCCGCCGGTCTTAATTGGCTTCTGCTGAGGCTCTATGACAGTTTAAGTCATTAAATGCAGCCAAATGGTTAAATACTTCCAATTAACGCTACATATTAATTTGTTGCATGAACTTTTACAAATGTGTAGCGGTGGCCCTCTGGGGCTACAGCAAGGCAGGGGTGCGACTAGGAATCCTCTGAACCAAGTTGAACATAGAGTAAGCTCATATATATATACACACAGGTATTCCTTTCACGGAGTGCCAGACAGTCCGTCACTCATCCTCACCCCCTCACGCTGGGAACATGTAGTGAGTGTATCCTTCCATGGGCCCGGCTGTTTAAATTAATTATTAGTTTTATAGCGAACCCCGAGGCCTTGCACAGGCAGCTAATCCCTGTAGATGGCTAATCCGACCCGGCGTTACACAAAATCAATGCTGGTCTTTGGTGTTGGCATGCCATCAGGGCACGGGGACACATGTCAGACAGGCCTCCTGATTTTTTCATGAGGTGTGTGTTTGAAGTGGTGGAGCCACTGGAGGATGCTCGAGGTACCCAGAATTGAAAAGAATATCCGGAAGCGAGAAAAACCTTGTATGACCAAATTTATCTTGGGGGGGGGCGGGTGCTGGTGATGCAAGTGTTTGGTTGCAGCTGCATTATTTGAACTGAAAATAGATGAGATCCAGCAGAATTTATATTGGCAGATTTATACATTTTGGGATTACAGTGGCTGTAATAATAATAGGGTTAATAAATAAAAATTGTAAATGAGTATGTTTGGAGCATAGCTTTCTGCAGGCCCTCAAAATTCTAAAATCCAATGATCTGAATATAATATTATTATATTATTATACATTTAGTATATATAGTGTTGTGAAACAGCAGCTAGTGATCAGTGCATGGTCAGGCTTATACAACATACCAATTCCCACTGGATAGTGTGCTCAACGAAATACAACATGTTAGTTGTTTAAATGTTGAGTTTGTAATGAACCTCCAAGAAGCAGTGGGCTTTCTTCATTTCTGCTCCTTAAGAGTTTTTAAAGCAGCAATTTTGTCTTTGCTTCTCAAGAGAACAAAGATGTTATCAATAAGTAAACATTTGACCCATTTCCTGTAACATATTAAAGTCGAAAATCGGAATTGAAAAGCAGAATCGGAATTGATCAAATTCAAAGGTCCTAAAAAGTCTTAAATCTAAAACCTGCAGAAACCCTGATAACACCCCCACAGGATACGGTGTCTCTCTATCTCACGGTGCTAACTCGTATTTGCCGATAATCATCTTCAGGATGTTGGATGGGCAGTGACTGTTATATGAGAACCACCAGTGACCTTCTTGCAACCTCTGTGATGATGGATGTGTGTGTGTTGGATGAGTGTCCTGCCGTCATCAAGGATTTGAGGGGATTTTGTTTTGCACCGACTGACTGCAGATCAAGTAGTCTGTGAGTTATGTCATGCCTGCTATTTTTTCGTTGGTTTGGTGTCTGAGGATCAGCGCCAGTCGGGTCCAGCTGTAAACATCAAGCTATGCTATTTGGTGGATAATTTGATGAAAGGAAGGAGTTGGAGGAGTCATTTTGAAAATGTCAATTTGTGTCTTTTTAGTAATAAATCTTGTTCTGTCTTTTCTCTTTTTTTTTGGACCGAAGATGAGAACATCCTATTTCGTCTTGGTAATGATACAGACAGTCTGTGTTTTGAGATCAGTTTAAAATCTTGTCAGATTTGATACAGTGTCAAAATTGAAACCACCATCCATTTTCTTTGTCAGGGTTTAATACTATTCAGAAGAAAAATATGAATATTTCTCATTTCACAGTCTCATTTCATATTCCCAGCTGTCTGTCAGTAATTGGTTGAGAGAGAGAGAGGATCTGACCCAGTCCCCTACTTTTTCTGCACCTCTCATTCTGCCTATTAGTTTTGGATTACCAGCTTTCTCTCTCCCTCACTGAGACTGGCAGCTGAAGATAATAGCTTTCATAATGTGTGGAGTTTCATTCCAAGCTCTTCTGTGTTTCTCTTTATGAGAGAACAAAAAATGTCAAGCCCAGTCAGTCTATTCATTTCCTCCATTGGGAGATTAATGAGAGGAACAGCGCTGTCTCAAGCCTTTTTGTGACAGGCTTCAAAGTCCCCTGTACAGGAGGACTTGTGTCTGTTCGTCGGCGAAGTTCACACAGGCTGTCTTTCACTCGCGTTTACACTGTGGTACTTGATTAGGGAGGCGAGCACATGATCAGAAGTATATGCTACAATTAGCCCCACGTTTGTCGCACGTTTTCTTTTAAACGCAGATGAAGTGAACATCTGAAAACTAAATCTTGTTTGTGAGTCGGACTTCATGAAGTGAAATCTTTGTGGGCTGACAGTGGCTCTGGTGGGGGGTGCCACTAATGAGGAAATGACGTAGACAGAAATATCTTGCGTCTAGTCATGGGACCTGTGGGTTTCACCGTTTGTTCCCCTTCCTTATCTAGCACACAAGGAAACATTTTGTTTTCTGGTAAATTCAATATTCCAACCTGTCTTTAACTCAGGCCTAGGAGATCAATCGAGGACATAGACGAAAAAGTGTGTCGTGAAAACGGAAATGTAGTGAAGATGAACAAAGCCACCTCAGCAGGACCTCCATGTACAGTACTCTATGTATAGTGAAAACCCCCCATAACTATAAATCCAACCAGATATGAAATCTTGAAATTGAACTTTCACAGCTGTTCGGCTGCTGCTCCAACCCCATGCAGTCTATGAAATACCAGTAAAGACCCTGTGACAATACAAACCATGCCAGTTTCTTATCATATGACTGAAACCGCAAACAAAATCAATCACTTTTTATTTACCTAAAAATAACTGGAAGTTGCCACCAGGACACGCTGTGGGAGACTTATTTAGTTTGTGTTATTAATCTATGTTGAGGTGTCTAAAACTACTGGACTTTGGGATAAAGACTATTAACTGCACATGGAAGCAAAAACTCTTTGCTAACTGTGTTTCTCGAGTCCATTGCTGCAATTAAGAGAAGCTTGTAACTGAAAGCTGTGGTCGTTGCCGTAGGTTTGTGGAGAACTGCAGTGGTGCATAATCTGTCAAAGAGCATGTAGACAGATCTGGGTGTTAACAAACAAATCTCTTGTTTGTGGAAGCGATCAAATGCGCACAACAGTAGCTATATATCCATATTTGTCAAATAAATTGTTGATTTACACAACATGAGCAAAAAACTAACATATACCTGTATTAAACAGAGCAGAAGAAGTAGTCGTCACAAACCGTAAACAAAACAAACTGTTAACTAAAAAGAAGAAGTGTAATAAAAAGACCATCTTGGCCGTCTACAAGATATATTTTCTTTCAATAGGACATGTTGTTATTATAGAAACTTACTGATGCTGCTTGTTTTTCTTAAGCGGAAACAGTCGATTTAGATGTTTTTAGCTTATTGGAGAGTTTGGTCACTTTTCCAAAAATGAGTGCTATAGTCAAAAAAACATTATTGCGTAGAAACCTTGCTACATTACCAGTGATGGCATTGTTATGAGCTGCTGGCAAAGGGTGTGCTGAAGCTATAGTTGTTAAGTAATTGAGAAAAGTTTGTATATTTGACGTTGCTGCGCTCGTTGGGTGCCTCGGCTAGGCTGCTTCACGCGGGTGGCTGGTGACTCCGCAGATTTGAAGTGTAAGACAGCTGCTTTGTGCAAAGTAGACCGACGGTCTAATCTTTGTTAGTTAGTTTGATACCTACAAAAACTTATTTGTCAAGCTTAACTTGAAGTTTCAGAGTGCCCTCTGCTGGATCACATTACGTTATGAATATTAATGTTTTTTATCACATTCAAGCTGATGTTTGAATTGGTATATAAAACGTGTCAGCCCTATTTCTGGCCTAAGCATGTCACTAATAAAGAAAACAAAACAAACTCTTACAGATGAATTACTAAACCAAACGATTTCACTTCTCTATTCTTGTGGAACCAAATGGCGATTAACCCAAACTCAAATGGGAAACGGCCTTTTTAGTGGTAAAGACAAAAACTAATACTTGCTTTTACAAGCACTGATGTTTCATCATGACTGTGCAAAGTTCGGAGGAGAAAGTAAAAGAAGAATTTGTGGAAAACATTTCTTTTCTTGCAGTACACAGCCAGCAGAGTGGTGTTTTTGCTTTTACATGGCTTTGATTAAAGGTTTTGAGAGAGAGGAGACATTTCTTTTGCTTTATGGCTCTCTTTGCCAGCTTGGCAGCAGCACTAGCATTTAAATGCCCATTAACAACCTTTTAACTGTCAAGATCTTTTGAAATATGGATATTTGCCTTCCTCTCTGCATCAGAGCCACCAAAATTACTTTTAATAGCACAAGTGTTGGTATTAATATGTTCCTTCATGAGCAGCTAGCTAGCCTCGTGTCATTCCAGTGTAAAGGAGTTTGCCAATGATGTCTGATTAGGAGTGCATGGGGGAGATTAATAGATGTTTCTTCCCCTCATTTGTTATCACTCTTTTAGTGCATTGAGTGACTACAGCGTGTGATAAATAGAGGGAAGCCTCTGCATTTCCTGAGTGTGACACTATCTATCTACTCGTCAGCCCAGCGCCGTGTTGATGTGATGTCTCCTCTGACAGCACATCCAAAGTCAGCTGCCTGGTCCTGTGCAATTTCCAGCGGCAGAGGGGAAGGTGTTTGGGATCTGCATTTTAATCCTGGCCTGTTTAATGTTTGCCCCCTGACAATCTGGGCCAGACATCATTTTAATGGTATGTACAGTGATAAAGCCAATAAAATGTCAGAATGATTGATAATCTGAGCATTATAGCAATATGACTTTCCAGTTCTCCTCTGCGCTCCAATGATGGTTTCCAAATTGAATTCTTTGTGTGCATGCACGCGTTTGCAGGCGTGCACATCCACACTGCGTGCATGTGTGCGTCGTCGCTAATCCGTAGGTGAGAAGAAAACACAAGAAATCTTGTTAGTTTCTAGTGAATCGCTTTTTAGTGCTTACGCAATACATTATTTCCAAAGTAACAAACCGTATCGGCTGAATAGATTACCTCAGAACTTTTGGTCTGCTTACTGTATTTGTCTGGAAAATATGGATTGGAGTGGGAGCAATTACGAGGGCGATTACCATATTTCTTCTGTTAAATAAATGATATGAAATCTTTGCTCTCTCCTGTCAGGAGCTGTGAATGCATGAACCAGGCCTCTGAGGCCGGTGTGTGTTTCGTGTCAAAGCTCCGACTCTTGTCTACTGGGGATGGGTGGGAGGTGGGGGAGAGGATGTCGTTCATATCTCTTGACTTATGAACTTGTCAAAACACAGGTGGACATTGACACACCGCAGGCGCATGGTTAAGCAATCAAATGCTACAGTTGCATTTTGTCATAATCCTTAGATTTTCATCCAATATGGAAATTCTCAGTAACATTATAACAGTCATTTTCCCATTGGTGCTGTTTTCATCCATTTACACAATAACCTTCTTTTAATAAGTCGTAAGCTCTGTCCTTATGGATGAGATCAAATAGCTCTGGTTCATTGATTTATTGCTGACTATTTGCGAACCAATAGCAGTGGGTTGGAGATTGACTGCACATGTCGGCCTGTAGTGCAGTCGCTGTCTCCGAGGACCTATGAAACAGCTTCTTTTATCTTCAGCAGAGTCAGAGCGGTGCTGCCTCTGACTGGCAGTCATAGAAAGCTCTTTGTTTTATGTAAATGGTGATTGATGACACGTCTGGCACAGCCTGCAGTTTTTGACAAAAAGTATTGATGGCTGCTCTCAGTAAAGTGTTAGTCCAGGTGACAGAGCAATCCATTTCAAGATGAATGAGGGAGGGAGACAGACAGAGAGAGGGAGAGAGAGAGAGAGAGAGAGAGAGAGAGAGAGAGAGAGAGAGAGAGAGAGAGAGAGAGAGAGAGAGACTGAAACAGGAAGTCATCAGCACTTTCAGGAGAGAGTTACATATGTGTAACTCTAGTTCTGTGATCACAGGCTTTCAAGTGAAACACATACACTGCTATCCTGCTTTTGTTAATGTTGGTCAAAATAAAGCATTTGTCTCAGTGTTCAATCATGGTACTGCAAGACCAACTTCATTGTGTGCACTGGCTACACTAACATACAAAGATACAAAAATACATAAATTAGTAATAAATATACAAACAAAGACTGAAAGCAAACTTTGGTATTTGACACATTTCTTAATTTTGCATGATATGCTAATTGTCTACATTAATTAGAATAACAGAATAGATGATAATAAATGTGATTACAGCACCGAGAGACTTGACTACATTTTTTAAAAGATATGTGAACAGATATATTGATTGGTGGCTTTTTCTGAAACTTGAACGTCCATGCTTTATTTACACAGTTATTTGGTCATTTTGTGGAATAATAATGATGCAGGTATTTTACTTTGATACATTTTTAAATAACAAGCTTGGAGATGATAAACAACACTTTAAATAATTTTTTACAAAATTGCCAAATGCTTTGACTCAGGTGTCTGCAACATTTTTGAAAAATAAAGAATATAGGTTGATTTGAATGTGTACTATATATTCAAAGATAAATCAACTCTTGTATTACTCTGGATTCCCAGTACTGATGCATTTATGCTGATGTCTAACCCCCTGCAAATGTTAGGCCCTTTGTGAATGTGAGCATTAAATGTAAAAGCTCTCATGCTTTGTCAAAATATATCTGACTGTCAGTTAAGGCTTATTTGGTGCCCGTGAGACTCACAGCATTTACAGCCACTGGATTTGTTTGAGTTAGATAATGATCCACAGGGGCAACTCCATCGCCTGCACTCCATCTCCTCTCTGACTTTCGGATGATGAATGTGAATTTACATTTGGACTATGTGCTTTTACACTCCACAGTAATGTAATTTCACTAATGGAGCCACTATCAAAGAGAAGTTTACTTTTGGATCTGAGCGGGGAGGAATGTTCACATCGGGCCGAGGCAGCCAGAAGCTGTGGATAGCAGACAGCTCTGCTGAAAACAAGTCTGCATATGTGAGGAGAGTCTAAAACAAAAACTACTCTAAAATGGACCTGGTGCTGACGTGTGTCTGACAGAACCAGATTTAACAGATGCTTCAAGGGGACCTTAACCCATGAAATCACGCTGTCCTGCATCCAGAGCCCCACCCTCTAACTGCTGTATAAATAGATTCTCGTGACAGGGTAATTCATCTCTGGCCATGAAAACATCAGCTTTAAAAGACAGCTCGCTGAGACCCCGCGCTTGTTAGGGGCCAGATCAGCAGCCCAGATGCCTGGGATGTAAACTCATGAAGAGAAGATTAATTTATCTGTCATCCCTGACTTTGACAGTTGTTGTAAATTTGACTCTGGCCTCTGCACACGGAAGGAAGGGGAGGGGGGGAGGTGGGGGAAGAAATGCGAGACACGTAAAGATGTGGAGAGGAGTGTGAAGAGGGAAGATGGCATTAGCGAGGGAGGGGCGAGGCGAGGGTGGGCATGCGTCAAACATTTCAAACGTACGATATCGACAAGACAAACTCAGTCCGTCTCTCGCGGCGCACACCTGGATTACATCTACAGCCCACCTCTCCAGATAATGTGTTTGGAAACCTATTGTTCGGGGAATGTTTGGCAGTGATTTCAGACAACCTTCGGCTAAAAGCAGCCCTTCCTCTTCACCAATTTTTTTCTCTCCCCCCCCCCAACTGCCTCTTTTCAAGATGGTCGCCACATAAGGCACACTGGAAAATGAGTAGTGGTGGTGTCAGGGAAGCCATTTGGGGTCTGATTGATGGTAGCAGGCGAACCGCAGCGGCCATGTTCTCTGATCTCCCTGTGTGCGAGCCATGCCTGGCGCTCTCTGGGAAACGGGAGAAGTTTTTTTTTTCAAAGTTAATGCCACTGCCAGACGCATTGCATTAGATTTATCATCATATCTGTGTCAGTGTTTCAGAAAATAGATGATGAATTGGGACGCGTGAAATGTTTTATCATTTGAGAAGATGATGAGCTGGCCCGTGAAGAAAAATGGAAAGGAAAGTAATGATGCGATCATTATAATCTTGGATACTGTGGCCCAGAAAAGCTACTCTCTTTATTTTTTTTGACTTGAAATAATAATTGTTATCATAATTCAGTTGGAATGAGTGGATTAATAAGTTAGGGTTTTACATTCATGTCAAGGTTTGCCGATGTAAGATGAGTGATTTACAGGATAAAGCCCAAATCACATAATTGCATGTTTTGTGCTTCGTGCAGCATTGCAGAATACCAACGGACTGTTTTTAAACTTTTGTCTCCAACCGCTTTCCCACATATTTTGATGCTAGCAAATCTGGCCTGGTTTTAGGATTTATAGAGCTACAGATGTAGATGTAGTTATTTCCTTTAGCGTTGATACAAGCCTGGTGCTGTCAATAAAGAGCCCCCGGGCTTTGGGTCCGCAAAAGAATTACGATGTCTGCCTCTTGATTTCATTTGACCCATCTCTCTTTCCGTAGCCCTGCCATGACTGTCACTTTATTCGCGGCAGCCGTCCTTTCTACTGACGTGCACCCATTACACAAGAATCATTTATTTTCCCTGAGCATTTTAGGAGCGTCTACTTTTAAATAGTTCACCTCCCGATTGGATTTATTATGTTTCTGATTGGCGCAAGTTTATACGTAGACTCTGGCGTTAAATCAAATAGGTTGAATTTGGTTTATAAGTTATCAACGCCTCCTTATACGTCTGATAGGACCTTGGGGAAGTGACAAATATAGCCCAGAAGATCTTGAGCTTTTATTGTGGATTAGCATGCTAATAGGCTTTCGACTTGATTTGACAGAGCTCGCTTCCCCCTGGAGAGGGACAGCCTCGAGCCAGGGAGAGGGGTTCTGTATGGGGGTAAGCAGCGGAAAGGAGGAGGGGGAGAGGGAAGAGAAAAGGGAAAGCGGGTTTAAAAAAAAAGAAGAAGAAGAAGTCCGTATAGGCGGGTAGAGCGGGGGCGGTTGTTGTGGTGGAGGTTTTGGCATGGGGGGGTGGATGTGGAAGATATTACCAATTAGCATGTGGAAGAAAAAAGGTTCTGACAGGAGCGGTAACCCAGTCATGATAAATATAGTGACTTAACGGTTTCTCCCCCGCCCCCCCTTTTGTTTCTCAGACCCCACAGCTGTGGACTTAAGAACTCTTTTCACCTAAAAGGAAATCAAAAGATAATCCCAAGTTTGATGTCGGAGAGAAACTTTGAGTCGGAGGGGAAAAGGGGTCACCGGCGTATAGGGCAACGGGTTTAAGCTGTAAACCCCTCACAAAAGGTTCTGACAGAGCGAGTTCCTCCCAATCTCTCTTGAGTGTATTTGGAAACTTCTGAGCACCTTCTCCGTGCATGACTAAACCCACGGAAGAATAGACAGATAAGGGAACTCACCGGCTTAAAAAGCAAAAAGTTTAATTTCCCCGTGAAAACAAATATCTGGTGTCGATCGGTGAGGCGGAATCGAATCCTCTCCCCTGCTCCGTGTTTGACAAAACTCCTCTCGATGATGCAAATTGCCTCCTGCTCGTGACTGACACTCCTTCCTCATAGTTTAGTCAACATCTATTGTTGGTATTGTTGGAGTGTTTTGGCATCTTTTTCCAAGAGGATAATGAAATTAACTGGAGATTTGTCTGGATAAACTGGAGAAAGTCTTGACTCAGCTCTTATTTTAGAGTTATCATACAGAGGTGTTCTTGAGAACTAGTTGAGGCAGGAGTCTGTCGTATAAGTGAAGTGGGAGAGACTTTGCTGTGCTGTACATTTTTATTGTCTCCCATTGAAAAAGATGAGGGAGACAAAGGAGCCGATCAGCCATTTAACCCGTGGATAATCTTGCAGGGTTAGAAGATTTTCCATTTGTATTGTTTGTATCTCAAAGGCTGGTAAAATATTAACATTTACCCAATAGGAATCCTCCCTTATACTGGTTTAACTGTATATGTGATTTATATGACCGAGTTTCTTTTATTCCAAACTTTACATACTAAAGCTGGAAGGATATGGATTTTTGGGGGTCGATAATCATATTACAGAGTAAAAATGTACCTAATTTAAATGATACATTTTGGCAGTGATGCCTTATATGTCAGTATGAAACTTTTACGACAAATAAATGTGATTGAGTTTATTATAAATAACCTAAATAAAAAAAAACTATTACAAGAAAATAAATGTAAAATGTAAACATAAATGCACATCTTCATTGCATTGCTTATTCTGTAAAATAAGAGTTTTCATGTCTGCAAACATACATGCAGATACTGATTTCTCTGTAAAATGCTCATATCGGCAGATATTCATTGGCCGACTGATGCATCGGTCGGGTTCTAATACGTACATATGTGAAGATCAACTGTCCGATTCCATCCAAGCAAAGCACATAAAAAAAGAACTCAACCATCTCTTGACGCTTTTCACCTCAAGGACAAAGCTGCAGTACATTAGCTGCCTGTGTGAGGAGATAATACCTGTGCTGATGATGGCAGCTGACCTTGAAGAGCTTAGATGACAGTAACCTTGATATCATCCCTTGAACCCCAGTTCTCCCAGCTAGGTGCACATATATACACCCACCCACATACGCACACGCACACATACACACACGCACACGCACACACATTCAGATGCATGAACCCACACTGTGCGTGCCATATTTTACTTGCTGAAACCCACACAGCAAATGACCTCTCCTCCTTTCCCTGACAGTTTCATGCAACTGGCAACAGCAGCATTGCTTTGGAGCACATTTGCTTACCATAAGAATGTAATTTTCAGTGATAAGGTCCTGGAACTTGGCAGGGGCTGTGGGGGGGGAGAGAATCTGTCGTTCTGTGCCAAAGCTCTGGTCCTGGATGATCCAGGGGCTTGCCCTGAGGGACAGCTCAGGGCTGAGTGGGCCAAAGTAATGTCATCCTGCGGAAAGATGATTAATCTATCCCTGTCCATTCTTTATTCCACAAGGAAGGAAGGATGCACACCAACATGCAGTTGAATAAGTGGCCCAACGGTGCATATGTAAATTTCATTCATATTACATTAGGCTATTGCTAAATTGCCTCATCATTATAATTTTGGAGTAATTGAAAATTGAGACAAGGAAAATAACCATTATATCTATTTAATTCTGTAAAATAACAGTCCACATGGAAATGTTCAGCCGAGCGCCTGCAGGGGTTCTCTGTGTACCCCTTGACGGGCCATGTGCAGTGCTCATAAAGCACCCAGAGTGAATATCAGAGCTGAGAGCCTCACCATAAATACCCAGGTCAGAGCTGTCAACCAGAACACTTCTCCTCATAATCTGTCTTCTCCCTTTTAGTTTTAATCCGCTGATCATGGGGTGAATGAGAGGGAGAGGAACGGACGCAGGCCGAGGCGGCGAGCTAGCGCTACCATAACAGTTTGGAGTAGAGCTCGAAAAGTAGGAGAAAAACATACTCTAAAGTGTGCAAATCCTTAAAAGCACCACTTAATGACACAAACTATCTTCCCTTGCTGTCGGAGCGAGGCTCGGCTTCCTCCGAGCCTCAGACGGCCCTCTGTTACAAAACAGAAGACAGTAGGGCTTTGACAGCTCCAAGTGTCTAGGGCCAGGGAAATAATTGATAGCAGGCTGCCTGCATCCAAGGTCCTTTAGCAGTAATTGCAAGCAGAATCTGACTCTCTGATCTCACCAGTGGTATTGGCTATGCCAGAACAGCCTGGCTTTGACAGATTGCCTTCCTGCAGTAATAACTTAGGCATGTTCCCTGTTTTCTCACACAAGGCCATACAGCACTGTCTCTACCACAGAACTAGCCCAGAATCATCAGTGATTATTTTAGATGTGTATTTTTCTTTTAGCTCTCGGCAGATTTTTTCTGACAGGATGCTCTCCGAGTAATGGTTTTGCCTGCATCCAGATGCCCCCGTACATTGTTTTCCACTGTGACTTTTTTAGTCCCCCCCCCCTCCTCCTCTCTTCAAAATGAAATTATTGGTAATAAAATCAGTATCGTGCACATGTTAACGTACATTTGCGAGACAGAAAACATTCAGCGGAGCTTGTGAAAAACAAATAGTTGCAACGGAGCGCTTCTTATTTCTAATTGCCTCGTGAAATCCGACATTTAGTAGCCTTAAAAGGAAAGTAATAACTGTGACCGATCAACTGTGCTCCGAAAATCTTTTCGTTACAAGAAAAAAAAAAGAAAGAGGAATTTCCAAACACTTTCCGTTGCCATGGCTCTTGCCCTGAATGACAGCCTGAAGGCTTTATGGCCTTTTGAGGGATTGTCCTCTTGCCCCCCTTCCCTCATCCCCTTGCCGCCTCCCCCTCCTCCCCTCTCGCTCTCAGTGGCACTCTTCCATGCTCACTGTCTGCACTGTAAAGCACTCAGGGATTTATTGTCAGCTGGAGTTTCCTTGATGGGGTGTAATAATACTGTGCCTTTCTCACCCGCTAAGGTGGTAGAATCCCCTCCCTCTGCCGATGAGAGGACCCCCGCGGGCTGCCCTGTGTGCGCCTGTGTTCTGTGGCAGACTTATAAGCCTGGCAGCTCCACCCCATGGCTGTCCAAACAAGGTTTCTCAACAGGCGCCCACATCAAAAAGAGCAGCGTATGGGGGCTGCAGGAAAGTGAAACGGCAGGATGTTGCCTTTAGTTATTTATTTATCTGGCTTTTCACAAACAGAAGAAAGGAGTTAAAAGCATGTGCGCTCTTTTGGCGTAGTAGGATTTTTTTTTTTTTTCGTTGTTTGTTTTGTTTTTGTTTAATGTTTTGGCAGCAAAACAGCAAATTCTATGCTACTGCTAATTACAGTTGAGTAGTTTTGTGTTCAACGTTGCCAGGAACCATTCCAGGCAGGACTGATGAGTGTAAACACTAAACTGATTTCTGAATGAAAATCATTAAAGGAACTGAAGTCTAAACAGACACGATCCCCATGACACCCTGCAGTAGGAAATGTGATACTGCGGTTTGTGCTCTACTGCCAATGTTTGCCAGTTAATCTAATTTAATCTTTAAATAAAGGCTTAAATCAATGCAAATAAACATTAGTAAATGAGTCTGGGAATAACATGTGGGAAAGATATCATACACAATGTGAATGAAGTCCCTAAATGGCTCTGAGCGCGCTCGCAGCACAGCAGGTGAGCGGCAAAGGCGGCTGCCGGATAATATAAATAGAAACTCCCTTCACCAACCTACAATTAATAAAAGATCCTTTGAGTGATCCTTGAACAGGGGAGGATGTGAGCGAGCAGTCGGTCGGGTCAGGGCGGGATAAACTGGTCCCAGCTCCCTTTCTTCTGTGAGAGCGTGGCAGCAAGATAGATTGGCGCGTCGTGATGCTTTGAGATGTCCAAACATAGACGTTTCAGAGCTGGACGCGGCGTGAAAATGTAAATAAACTTTATAGGAACTTGGGGTCAGGCTAGGGTTGGATTTATGGTTTTGGCATTCACCCCTGAGACCATCCGTCATCCCTTTGCCCCAACCTAGCCCCTCGGTTCCAGCTCCTCCTTCCTGGAGCCAAGTCCCTCCTCCCCCGCCCCACACACCCCGGATCACAAGACCCTCAGCTGAACTGCAGCCGACCTGCTGGATTCAAGGCCAGCTGGGCTTCAGATGCCATAATAAGAACCATTCAGTGCCTTTAACGATTCTCTGACTATTTCTACCAGCCTTTTTTTTTCTTTCTATCTCTCTGGTTATCTTTTCATTTTGCCATTCTTTCTTTATCTCAATTGCTCTTAATTGTCTTTGTTGCTCTCTCGTCCTTCTCCGATGCTCCGGGGCCGCTGCTGTGTCTTATTCGGGAGGTCTTGAGGGACATGTCGAGTTTATAGGCTCTCGTCCCGGAGTGGTGTCACACCCGAGTGTGTGTTTTACTTATTTACAGCACCAATGCTTGTCATGCCAATGTTCCCAAATTATCAAGACATAACGGGACTCTTGTCATCAACTGTGATCTCAAAGTAAAAAACATCTGACTATTGCTCTGTTGCTGTTTTGGGTAAATAGCAGCTGTTAGAAACACAGCACAGCATACAGTTTTACATTATTATTGTTGTATAAGTGAATTATTTTAAGGTTATTAATTCATAGTGAATTACAACTCTGCTTTATGGTCAGATTTGCATTTAAGTCGGCTATTTTATTAGGATTTTCCTTCAACACTGTTAATTGCATGAAAAATATAAAGTGTCATAATTTTATTCAAACATTCTCATTCTATATTGTAATTATTTAAAATTCCAGGTAAATAGGATGTTCTATAGACTGGTGTGTGATATATTTGATAATAGAGTGAATTTATTTAATGAAGACACCCTCATACAGTAGATTAAAGGGCTCAATGAGGGATAAATAAAAAATCCTGTTCAGATTTACACATTGCACTTCATTTAACATGACTCACTAGAAACAAATCCCCGGACGATGATTCGTCTCCAACTATGGCAGCTAAACAATCCTGCGGTACCTTTGGTACAACAGCTGAGTTCGTGCACTTGTCGCTGCATTACAATATGAGAGGACACCTGCCTTAAAGGACACAGGGTCAGCTGGGAAACACTTTGATCTGTGTGACAGTTTGACTGCCTTGATGGGAGTGGCACTGATAATCCCTTTGCTTAACTCGTGCTTTTTGGCCCAGCCGGGGTCCTGTCCAGGGATAAAGCAGTGGGCTAAGTCTTAATCAAACAGCAGGGCCGGTGGCTGCATGAAGGGAAGGGTCTTTGAGGGTTAGAGTGCGGAAGGGCACATTTAGGACAGGGATGAATACACACAAATGGAGGATTAGAGTGTTTTGCCTACTTGCAAATAGAGGAGGTTTAGCAGGCAGTTCTCCGGTATTGAAAGAGTAAGTCGGCGAGTTGAGGAGAGAAGGGAGTTCTCTACACCAAAGACCTGAGTTGACAGAGTCAGTCATGATCCTCGCTGCTGAAAGAAAACTCTGTATCTGTACATTTACTTTCTGATAATTGTGGCAATCAATCTCAGCTTAATGACCCATGTGAAAAGACAAAAAAACACACATTACCAGTTGTCAGATTGCATGCAAACTGTGCAGTTTCACACAAAACAGCCTGCGCTGCAGATTGAGTCTGGTCCCGGTCATTGCCTGCAGCAATCTGACACTGATCACAACCCAGCGGTAAACAAGCACGAGAAGTGTCATCGGTCAGTTATGTGATTCCTGTTTAACAGTGGGAGCGTGCCGAGCCCAGCATGGACGAGTTGCAATGCGTGGCCTGCGTGACCCCCGAGCTGTTATCAGCTGATCTTCCCCTCATTGTTCCTTAAAGTGAAGCCAAACACAACAATGAGAGCAGTGTTTGTCTCCACTGTCACATCTCTTGCTTTTTATCTAAATGAATGGTTTACAGAAGGCATACGAGCCGAGGTGGAGCAGCTAACAGCCCCATGTCAGCAGCATGTCATGTTATAGTTTCTAATTCAAAGAACGGGTCAACGGTGACGGGCACATTTACAGAAGCGTAATCATTACATTTGTGAAGAATCGGTCTCGAAAGAGAAGCCATCATCCCTGCTTAAAAAGGAGAGCGACAACTCATTTAGAATTATAAACCCTTTTCTCTGTTTGTCACTTGTATTGATTTTCTTCTGCCCCCGTCTCTCATAGTTTATATCTCGCTATAAGATATACTCCTGAAGAGGATTTATTGCAGCTATAGGCCTTGCCCGCCAGCTCTGCCATTACCAAACAGATGAGAGGCAGGAGGGACGGGGGAGGCAGCAGCGCCGCAGCGGTGTGGTGGTGGATATTGTTTAAATACCGTAAAAAGAGCCCGATCATTCACCCAGCGAGAGGCTTGAGAAGCAGACTTATGTGATAATCCTGTGAGTAGCAGGTGGTGCTGCTTTAATATTGGTGTAAAAACAATTTCCATTTTCTGTCCATTCTATAATCTCTAAATAAGACGATTGATTGCTTGTTGGCAAGAAAATGGTATCACCAGTTCTTATTCAAAGTGGACCTGAGGAGGGGATTGATGGTTTACTGGCAAGAAGGGAAAAAAGGATCCATATTGTCTTCTGTTTTTTTTGTTTTTTGTTTTTTGTTTTACTCACTATCCCCTATCTCTCTCTGTCTCCCTCTCTGACTGGGCTGTCAGGAGTGAGGAAGAGGAAGAGGCCTTTCTTCTTCTTCCCCCACCACTTCCGAATTACCTGCTGGGTCCGAGCTCTTTTATGCTCTTGTTGTGACAGGTAGATTTATAAGGCTTGAAATTTGTACAAATCAGTTGTCATTCAGCGGCAGCTGTCAATGTGTCAAGCTGTCAGGGCCTGCTGTGAGGGAGATGCCTTAGGGGGCTGAGCGAGGGGGCAACCGCCCAGAAAAGAAAATGAGTTCAAACAGACCTGAGAAGCTCCTCTATTCCACAGGCCTCCCTGCCCCTGTGGAGGCGCCATCGATTTCTCTTGATGTTGAGCAACAGCCTGCCCGAAAATGACACGCCACACCGCGCTCAACCCAGTCAGGCTGCGACACGCCAACGCGTGCTGTGCCGATCCCCTCAATCTGCAGACGCCTCTTATTCTCTTCTAAATGGCTGGAAATGTGTAATCTCTCTGAGGAGGGAGAACACCAGAGTTGTGCTTGGAGATTTTTTGGCAATGCCTGTCTTGTATTTATGCGCTGCTTAAGTAGCTGCAATGGAAATCTCTCAGAGGAGAATGACAAGCGTGTTTAAAGATTGTTGTCAATTGTTGTCTTGTTGTCTTGTTTTCTGTGGCCTTGTCTCAGCGTGGGCCTGGCTGTGTGTGTGATTGGCGGGCATGCTGGGGCAGTGATGGGCATGACAGCCTCTCTCAGTCAGAGTACCCCAGGTGACACGCACCTTCTCCATCCTCTATCCTCCTACCCCGCTCTTCACAGAGGAATGGGAAAGACAGGTGCTGCAACCAGTGTGAGGTGTGTGGAAACAAAAGACAACAGCTGACAGAGAAGCTGTGCCATGCGGCAGCGTACACGTCGAGGTGTGGGATGACACAAACACGCTCATATATCTCTCATGCACGTCGCCGTGGTATTATTGGTGCTGTTGTCACATTCAGTCTGCGGGAGCAGATGGTGGCGAACAGGTTGTTATTGATAACACATTATTAGCACACTGTCACGGCTGTGATTTGAAGCTCATTGTCTAGGATTTTAAGTAGCTGTATAAAAATATAATAATTCACAATAAAAGTAAAGGTTTAACCATTTATCAGTTTTCCTGAATTAATTTATTCACATTTTCATACAACTTCTGAATTATTTTATGTTAGAATCTTAATGTTGGTTATTCATTCATTTATTTTCACTCAGCTGACTCAGATGTGTCATATGTCTCCTTTTTGTGTAAACATGTTTTTATTCTTACTAAACACTGAAACCATTGTCGACTGTTTTCGGCTTAATGATGTTGTCACATTCGTTGTCAGCCTTTTGCAGCTGTGAAACCGAACATGATGTTGATATTGAAGGTTTTTGTCACCTTGCCCTTCCAATTAATGACAACGACATTAAAAAAAAGATGAAAAAAACTCTCAGCGGAACAGAACTGTTAACATCCAGGTGTTGTCAGCCATGTTTGTTTTCACACCCCGTGTGCCCGTGTTTGTTATGTATCACAGCCAAACCCCCTCCCCTGAGATGGGCCGCGTATGGCCCGCTGATTCTGATTTAAAGGTTCGACCACAGCACGTGGATCCTGAGCAGGAACATCAAGGGACTGATTTGAATTCCGCTTGAGAGCTGCTTAATTTGAAAGCTGACAACTCCATTTGTGTGCCTAGCGTCCAGCACTGCTGACCTGGCTCCAGTCCAGACCTTCACCTCAACATGTGTGTGCACGCAGGCACGGAGGCAGACATGCATCAGAGCTGCGTGGCTACACCGTAATTAGCCTGATGAGGTTTTGGGGGATAATCCTGTCAGATTTATCATCTCCCACCTGGGTCCCTGAAAGAAAAGGTTTCACGGGACACTGTTTGGAAGGTGACACTTGCTCAACAGCCCTGCAACAAGGGGTGAAATATTAATCAAAGTTTTTTTCATCCGTGCAGTCCTTAACAGCTGCTGGCCTTGGCCTGTGCGTGGCTCTGGGTGTGTGTGTGTGTGTTTATTGTGTGGCAATGAGCAGCGAGTCGGTCCGCAGAGAGATGAGTGTGACGTGTCTGAGTTTGTCTTGTAAAAATGCAGCTGTCGAGGACATGACAGCTACAGCGTTCGAGGGGCCATTACGGGGTGTACAACATTTCCTGGGAAATGGGCTTGAAAAATGACATTGCGGCCCGTGTAATATTAATTGCTACACTGTCTCCATAAATAAGTCAAAAAGCTTTAAGAGAGGAACAAAGTCGAGCAGCGCTGGTTATCCATTGATCATAAAAACAAGAGAACAGCATTTAATCTCATGCATCGGTTATTTTTTTTCTTTTCTTTTCTTAGTAATCATATTTTAGAAACAATCTTTTTGTTTGCGCCGAGCCGTTATATTTCACTTACTGTGGGTTACTGTTTGACTCTGAGAGCTGCTGGCTGTTTTGGAACTGTAGTAACATATTGACACTGCTTCTGTGAATCGCTCCCTCTGTCCTTCTCTGACCTTTGTGACTCTACCCTTGTTAAATGTAGGAGATTTGTACTTCAAACAACCAGCTTTGGTTTGCAAATGAATTCTTAAATGTGCTCTGGGCTCCCATTTAGTTGCAAATTAACAGTTCATTGTTCCGAGGCTGTCGGCACATGTTTGGCAAACGGTTTTCACGTAATGAATAGCTCACACACGTCATTAGGTCATAAGGCAAGAAAGAAAACATTTAGTCCTTACAATTACAAACTATAACATATAGTACCTATTTTATAAGTTACTTACCACGCATAAATATTCGGTCACTTTGGTTTAGTCAGTAATGTGTATCTTCTTTCTTCCCTTAAAAAAAATCATATATTAGTATGTTACGTCTTTAATAGTCAAATTATTCTATTATCCTTTACAAGCAGCGCATTCCAAATTATTAATATGACTTTTGAGATGTGAAATAATTTAATAATACATCAGATAGAGTTAGATCAGAGCCTGTCTTTTTTATTTCTTAATTTCTGCACATTCAAAGGGAGCTGAGAGGTGCACGCTGCAGCCGAACGCTCTGCAGTTATTGTTTTCATGTCTTGTTTCTCACAGAGCTTTTGTCTGATTTAGTAACAGGCATATGTTGTTTAATAGGAAATTAATTCTCACCCCTGCCGCCAACCCCCCCCGAGTAAATCAGCCATGTAAACCAAAAAACCTGAACACAGTGACTAATTAGAATCAAAAGGGCTGGAATCCATAATGGGCCTCCTTCACTCAAAACACTACTCTATAATTGGCCATAAATAAACCCTTGCTGTTTTTGTGTGAGCTGTAAACAGCTGAATGCTTCAATTAAGCAGAAATATACCCGCGCCATGTTAAATGCAGGGTGCTTGGGAGCTGCTGACATATGGATATGATCTGTGCTCGCCCCCCTCTGCTCCAATTCAGGCCTTATTTTGCAGAGTGCGTGAGAAGCACAGATAATTTCTTTTTCTCTTGCCGGTGTAATATTATAGTGACTCATAAATAAATGGTTACCTCTTTGGGTACTAAAAGTTTTCATTAAAGACGCCTGAGTTTTGTTATTGACACCACGGGTTGCCCGTGCAGGGAAACACAGTAAAATTTATCAGTGCTCTTTTCCTCACCTAATAAATCATCTAAACAGGGCAGACCATATGGCAGATAAGACCTTGGAAATGTGGCTTCGGCATGGCGAAGAGTCAAGTTGCTTGAAATCAGTAACGATCACAGACCCCCTCCTTCTCTCTCTCTCTCTCCCCCTCTCTCACAGAATATCTCCCAGTTATTTTACACGCCATTTTCTTGTTCACCTTATCACCTCTCTGTCACTTGTTTTTTCTTTTTTTTCACTTTCCCCCAAGAAGAAAGAGCGAAGCAATTCCTGTGTGTAAAGGACTGGGAGTAGATAACTCTCTCTCTTTCTCTCCCTCTCCTCTTTCTCTCTTGTTTCTCCCTCTCCCTCACTCTCACTTCCACCTCCCCCCTTCCTCCTCCTCCTGCTCTTTCCTCTCTCTCTCCCCCTCTGCCGAGAGGGTCCTGGGAGGTGCACAGACTGATGGGAGAGGATGATATATGTAGCGTCTGTGTCCCGGCTCTCCTCTGGCCCTTTGTCATTAATCATAGCCATTAGCTTTTCTCACTGCAGCCTTGTCTGCGCGCCACTATGAAAAAGCAGCCTTTTCTCTCATATCCCACACCAAGAGACGCTGCTTAATACTTCTGCCTCACTGTCACTGCACGGCTGCATTTCCAGCACACGGCAGACAAGCATTGTAACGTATGAAATGGATATTACATCCTAAACCTGTGATTCTTCTCCCAGCGGCGCAGGGAAATATGGGAGGAATTATTGAGTGGCTCTGAGGTAGAATTGATTGTCAATATTGATTTTCGCCGATATACTTTCTCCCTTTCAGCTCTGTGTACCTTTGTTGTTATTTCCTCCTTCCTTTGCACTGCAGTTTCTTTATCCCCCAGTTTACTGAGTGCTAAAATATGCACTGACTAAACAATAATATAAAAAAGAAAGAATACAGCAAGCTACGAATGTGACAACATCTGGTTTGAACTGGACTGCAGTGGACTCGGCTTTGTTCAAGGCTGTAGAAAGAGAGAGTGTGTGTGTGTGTGTGTGTGTGTGTGTGTGTGTGTGTGTGGACGGCCAACATGTGAGTTAATGAGAATAAACAGCTGGCCACTGTGGTGACCAACCAGTGTAATAGAGATGTATGGCCACCAGCTCCTGCACGCCTACTCCTGCAATCCCCAAACTGTGCCTGACAGACGTACTAAAGCCTCATCAGTCTAGTCCCAGTCACACCAAACACACACACACACACGAATGCACGCACGCACACACACACACACACACACAGTCTACATCCATACTACTACATTTTCTCAGTATCAGTTTTAATCCCTGTCCACAGGAACACTTCTGAAAACGCATATAACGTGACCACTCACGTACACTGGGCATGTGCGAGCAGGTGTACACAGGAAACAGTTGCAGAAAGCGCTTGGCTACCAACGAGAAGCAGCAATGGCGAAAAGTAAAATGCATAATTTACCTGCACAACAGCTGTTAGCATTGACAACAGGGTCGGCAACTCTTGTAATTGATTATCCATGTTGCGTTCTACACTGGTAGCCGAGGTTAATGCCAGTTGTTTTCTGCGAAGGGGGTCATGTGATAGGAGCCTGACAAATCAACAAAGACCATGTCGTGACCGCAAAGACCCAATCAGCAAGCAGATGTGAGTGTCTACGTCATTGTTTCCCAGAATCTCTGTTTCTGCTGGTCCAGACTAAAACGCAGCCCTGAGGTTTCTAACCTAAAACGGAACCAGCAGCGTTTCCAGACCTCTCCGTTTTAGCGTGGACGGCAGGTGTACCGGTAGAAGAGTTGATTTGTTTTCAAACGTAAACGTAGTTGTACGGATGAGGCCACAGTCATAGTCCACATATCCACTTGCTCGCTCTCTCTCTCTCTTTCTCTCACACACACACACACAGGCACAGAGCCAGCACTTTCCACATTAGAGAGTCAACCCTCTTTTTCTCATTTCCCTAACTGTATCATCCATACTGTACCTAATGAAATGATTGCAAGTAGTTATTGCTGACTTATTATCTAGACACACAGCTTCATCAAAGTGCTGCATTGATTTAGTGGACTGTGTCGCGGAGAAAACTCCAGGGATATTTCATTTGCCTGGCTACGCCATAATAATGGGACCCATCCCAGTATGCATTATGCATAGATAGACCATAGATAATTCAAACAGGAGGAACACATGCATTACCTCGGTGCTCTAACCTCCCAGTTTCGTACTGTCTATTATATTAGGATGTGGTGGTGTTTGTGTTTGTGCTGCACTGGGATCCCATTACGGTGAAATGATAAGAACCCACAGTGCAGCTGGCTACATGTACAAATTTGTGTCATAGTTTTCAGCTTTGATAAATCCCAAACACCTTATTCAGCAGGTTCTGTGCTTCCTCTCATTTGACGGTGTTTTGTCCTCACAAAGCGAGAGCTAGCTCCAGGTGGCTCTGTGCCTCCCCCCAGGGTTTGCGGAGCGAGATAAGCGTTTGTCTTTCCCATCCTAAAGTGGCTCCCGTTAAGCCCCATACCTGGAAGATGACTGATTTTGACAATGCAATTTACATCTCTGTATAAAACAATCTCACACTGCGCCTGCCGATTTACACCGGATTAAACTGTTTGTCTCCGTCACGGGGTAACCACACAATCTATCAGGGCCTCTGTGCCTTTTCCAATACCACGTTCCCGCTCCTGTCCCTCGAGAGCAGAAAATTGATCCAGAAAGCCGAGTGAGGCCTCCCCCCCTGTAAAATTGCTACAACAGCTTTGCAGGACCTACAATTATAGAAACATGCAGATGTCAGTAATTTCAATAAAACTGATATGGTAGTAATGAAAACATCTGACTGAGGGGGCAACGGCTCCAGGATTTATGGCTGCATTAGAGGGAAAAGGCTGAGGTGACAGTTTTGCGGCGTTGCTCGACACTCCCTTGTTTCACACGCATTAAAGGCGCAGATCAATTAGCGCCCGGCGCTTTAAGGCTTGCCACAGACAGTCCTTTTTACGGCGACATGAAAAATGCATGGGTTTCTCTGAGAGATTTTGGAGCCATTAGCTGTCCTCGTCCTCGCGTGTTTTCATGTACGCGTGCTTTTGCAGTGATGTATGACTACACAATGCCCAAAGCTAAAGTCTGTCTTTATAATCACTGAACCATGACATTCCTTTTCCGTCTTATTGTCTTGGCTTGACATTTTAATGAGTGTAAACGTTGTCAAAGTAAAATTTAAGGTCAGAAGGTCCCCTTTGGAATCAAGAATATTGTTGCTATGCTCTTAGAGAAACCAAGAAAGCTGCAGGCCAGACTGCAGGAGCAATATTTTATGGCCCCGTAGGTGCTCTAGTATTAAATATACTCCAGTAAACCTGTTATTATACAGAAATCCATACTAACTCAAACCATGTAGCTGGAGTCAACCCACTCACATCAAATACCTTCACCCATCCATTATTGTTCTCCTATGATCTCATGGTGTCTGAGTGCTGCCTCTCCATTCCCCTCAGGTGAGTCATTGCAGGGCCTGTCACCCGCTCTGCTCCATATGCCATATGTCTAATTCTAATTAAATGAACATTAAGACCCCCTCTCCTTCTATTCCCTTTTTTCTTTCTCACCCTCCTTGATGCTATCAGAGCTAGGAGAGCTCAAATGTTAAAGTAATGAATGTGTTAGCACCGTGACAGGAGTAAGAAGAAGAGGAGGAGGAGGAGGAGGAGGAGAGGGGTCTGAGGAGTGACGGTGCAGCGCAGCTAGGTGTTCTCCTCGGCGTCCACCGTGTCGACGACAGGGCCGGGTCCCAATCCCATTTGCATAACCCGCTAAAAAGCTATCAGGGTCCGCGATTGATTGAATTTCACCTCAGAGAAGTGCTAATTAATAACGCCGTGGATCTGACAGGCCTTTATTATGTGCGTGGGACAGGAGATGATGTCTGTATTAGCGGGGTCTCTGGAAGCTGTGGAGGAGAATATAGAATGATGAATTAATGGAACTATGTCCTGGCTCCATCATCATATCATTAGAAGACCATTGATGGTTTCACACTACAGGTAGAAATCTATAACCGTGTAATGGCGCAGTAATGTTTAGGCTTATTGTATCTGCAATGCATCATGGGTTTGGCGCGAGGCTGAAATATTCCATGAGCAGTCAAATGCAAGTGAACCTGGATTTTTGGAAATGTTTAGTGGACGGTTTTTGTGGACGAGGGAGAAACTTCAACATTTTTCTTGGAACACAAACATGGCTTCAAACTGTGGCCCTTATTTTGATCATAAATAATCGGAGTGAGTGTTTATCTATGTGTTAATCCCCACGGTTGTATTTTCCTGAAATAAACCATACACGTTTCACACTCTACAACCTCTTCTATTGACTCAATGTCTCTCTGGTATTAGCTCATTTTGCTGGGAAATTATCCAGCAATAATTGCCAGTGATCTGTTTATATTATGGATTTGATAGAAGAACCAGACTGAAACAGAGGACATTTACTAAACACTAGCTGGCTCTTGGGGAGTCACGGGTTTCAGGCAATTCGATTGGGGCCACGTGCTAACTCTCACAAATAATATACACTTTACACAGCTGGACAAAGGTTAGAGGAAACAACAAGCTGCGGATGAGGACACATGGCAGACAGTTTTCAAATCATATTGAACTCGTGTAAAGCCTGTTCTAAACCTGCCTGTTATGGAACTGGCTTTTTTCTCGGCCCGTGGTAATGCTGGTTGCAGCTGAAAGAAACCGTAAGAAACCGCACTAATTGACCGGCTGCAGGACTCAGTCCACAGAAACCTGAAGCTGCACCAGTTTGGTGAAGCTTGATTCAGTTTGGTGAAGTTTGGTGAAGCTTGATTCAGTTCACAGAACCTCGATCGAGAGAAGAGTTATTGTTGCCGTTGTTGTGAACGCGCCTCTTTCCATGAACAACAACATCACAGACGAGATGAGTCCCGACCGCCCCTCTGACAGAATGCTGCTCGCCTGTTTATTCAAAGTATATTCGTTTTGAATCACATGTCCAAATCACACCAAATTCGACAATTAACTTCCTTTGGCCATTAACAATAAACGTACCGAGTGTGAAGCCGATAAGATGAATGGTTATCGAGATACATGTATGCGAGCCACAGACAGACAGAGACTTCTGGAAGTAGTAGATTGATGTAGTTCAGTCCTTTGTCCATTTCCTCATGTCATTTACAGTTATCATTTGGGTTCGGAGTTTAGAACCAGTTCCCTAAACGTCCAAATAATTTGAATCACATCTATTCAACCATTCAATTTCTTTTATTGATGCTGGCTTGTTTTTCTGTTTTTGCACATTGCAAAATTGTGATGTCAAACCATGATGCAACTGGCATCAACAAGGAGTCATGGCAATGAGGAAGGAATGGTCCAAAGGACGGCGTCAGTGGACTCTTTGCACACCTGAGTCACGTGTATCTGTTTTTCTTTAGATAATAAAGCAGTTGATGCAGAAATCCGGTAGGGAATCAATATAGAATCCGACTGATAAGCAGAATACATAATGACATTGGTATCAATAAATCTTATCAAGGCTCAGGCCTATATCATCACATCAGGTATAACAGTTGCTACCCTCACTACTACCTGTTTCCTGTCCTCTCTCAGTTTGCATGTGCCTCTTTGGATCATTACTCACACTTTGTTTGTTACATCTTTGCTGTGTCTTCCCTTTTTTTCCCCCAAATCCAAAAACAAGTACCTCTGCTCATGAATTTTTAACAACGTACAGTACATTGGCTTTGTCCAGTTTGGCAGAGGAGTGACCTCTAGTTAAAGAGACTTGTTTTTCTGTGTCTTCTTCTGGTTTTTGCTCTGTTGAAATCAGCAAGGTTTTCGTGGAAAAGCTCTGATTTGAATCCCCCCCCCCAAAAAACGCTCCCCTAGCCTGAACGATAACGCTTGCGGAATCACTTTGAGACGCCATCATAAACTGCCCCGAGCGGCGCGCTGTGTTGTTGCCAGCAGCAATTACCTTGGTAGAAACAACTTAACTATGTGTAAATGACCACTGCTGCTTGGTGAGTATCATATTTCCTAAATAACTTATTAGATTAAGAGGCTGTGCTGTGAGGAGATTGAAAACGACAGATGGAGAAATCAAGCCCAGATTGCGCCGCGTATCTGACCAGAGAGTTGTTTCCCAACTTCGCTCGTCTAATAAGATGAATTCCTTTTTCTTTATAACCATGAACTCTGTTGTGATAGAAACAGGTCTTTGTTGCAAGAGTGGTTTTTCTGCTATGAATTGCCGCTCGGTAGTGAGACAGATACAGTAATATAAACATCTCCCCTTTTTATGCATTTTATTAAGGCACTATATAAGCACACATTAGATACAGCGGTACACTGTGAAAGAAAGATTAGAGTATTCTCCAGATAAAGAACCCCATTATGTTGGTTTACTACTTATCCAAGGTCATACTGTATACTAGTGGCGCAGTGATGCTTTCATAGTGTTCAATGCTTATTGCTCTAAATTAGCTCCCCTAAATCATAGCAGCCTTTCGGATGGGACGCCTGAGAGTCCTGCATGTGTTCACGCTGTATACACCCCACTATTCTACTTGAAGCAAAAGCGCTCTTCATCACTCCATGAAACAGGGAAATGCCTGTGGGTAATGAGACTGACTGCAATTGAGAATAACTTATGGAGCTAATATTCTATATCTGCACATAACCAGGACTCTACAGGACGTCATAAACATACACTTGGGTGTATTTCCCAAGCATCACTCTGCCGTGCATATTATTTCCCTGTCTGGATTCATGGCGTTGTTGTAATTGTCGGGCTGACTTGATGAATTGCGTTTGATATGTCGGAGCAGATCCTCGCAGGATTTCCTTTCTTCGGGCAGTGTAAGCCATTCTCTATGGCTTGTCTGTGTGTGTGTGTGCGACGTGCATTAATGCAATCCTGTGATCTGGAGCCAGGCGGTTACGCTATCACACGAAATGTGAAGTAAAGGCGACGCTGCGAGGGAAGCGCGTTGTCTCCTTGTAAAGGCTCCGGTATCATATCGGGTGTAAATCCTCGCTCAGGACCTCCCACAGAGTCATTTGTCCAAATGAGCAGTAGTCATTATTCTTTAAGCCCTTAGTGGAGCTCATGGATCTCGCAAACAAATAGGTGGCCTGTGACAGAAATGAGGTGTAAGCATTCAATAACACCCCCTCCCCAAACGGTTTTCCACTCCCTCCCTCTTTTGCGCACCACCTTTTTCTCTGTGTAACACAAAGACATGCATAATGTGGACTGCAATCTGATAAGTGTTCTTGCATGCTAGCCCTCCCCTGCTCTATACATCACAACAGTTAGATCGTGTATGTGTGTTTGAGAGAGAGAGGGAGAGAGAGAGAGAGAGTGAGCACATCAGAGCAGGGGGAGCCGTGGCTGGGATTGAACTGAGGCTGTCTGAAGTTGATTAATCGGCCTGTGAGGGTGAGAGACTCCCGGGCCAGGCAGCAGGGTCCATCCCCGTGGCATGTGATGCTGATTGGCTTTGTCCTGTGCGTCTGCGCTGGAGGAGCGGACATTAAGATTAAGTGATGCTGTCGTGTCGGGGAGCACTGCACTGCATCATTCTGGGAAGAGACAGCTGTGCTGCTTAATCCTTCATCACCAGGGGAGAGCTGCCAGGGCCCAGATATACAGCCAAAGATAACCCTCCATAACTTCTGCTAAAGATCAGGAAACTTTGAATTCGCATCCATCTACTTGGCTCTGTACAGCTCCCCCCACCACACTCGTCTGTCTGAGTGCTTGAAATGAGCAGTCACTGAAATAAAAGGGAGGAGGAGAAAGTGAAGGGTGGCTGAAGGGAATAATCTAAGACCAGCAGTGTGCACGACTTGTGTATGGATAACCTCTGGCACCAAGGACGGTGTTTTTGTCTTTGTGAGTGATAGATTCATAATGCAGATGAATTGCAGATACAGTAACCATGTTTGTAGTCCTAATCATTTCATGGCAACATTATTTTATAGGGACATAACATTTTCTGCACCACTTTCACTTTAAATAAGTAGTAATATTAACATTTTTAAAGTCTGTCAACTCATACCTTTATCTAAATAGGGATTTATGTCAGAGATCCTACTGAGAAACAGGATGTCTGACTTGTCGTGAGTGTGCGAACTCCCAAGAGCGGCAGGTGTTAAAGCTTGTCACAGTAGTTTTCTGATAAAGGCCCCGTTAGTAACTTCCATCCACATTCATCACGTGTCCAGTCACTCAATCATCACGTCTTCACTACCTCTTTGCAAACTTTCTCTTCACCTCAAGCTCTTAAATATTTTTCTTTAAATACAAAACCTCCCCAGAAGAAATTATAGTTTAACTTGTGACTGCTTGTCCTTAATTATTATTTAAATACATAATTGTAGTAATTAAATTGTTTGATTCTAATATGTATTCATCCATTAGAACCGTTGCAAATTGCCTGCTAAATGCAACATGTCACTCCTCAACCCCGTGCGAGGTGTACTTGTTAAAATGGATTGTATTTACTTTGGGTTTGCTGGAGAGAAAAGCGAGCTTGTGTGTTGTGAGAGCAGATAAATCCTGGGCGGGGGCCGAGTGGCTGACTGATTCCTCCTGTATGCAGCGATGGGTGGCGTCAGCAGGTTTCACACTGCTGGCCTTTGCATGTTTGCAGCTGGCTTGATGCAGCTGTCAGCCCGTGATTGATGAGTATCATCATTTAAAGTGTAAAAGAAAACGTCTCTGTGAAGGGAGACATGATGAACTGCCGCCTGCTGGCGCTCGCAGAGACACGCTCGGCACTTCCTCCTCCCTCTCCCCCTTCTCCCTGTCTCTCTCTCTCTCTCCCCCTCTCCTTGTTTCTACCTCACTGCTCCCCTGTCCATCCCTCTATCCTTTTCTCCTTCTCCACCTTATTTCCGTCTTCACAATATCTCTGAGTCTTTTTAGCGCCCCCTCCTTGCTGTCTCACACTTTTCTCCTCTTGCACTCTCTACTACCTCCACCACTTCTGTCCTCCCTCCTTTACTCCAGTTTATTTAAGTCACTTTTGTTGTCACTCCTGTCTGTAAATCCCCCTCTTTGACTCCCTTGCACTCTTCCACCATTCCTGCCCCCTGTCTATTCGCTTAGCTGCGAGACAAGGAGTCCGATCTGTCTCTAATCCGTCCCAGATCATATGAAATGTCAAAATTCATACGGACCTCGGAAGGTGATATATTTAGTCCCTGCCTGCCGCATACCTCCACAGCAACCATGACAGTGACATATTAGTTATGCTGTCTTTTGCAATGTGATATCTTTAAATTTGCCACCTTGTTAAGTTTTGATTAATGCGATTCCATTTCAGCAAAGTAATTGGCTTGGCCCTGATGTGAGCGATACCCGGGCGCCGCGCCGGAACAAACGCCGCAACATGGTAATGAGGCAATGAGTTTGTTCTATAGATGCTGGCAAGTGACAGTTATTAATGATTGTTATGATAAACAGACGAGTGCAGATCGGGGGGATGAGTCGGGAAGGGGGCCCAGACTGACAGTTTAAAAATAACGCGCAATAGAAAGTACTAACGAAGTAATACGGTGTTAGGAAAACAATCATGCAGGTTGTCAGAGGAAGAGGTGTAATTACAGAGCTACACTGGTCCGCCTGGGAGGAGCTGGCTTCTAATAGAGCCGGAGGAATATGCTCTGACAGAGGAGAGCGGAATGATATACAACTTTAATTGGATCATCTTTTTTACCCCCTTCTCTCTTTCTTTTCTGAGAATACAAAGGAGGTCTGTGCTCACAGCTGTGTTATGATAGGTTTGGTCTCCTGTGAAGAGTAGTGACCCTGTGTAAATGGCTGTATAGTACAGGGAACCGCTGTGTTTGTGTGATCTGAACATGGACTGTATAACTGTTGCTCTCCTTGTCTCTGCTCAGTATCAGAGCTTGGAGATGTGTACGCAGTATGTTTTAAATGGTGTGAAGTGATGTAAACCCACACCCATTATAGCCTCGCTTTTTTGTTCCAGAGTGAATATGGGCCAAATGGATTTTAAAGTAAAAAAAACATTTTTGCCCTTTCTATTTTTTTTATTCAACAATTTCTTTCTTTAAACCCACATTTCTGCCTCTCATTCGCTTCGGCCCATCTATTCCTCCATGTTAAACGTGTCCGTCTCCCTTCGTCATGCCTGAACTTTTGGTGACACTTAACCTGCACCGGTGCATAGCTGTCATGAAATACTTGCTTTTGGAATGCGATGATCAGATGACTTCGCCGACCTTCGCGTGAACCTTGTCTGGTGTTGATTTAGTGAGGCACGGAGATCAAAGCGATCCCTCTCAGCTTTTGTCAGTGGGCGGTGGGTGTATGGGCCCCGAGTGTGAACAAAACCAATCCGACACAACACCGGTGAACCAGCAGCATGTTCCCTGCGCAGAGGTCACCGCAGGATTTCATGTCAATCTACTTCGGTCTTTTACCCAACTTTTATTGTTACGCTGTTCTGTTAAACTGTGCAAATTCATCTTTCCTTAATTACCCTGATGACGCCATGCAGCGAGCAAGTTGGCCGAAGACGGCATTAATCTCTAATTGTGGACACTACTGTTTCCCTTTTAAGGTTGATTACCTATGGAAATAGCTCGGAATGGCCTCATGAATCAACTTATTAAATCAGTGTCAGTGTAACCCTTAGTGTAGGGCCACTATCTCCCAGTCACACTCTACTATCTGCACTATGGTGAAATCGCTAAGTGTGCTGAATGGAGTTTTTATGGTGGTGTCAACAATGGAAGGACATAAACCTCCCCTCCCCTTCACCAAACAAGTCAATATTTCATTTTCCCTCTCTCATTTATATCTGGGTCTGGCTGTGGAAATTGATTGTGGTTAAATGGTCAGGGAGGCTAGCGGTGATTCAGTGCAATTTTCAAATAAACTGAAAGAGAATTGTCATTCTGTAATGGTTTTAGTTGGCAGTAAGTGGCCCGGTTGGAATTTCAGGCCCCTACACTATCCATTATCCAAGTTTTCCAACACCCTGTCATTGTTGACAGGTGGATTATAATTTTTCTGTGGCAGAACAATTGAAATGACAGCGGTTTAACAAACTTGGATGGGACAAAGGAGACGCGGGGTTCCAACAGGAAATACGCTGCCAACATTTGTGTGCACTTTGTGTTAGGAAGTGAAAAGTCCTGCTTTCTGTCTTACTTACTCGGGAATAAGAGTTTTCCAGATTGTCCAAATATGCACTAAACTGGGCTGCTGTTGATGAATGAGTGGTTCAAACTGTTGCTACATAACTTCAAAACTCCTCTGATCGAACTGGAAAACTGCAAAGCTTTGACAGAAATATCATACAAATATGCAAACACAAAATACACTTAAAATTTTAAATGTAGTATTATTCAAGCAGTTTGATCCTCCCTGCAGTTTCCATATTACAAACAGCTTCAGCACCAAATCAGCGTTATATATTGGCCGGCTTCCCATTTCCGTTCTGCTTGCTTCTTGGCGCTGTCGTGCAGATTCCCTTCACGGTTCCATTCTTTCTTCCTTTTGAAGGCTGCGATTCCTGGCCATATGGAGCCCATCCCTTTGTCTTGTGTGGGGCTATCACGTCGCAGGGCCTGTGGTAGAGGCTGGGTTAGCGTGAGGAGCTGCTCAGCGACTGTCAGCCCCGGTAGTCTTCTGTTTGTTGACGTGTGAAGCCGGGCAGCATACTGTAGGCCTGATGTTGGAGCTCACTTACAATTAACTTGAGAAGACTCTGACACGGGGCCTTCTGTATCGGTGGGGGAGACAGCTGCGTGTTATCCCATACAGCATAAATCAGTTATAATGTGCCTATTTAAGAGGACACTGTATGGATGTTGACCCGACTTTAGGAGAATGCATGTACTTAAATATAAATATAGTTTTTTGTGTGTGAGTGGAATACGGATGAGTAACTCGAGGCGAAGGACACCGAGGCGACATACGAAAAGTGTGGAGAGTGGTGGCGTCTCTCCCGGCTGCACGCTCGCCGTCTCTCTGGGCATGTTTCAACACTCCCCTCCACATGGCTCTGCTTCTCCTCAGCGTCCCCGCTTCCCCACGCTCTGCTCTAACTTCTCAACAACTACAGTCCCCGAGCCCCCGTGCCTTCATAATGAGTTTAGTCAGAGTGATTATAGCTGTACTATTCTACTGTCAGTGATTATTAGACGAGAGCTAAAGCTGAAGACCTTTGTCAGCTATTATTTTAATAGCGCTATTAGTATGAGTCCTAGGTGACCATCACCTTCATCGTTCATCATGAAGCTAATTATGTAGTGCGGATGATGTAGATATTACAGTGTAGTTTATGCTGCAACAACGTCATTGTGAATTGTGTGATCGTCAGTTGCACACATAACGTGACGTCTTGTCTGGTTTGATGCAACAGCTTCTCTGTTTACTCATCGTTATCTAAACCTGAGATCACACGTAGTCACGTCACTGTCTTTGGTTTGTACTGGTATTAATTAACATGTGGTTTTTGTGATCCAATCACAAGCGGACAGCTCTGTGAACGCACTCAGATCGGATAGAGATTGTTGTAACATTGTCAACGCAATTCTGTCCTGGGCCAGCTATGAAGGACCTCCTTCTCAGCTGACGTCCTCTGAGCCGCTGAAGTTTCACTATGAGTCGAGCACATTTTTTCTCTTCTCGTTGATTTGTTCGCAACCACAATATCAACACTGATCACCACATAATGATCGTTACTCTCATTAAATTTAATCAACCGCTCTCTCTTGCGTGAACACACAGAGAACACACAAACAGAGACACACGCACACAAAGTGGCCTCGGACCCACTTGTGTACTCAGACTGGGTAAAAACAACATAACTTGGTCTTCGTGAACAGAAGTGATGAACGTGTTTATTTGCATATAAGGCGGGGAAGTGAGATCCGATCATGAGACGCACGCGGGGCCACAATACCAGGTGTGAATGCACGCACTCAGAGCTGTCCACTTGTGACCGGATCACAAACACCACATGTTAAGACCAGGTGTGTACGGGGCCTTTGTGACGTGTCCTGCAAGATGCAGATCAGACACGGAAGAGAGTGAGCGGGGTTAGCTTTGTCTAGTGGAGTGAAGTGACACCTGTCTCCCACACTGGTCCCAACTCGTGCACCGTGGAGTTAATCCTTCTGTGGAAGCCTGTCACATGACAGAGGAGACCACAGGGGGAGAGAGAGGCCTGAGTGCAGAGAGGGCGGGGGGGAGGCTTCATTTTTTCCCCAATTTCTTACACAAGTCTGAAGCAACAATAATCATTTATTTTTAAAAAGCCTGGACTGTAATTTAAGACAAAAGTACAGTGATGCTTTTTTTGTTTGAGCCGTCAGCGCGTCTGTGGTTCGTCATCCATCAAAGATATTTGCATGATAATTACTGCTGCTTTACTGAAAGCATAATTGCAACCTGATGTGTTGCCAATAAGCGCACGCTACATGATACACAAGGGCTGGTGTAATGTGAGTGAGATGGTTACAGGATGTGCTGGTGTGCTCTGTCTTGTTGGGGACTGTGGTGAGAACATATTGATGTTGATTGATCTTGTGCAGCAGTGGGTCCTCTCAGGTTGACTCATCTTCATTTTCAGAGGCTATTCTGAACGGCTACAGGACACATAATGCAGCTTAAGCCCACTGTACCGGCTGCATCCATCATGCGCAGAGAAACATGTCGGTCATTTAAATACACACAAAGAAAATATACACATGGGATAATACCTTGTGTAACTTAATGTGCTGCAGTGGATATTAATACTAAATGTTGCCTTTTCTTTTTTTTCCATGTCGGCCTGTTTTGCTTCATCTGCACTGATTTGACTGGGTGAACTTCTTCTAAACAGGTAAGATGAAAAGCTCAGCATGAAACTACAGACAAGCCTCACAGTCACTACGATATAGAAATAGACTTTGAATTCCATAACTCAACCGTCTGGTTCCTTGTTTACTGTACACGGCGTCTTTGTGTGCGTATTAATCATGCTTACACAAGTGTCTTAATTACTCCCATTGTAGCTGCTCCCTCTAGAACCCAGGAGCTGACCTTTCTTTCCCCGTTCCTTGATGCCATTAATCATCCATAATCAACACCGTCAGAGTCAAGGAGAGGGCCACTCAGAGCTGCCCAACACTGCCCACAGACCTCCGTCACATGCACTCCCAGATCTTTATAAATGGCCCACACATGGTCTACACAAAAAGCACAATCGCACACAAGCGTTAACGCTGCCATTTACATTGGTATGTTGAAGTTGCCCACAGGAAAAGTATCATGGCAGTATATGCGATGACGTGCTCCTCCTCCTCCTCCTGAAGGTCACTTTTCCATTAATACTCAGGAGTCAATTGTCTGTCATTCTGATGTTGTCTCATACCCTGCATGAAACTGTAGCTGCATGCCCACGGGCCTAACAAATGGTATTTCACTTATAAATGCGATACTCTGACATTCGTGGCAGGCGCTGATTCATAGCCGTCACATGGCTGATATGTCTGGGTGCTCGGGACGCACAAGGAAGTGAAAAACTATGGTGCGCGGGGCTTTTAACATTTCAGATCTTGTTTAGCCCTGCCAATGGCAGATTGACAAGTGGAGTTCCTGCTGTAGCAGGTAACTGACATGCCTGGCTTCTCCCCCCTGCTGACTGAAAGCTTAATATATCATTTGTCAGTCAAGGATGTGCTTTCATTCAATCATGGCTTGGCACCCACTCAAATGCCAGCCGGGGGTTTCGATTTCATGCAAAACAGAAGGCGAATGCACCCTTAGCAGGCATGTTCTGTCTGTAGTGACGTGTTGATTTCTCAAACGCTGTTGTTCATTAGAGTTGATTAAAAATTGTCTGTCAGCTGAAAAACCCCAACTTTGATACACATTGTCAACACAACTAGTCGGTGGCGATCAGCGGTGCTGTGATGTTTCTGTAACTCTGGATCATCTTGCATCACTTACATGCAAAAGGACAAAACACCACTTTAAAGTTCTATAATAGTTTTATGACTGCCCACAAATTGCCGTCATAAATTTTTCAGTCTTTTTAATTTACTGCCATAAATCACGGCTGCTGTGGGCTTTCTGCCATAAATGGGATTGCTCCATAGTTCTGGCATGCGGCAATCTGGCTTTGGATCTCTGAAAAACAGGCAGCGCACAAAAGGTAGTGCATTAATTTAGGCCCATAAATTATGCACTTACTTTTATAATGTCAAATCATAAATAATGTTGATGCATTGGTTACTGCAACACATCACCCATAGAAATTATGCATTTGAGATGAATGGGGACGCTGTGATGGATAATGGATCTCAACATCGTGATCTATTTAAGTTCGTTCCCCAGAGGAAATGATGGTGCAGAATTAAGGATACAAGTTCTAGGAGCTGTTTGATATTCATGAAGCGCTTCGTCTAACTTGGGTCAGTTTGTTGTTGATGATATCGCTCTGTAATATTCTGCCACATCCTCCTTCCTTAATGCTGCTCTTCACCTTCCATTCTTCTTTTAGTTAATCGTCTTTCTTGTGCAGGAAAAAAATACCCGTCACAAAAAAACCCCTATTTTCTTAATTAACAATCCAAAACCTGAGCAGGAACAGAAACTACAGCTCTATCCTTGTCTCCTCACGCTTCTCTGAACATGTGCACTCCTACTGTAGCGTGGCCTCGGTGCCAACAGAAATGTTGCCTCTGGTTTTTCCAACCTACTCCCTGGAGTACCAGATGGATGATTAAGTAAGGGACTTTACGAAGGCTTGTGCAAGTGCTTAGTACGCTGAACCCCCCGAATATTGTGTATTATCTGCCATTTGGCGGGATAATATTAGCTGTTCTCCCCGTAATGGCTTAGGAGAAGAATAATTGAATGTGCTCATGGGATGTGGTTCAGTGGAATCACGCGCGCGTGTGTGTCAGAGTGACTGGGAATGCATCAACACTTGTCTGGTTTTAATATTGTACCATTGTAATGCTGAACATCACAGAGTGTTGGCCGTAGCACTGTGAACGCCTCCAGTGCAGTTCCGTGCTGTTATGATCTTCTGGATGTATTAATTATCTGCAGAGACGCTTGTTTGGACAGCTCATTCATTTTTTTTGCATGATTGTATTGACAAGTCTTTCTTAAGCAGTCAAGGTAAATGCCATGATCAATACTGCGGTATTGGCTGGTTTTATCAGGCTAATCCGTGTAAAATGGCAGGAGAGACTAAAGGGGAGCAGGATCACAGTCACTCTGTAGCACTGAAATGTCCGTTTGAAGATCTTACAACTGAAAATAAATGCTTCGTGAAATGGCACTCAGTAGTATAAAAATCCCTGGATCTGCCCCTTTGTCCAGATCTGCACCAGAATTGAATGGATTCCCTTTTCTGCCCATGTCCTGTCATTCCACCAAGTTTCGTAGAAATCTATTCCGTAGTTTCGGCCTTTGATAAATGCAGTAAACGGACGAGTAGGTAAATACTGCTTTGTTGTACTAAAAGATAAAACCCTTCCGTTTTAGTGAACCCTTCCTCAAAATGTGTCCGTCATTTTTAACTCCCCTCTGTCTGAGAAATGACCATTTATTTGAAGGTTTTAACTGCAAACTGAGATCGGTGTTTACACAAAGACACATCTGGTGAACATGACGAAGTTCAAACTGTTGATCATCACATGTTGTCGCAGTTGAAAATTAGTCAGTCTGCTACCGCTTGTAAAGAAATGTTGATTAATGTACGCTGTCCCTAAAAGAAGTCCAGTGAAATGATCAATGGCCATTTTAAACCAAGCAAGTTTACAGTATTGGTTTGATGGTAAACAGGATTAAGCAATAACTACAGGAAGGATTACCATGAATCTTGGTGGAGGGATGTGGCATCGGTTAGGGAAGAACCCATTCGATTTTGGTGCAGATCCAAAAGATCCTGGAGCGGATCCAGGATCTTTTTTCACTTCCCTTAACATTGTGAGATTGAGGATTTTTCTACATTTTCCTGAACTTCTCAGAGAATAATTCATGGATCACGATGAAAAAACAATCTGGCTTGTTCAGGGGACTGATATTTATAAATGTGTGGAATTTGGTGCAGATAAAAAAAAAAATCAAAATCTAGTGCTTTGTGGTTTTATACAGGAACTGTTGGGCCTTGGCAGAAGAACTGCACTCTACTGAGTGAAATTATTGTTTTTATTATTTTATGAAAAGTGATCCCATTTTGTTATGGGGGGAAGCAGGCCTGCATAACACAGGCAGAATATGATCATGTCCGAGGTCAAATTAAAGCACCGCCTAAGCCATGACATGACTGTATTCTAATAAACGTCATTGAATTTGAGACCAGACAAAGTGGAATGTGCATCAGACAAAGCCCCTGCTTCTGTTATGGTGAGTATAAATCATCTTGATGTTCACATGGTGGTCTTGTGTACACTTTAAATAGAGGGAGACGCCACATCAGCTGCACAGTGAACGTTATTGACCATAGCAAAGTAATTAAACAGTGCATCATGTGCAAAACGCTGCGGTGAAGTAATCCCAACATCAGACGTTTGCAGTGAATTGCTCATTTATTTTCTGCCCCGTCGATGTTTGATGCTTCAACACTGACCTCACTGTTTGAGATGTGAGACCTCCGGTGACACAGAGGGAAGACTGTGTTTTTACCCCCTTCCTTTCAGACAAGAGACAACACCCAGTTTTCAGCAAGTATTTCCAGTTGACCCCATTTTCCTCCCCGGGATAATAAGCTCTGACACTGACAGTAAATATCTCTCTGGGTTTCATTACCCTCTGTTTGCCATCGTAAATCCTTCCGCAGGAGAAAACATTCCCCAAACGAGCCATCCAGGTAGATGTAGTGTTTGTTTGCGTGTGAGTGGCTGGGGTGTGTGTGTGTGCATGTGCGTTTGTGCATTAGATCTGGTTGTCTCCGCTAGCCTCCCTGTGTGATGCCACACACACGCACAGATACATGCCTCAATAAACTCTCTATCTTAGAATTAGGACAGGCTTTATATATTTTGGACCAGAAGCTCCTGCAGATTGCACAGTTATAAAGATAAGAACATCTTGTTAGACAAATATCTCATTATAGTGTATTATACAGACTTTATGGCTGCTATTGAAGGCAGTTTATTGTAGTGCGAACTGTGAGCGTACAGTATATCCATGTCTTTCGACCATTTGCCGCCCTTGCCACAAAGTCAACAGACTGCAGGGCTGTAGTCAGCGTCCCTGCCCCCTCGGTTTAAGTCTGCACTTACCAGAACCCGGCGAGGCTGTTGGTCATTCTTTCTCTGAGAGCTGTCACTCTTGTGTGTAATTTGCCCGGCTGAAGAAAAAAAAAAGCCCAACTCAAACCGTGAATAATGAGTGGTTGTTAGCTTTTGAGACAGAACAAGCAAAGCGAAACACAAAACACTCCAGCGAAAGAACTGTAATTACCCACAAGCCTGTGAGTGCACTCTTGGAGGGTTTGTTATTGTGTGTGAATGACCTTTCATGTCTTTGGCATGCTTGCTCCGTGGCTCTGAGTCAGACGGTCGCAGTCGCATGTAATGGCACGGCAATACGAAATAAACCTGTCGTTTACGGATGCTTTCAAAGCAGACGGCGTTCGAAAAATAACTTTATCCTATTTTTTCCATACAATAAAAGTGCACATTCTCTCTAACGCAGACAGAAGCATAATTTTAACAATGGTCTTAAATCTCGCTCTGACTTCAAATGCCCCTCCTTCAGCCTTCTTCAAAAGTCCCAGTCCGACAGCAACAAATGGACAGATTACACAGTGACTACGGGATGACAGATAACGCAGAGCCAGCAGAACTGCTTCTGCGGGAACCTCCTGTTCCAAGCCCCTCTTTGCCACAGACTGACTTTTTTAAGATTTATTCCATCAGTCAAGTAATTAACATGATTTATGGCGCTGGGGTGACTGTTAGTGAGACAACAAAGGGGTCGGGCGGTTCCTCCCCCAAGGAGATGCTATCAGGTGTTTTCTGCTGTGCTTGCAATGCAGTCAGCATGCAGCTGTAAATCCAAGCCATTCTGCATTGAAGAAAGATGACCCCACCTCCTCCTCTCTTTCTCTCTCTTCTTTTCTTCCCCTTTACTCCCCCCCCTCCCCTTTTTCCTACTCACTCCAGGAGGTCACAAGTTCACAGCTCGGCCTTAACTGTTAAAACCTGGGGGCTGAACTTCTGACCTCACCTAGTGTAAAAGGGAGCGCAGTGAATAGTGTTTATAAGGGCTGCCATTCGGAGGCCAGAGAGGTTTAGTAAAGGGTATAGGGTGAAGCAGTGGCCGGGGCGAGGCCCGCTCCTTTGGCCCAGACACAGAGGCCTTCAATCGCAGTGAAGTGAGTCAAGACTGCCCCTTAAGGCCAGGGGAGAGTACGACACTGGCTGAGATCTGAGGTAGTTTGACTGATGCCTCTGTCAGCACATTGCTTTCTCAGTAACACAGATCACACTATCTGCGAGACAGGGTGACTCACAAGGCGATTAGTGTTTCGCAGCGTCCCCACCAGGGTTAAACACGAGGGTTAATCTGAGTCTCTGCGACAAAGCTTTAAGTCTAATTTTATGTGTGAGGCTTTTCCAGCGAGACGTCTTGATGGCAGTATAGATATTGCCCGGAAGCATTACCATGGTAACCTGTCTGAAAGCAAACATTTATTAGCGATCGTTCTTTATTCATCTGTCAAGTAAAATCCGTAGAACACTCGCACCTTGCTTTCACGAGAGTGGCAGTTCCCACACGTTGTTGTCGCTCGCAGGCAAAAACAAATCCATAAGAAGCGCTCGGCGTAGCCCTGTTTACACACACTCTACTTTTTCCTGTAACCTCTATAAAAATGAAAAAAACACGTTTTCTCGAGGCTGCCTGTTTCCCCCTGTTAAAGGAAGAGGGGGGGAAATTAAATGCCTACAAGCAGGTTTTATGATCTGATAAAAGATGGCATTTACTGTTGACTGATTTACTGCTGCCGAAGTTTGCAAGCGTATTGTAATACTGCATCGGCTCTGCAGCAACATGGTGTTTGTATAGAAAACACCTCGATTTTAAAAACTCTACCTTTACTAATCTACACATTTCCGGGGTTCTTATCTTAACAGTTAATCCACTCTGGTGTCCGCGCTCATTACTTCTCACGTGAAGTGCTCTTTGTCAGCCTGAGAGGCATAGCTGTGTCTATTACCGAGTGACTAGCATGTGGTAAAACAAAGCTTGAGTGATTTATCTTGGCTTTACAAATATTAGTTCAGCTAAGCCCGTATTGCTCTGGTTCTAATCAGAGGGGGCGATCTGTCCTGTAAATGACAGCTCTGAGATCTCATAGAACCGTGTTTACATTTCGCTCCCTGGCTCCTAACATACACCCGTGTTCACAAAACGAGCCTGGCTGACTGGTGAGGAATTTGGGCCTTGCTTGCAACCACAGCACCGTGTGACAGGATTGTTTGCTAATGAGGGATTTATGGCTTCTTGGAGCTTTGTTAATTGTCCATTGTGCTCCTGCTCTGTTGATGCATTTATTTTAATAATACGCTGAGAAGATATTTCCTTCGCCCTTTCCTGTTTCACGGGATATACTTAGCTTGTTAAGTTGCTTCTTTAATTAAAGGGGAGGTGATGAAATGTCAATTGCTTTACACTAACAACCAGGTCATAATCTGTGCAAATGGCCCATGCAGGGTTTTACGGGACACTGTGTTCTTGTGAAGCTTTGAAGTCGCGACAGTGGCAATGCAGTGTGCAATGTCATCTTGAATATATGTTAACAGAGACACATTTGTTTTTAAACCCTTTAAACTGACAATGAAATTACTTAATTGCAGTTACCATCTCAAGAACGTGTCTGACTGGGACATTTTCTTGCTGCTGTCTGATGTCTGAAAGGGCAAACTCCAGAAAATGTCCGGCCCCAAACCGAAAACAGCTTTTGGATGTTTAGTCCAACTGCTCATTACGTAGATATAGTCATGTTCCATTCCAGTTTTGTTGGCTTGGTGTGCTCTCGTTTTGAAAGAGGTAGCGCGACACTGTTTCATTTCCGTCCAAAGATTTCAACATAAAGAGACAGTAAAAGTCATGCAAAAATATCTTGCTTTATTCTGCTGTAGTTTTCCACTTCATCAGTTTTAGTCTTGCATTTATATGTTCTCTCAGAGGGGAGAAGGTCTAATTTGGTTGAAATAACAATGTAGTTGGTCACTGGAAATATTCTCTGTAGCTCCCTTCAGTTTTATTGCAGTCTGCCTGTTCTTGATCTTATTTTCGTTAACCTCTTTTTACTTAAAAATCCATCGTGTTTAATTTATGACTCCGTGTTTGAGGTTGCCTTTGGTCAGTTTTATTTGACAAGCGTTGAAAGGCTGTTATGAGTACGTGGATCTCTGGAGAAAACATGCTGTTGCTTTAAACTGCAGCAGGGATGCGTGGGCTTGGAGTTTTGGTTTGTCCACATGTCGTCAGTAACGGACGGCGCGGCCTCAACAACAGGATATCTGTCTGTGCAGATCAAAGAGCAAGTGTGACCGTGGGGGCCAGAACTTCCACCTCATTCCTTCTAATCTTACTCTCACTTCCTTCCATCCCAGTGTCCCTAATTGCAGGAAACCTAAGGTGAAGGAAGCCTCCTCTGTCAGTGTTGCATTCTTTGTTGTTTCTCCTTTGTGTGCGTTTCACTCCTCCCCTCTGTGCCCTTTGCCGGCCCAGTGAACTCTCTCTGCACTTTGACCCCTTGGTCACTACTTCTCAGGCATTTTGCCCTTTGCTTTTTATATGGAACCTGTCCCTCACTTCTTGCCAGTTGCTTGACCCTTTATTCATGCTTCCTGTTTCCTCCCAAGTTATGGAGTTTTACAACACAGAGCAAATAGCTATAAGCTAACCTTGGGGAGTGGTCAGCCAAAGTTCTTAAAGTCAGGAAGTCACGGCCATGTGTGACCACGAAAATCTGTAACTAGAGATATTCCAGACTTATAAATCCTTTGAAAAACAAATACAAACAACGAATGCCAGATAACTTATTTTATTATTTGTCAGTTATAAGTTAAAAAGCTTGAAACTGGAGTCTTGCATAAGCTATTTTCTGACACAACCTGCAGGTAAAATCTGGAGAATTTGCCTTTCACACATGCACGACACAGCTGGAGGTTCTCATCACAATAACATCAATCCGCTGTGTTCTCACATCGACTTCTCCTAGAATTCTACGGACTGATCAGGCGGATACAGGAAATACGGAGGAACTGCTGAGTTCAGTGCACGTCTGAAAGCAGCTATATAGAACTTCTTCTTCTTCACTAGTCTAAAAACAGTAGGCTACTTGCCCTCCTCAGTATAGCACAACTGCTGCTTTGGAGCTGCAATGACAAAGGGATTTCTGGGTAAAGAAAATGGCAAACTAATGTGTGAAACTAATATACTTTAAAGACGTGGATATTGGATTGGTACATCAATTTGCGTATTCAGCGATTCCCGACCCTGCATTTTTGGCAGTATCTAAGACATTTCTGATTCTGGTATCAGTATCGTAACATCTCGTAACATTCATGATGAACAGGTGAATAAACATTACATATCTTCAAATTGTTGTTAGAAAGGAGCTTTATTCCATTGAAACGTTCTTGTTAGACCACTTGACTAACGGCTCCTATAAACAGACCGTGGCAATATGTTATAAATATAAATATGAATATATTTATTCAGTCAAAAATACTAATAAATTATACGATGCAATGTTCATTAAAATAGGGCGTGCTCTCATTTAACTCCTCAGCATATTCCCCTGTGTCCAAATAGAGTATACAGTGAACCAGAGGAACATGTCAAGTCTTGAATAATAGCCTATTTATGGACTATTAACTAGATCTGAACAGACTTAATGTCACTGCAAGTCTTAACAATGAGATACTGTATATAGTTGCTTGCTATGGAAACATATAAACCAGTGTTGTATTTCTGTGAAATATTCAAATGGCTTCATTCAACCCAGTGTGCACGGTGAATATGATTTTCCATAATCACACACCATTATGTTTTGTTTCTTTCTCGGCATGTGTGTAATATGTGCACTTGTGCATGTGTTTTGGTGCATTCATGCACAGATTTGTGCGTGCCGTGTGTGGGTTTGTTATGAGAGGGTCTGTGTGTGCACGTGTGTCCCCCTCTGTGTGTCTCTGGGATTAGCGGTGCTTAAATGACAGTGTTTGATCAATGGTGCCAGGCTCTGCCCTTGGTTCGTTTGCTTTTTGCTCATCATTACTAACATGGGCTGAAATATCTGGGTAACAAAAATTGATATAATGACGGAGTGTGCCTTATTATCTTCAAGCTACATCAGATTGGCAAACTTCTGAGGGAAAGCAAAATGTCTGGGAAATATTACGAGTCATTTATCAAGTCCCTCTCATTAGCATATTGCCTAGAGAAGCACTAGCAGCAATCTAAATAAAAGTGGCCGATTGGGAGTTGGCTCCATTTTTCTTTTCGCTGAAAAAGCCTCTCTGTGAAGCTTCCGCGACCTTGACTTCAGTGTGGCTTCCCACTATTGACAGTGACAACGCTACCGCTTATAAGCCAGAGATCTCGGTGTCACCACAGGCGATAAGCAAAAATATTACATGGAGGTGGCTAATAGGATGATTCCTTTCGTGTCCGTCACACCGCGTCAGCCCTGGCCGATGCTGACGGGCCCGTGTGTGATTTGTTGAGTGTGTTTATGATCAGTGGTGAAAGTCCTTAGTGGTGCAACAATAGTGGCAGCGCTATATTAATTAGGGGGTGACTGCATACTCCATTTTTCCTTGTCACGTTGAGCCTGGTCCCAGGTGTACTGTGACAGAGAGGGAGAGGTGGTGGAGTCCAGATGAGGTGCACGCAGCCCCACATCCAGCAAACCGAAATAATGAGTTTCCTTCCCCCTTTAGCCACTGTATGCACCATGATATACAACTCGCAATTAAGCATGGCTTGGTGATCCAGTGATTAATGTCTCCTGTGGCGGCTGTGAAGGGACTGGGACTTAGCCTGAGACTGGGGGACTGGCTGAGACTCCCTGTTTATATTCCTATCATGGTCACACCTCTGTCTCCCCCCTTTCTCTCTCACACACACACACACACACTCACTCTCTCTCTCTCTCTCTCCCTCTTAACCATTCTCCATTACAGGGAAGATGGAGAGGACCATTTGCAATTCAGTAACCTTTATGACAGTGCACTCTTTAATCAGAGGCCCCTATTTCCTTTGCAGAGTAACAGACACACACACATTCGCCCACGCAAAGAAACACACACACACACTGCCACAC